>NC_081376.1:13729802-14045449 GCF_030684315.1 Stegostoma tigrinum
TCATCTAACCATGCTCTGAACTCTCAGCTTTCTATTGCATTCCTTCCTATTTATTTTCCAATGATTTGATAGTCTACAATTCTGAAGGCAAGGACAAAAAGATATTCAAAGCTACCCAAGCAGAGAGATGAATCACTGGCACCTCATTGGCATCTGTGGCACAAGAACAAAGAGGTCAAACTGCATCATCTTCCAATGTATAAAAGGGTGGGGAGAAATGCAGCCTGTTTTATACAAAATGATTCATTTACAGTAAACATGCACCCAGGTGACCCAGCTTACTGCCTGGCCCATAAACAAAATTAAATACACAAATATTACATGGTAATCTATGTGCGGTATCATTGGCAACCAACATACATCCACAGAAAAAATGATGGGGTGTAAGCAAGAGTTGGTTGGGAACTTGATAAGCAGCAATAGATACTGAAATCAGTCAAATTTAAGACAATAGCATATGAAATAAAAGACCGTCGCTGTTTGGATCACTCAATCTGCTCTGCTATTTATTAAGATTATGGCTGGCCTGACTGTGGCCTTACCTGCACTTTCCTACCTGGACCTCATAACCATGAAACTCGTTTACAGATCATAAAGATCAAAGATGTTGAACTATGCCATGTCAGTCAGAATACTGACATTATGAAGTCTGAAGTTGAAAGATGAGACTGTCATAAAGTAATCCAGCACAGAAACAGACCCCTCAGTGCAACTTGTCCATACTAACAAAGTTCCTCAAACTGAACTAATCCCATTTGTCCGTGTTTGGCCTATATCCCTCGAAATCTTACCCCTTCATGTGCCTGCTGGTATACATGGTTTACCTGGACTTTCGTAAAGGCTTTCAGGTTTCGCCTGGTCAACTTTAATTAAAAGATAGATGACATGGGATTCAGGGTGAGTTTGCCAATTGGATACAAAATAGGCTTAATGGCATGAGGTAGAGATTGATGGTATAGAGCTATTTTATGAACTGGAGGCCTATGAGCAAGCGGTGTTACACAGGGATCCGTGCTGGGTCCACTTTTATTTATCATTTATGCGAATGATTTAGATGATAAGCTAATGTACCGAGGGCGTAACAGAGACAGGTGTGTTGAAGGAAAGGTAGGCATTTTTGTAATATTAGCAGTAAAATGTGTTGTTCATTGTACAACAATAAAGGGAGATGACATTTCAAATAAATTTGGGAAGATAGAAAAACACTAAGTATGTTAGAAGAGAAGGTAAACGATAATATTTGAATTTGTTTAGCAGTTTTACTGTTTATGTCCAAGGGAACTTATACTTAAAAAGTGAAAAGGCAGGAGATTTAGAAGGACTGGAGGAATTATTTTTTATTTCACCCAAAGGGTCATCTGGAATGCTCTGTCCAGGTGGGTAGTTGAACCAGGAAACCTCAACCTTTAGATGGACTTGGATGAGCATTTGAAATGTCATAACATTTGAGATTTCAGGCCAGTAATAAATGTTTAGCTGCCTACTCATTCAACTGGTGCACTGTACTATGTTTCTGTGTCCAGTTAAAAAGGAGTTGGGGTGTTCTGGCCACTTCAGATTTGGGCATGAAAATGTGCTGAAAAATCACTTTCTAAAAAAACAGTGGTTCCTGTAAAATAGCTGGAGTAAACTGCAACAAGAACAGAGATTTAGTGTCAAGTGAAATAAGTATATTCTTGTACAAACCATCTATGAAAATTGCTCAAATAAAATGAGCGTGGAACAAGATAATTGGTTTTGGCAAGTCAGTGGATTTACAGTATATACAATCCAGAAATGATCTCTAATCAAAAAGTTAACGTGGTAATGGCACTGGGGAGATAGAAGTTTAAAGAGATAAACAGCTAATTATGTTAAAACTATATTTGACAGCTTGCCCATCCACCTTAAGAGTAAAAAGTTGATTAGCATTGTAAATTTAAAAATGATGCGTGTGATAAATATGACGTAACAAGTTTAAAAAAAGCCACCATCATGTCCATTTCAAGTCTCCTGTTAGCAAGAGATTTTAAAGTCAAAGCAATGGACATAAAAGCATGCGATAAAGGAAAGCATAATTTTATTCATGCATTTACATTGAGGGCTAAATGTAATTGTCATATCAACATCATATCACTAAGAGAAAAGAGTAATTAGTGAACAAAGAAGGGAGAAACAACTAGGGACAAAGATGGGGACACTAGCTAAAATTACTAATGGACAAAAGGGGTGCAAGAAAATTTGACAGAATTCCTGGTATGCCAGAGGGCAAAAAACGTTTTGAAAATGGAGCTTGAAAACAGGCACTCTGATTATGATAGCGCAAGATTATGAGCCAGTAATATAAAATAAGATAGGAGGTAGAGTAGACAAGTAATTTGACAAAAGTGTGAGTTATAGAATATGCTAGGAATGACAAGATATATAAACCCTATTGACCGAGATGTTTTAGTGGATACAAAGAAGGTAGAGGGTACGCTCATAAAGAATGCAAAACAAACAGTTTGGCAGCTGCAAAGAATCTGGTTTATATATGGAGATATATGGTAGGCTATTAGAGAAAATACTGAGGCATGGGATGGAGGGAGATTTAGCAGTTTGGATTAGAAACTGGCTTTCTGTAAGAAGGCAACGAGAGGTGGTTCTTGGAAAATATTCAGCCTGGAGTCAGGTCACTAGTAGTGTGCCTCAAGGATCTGTTTTGGGACCACTGCTGTTTGTCATTTTTACAAGTGACTTGGACGCAGATATAGGTGGATGGGTTAGTAAGTTTGCAGATGACACTAAAGTCGGTGGAGCGGTGGACAGTGTGGAAGGATGTTGCAGGGAGACTTGGATAAACTGCAGAATTAGGCTGAAAGGCGGCAAACGGAGTTCAATGTGGATAAATGTGAGGTGATTACTTTGGGAAGAATAATAGGAAGGCAGAATACCGGGTCAATGGAAAGATTCTTGGTAGTGTGGTTGTGCAGAGGGATCTTGGTGCCCATGTACATAGATCCCTAAAAGTTGCCACCCAGGTTGACAGTGCTGTTAAGGCGGCTTACAGTGTGTTAGGTTTTATTGATAGAGGGATTGAGTTCTGGAGCCGTAATGTCATGCTGCAACTGTACAATACGCTAGTGCAGTCTCACTTGGAATATTGCATGCAGTTCTGATCGCCCCATTACAGGAAGGATGTGGAAGTATTAGAAAAGGTGCAGAGGAGATTTACCGGGATGTTGCCTGGTCTGGAGCAAAGGTCTTATGAAGAAAAGCTGAGGGGACTTGGGTTTGTTCTCATTGGAGAGAAGAAGACAAAGAGGGGATTTAATAGAGACATTCAAGATGATCAGAGGATTAGACAGGGAGGACAGTAAGGATCTTTTTCCGAGGATGATGACATCAGCTTGTACAAGGGGGCATAGCTACAAATTAAGGGGTGATAGATTTAAGACAGATGTCAGAAGCAGGTTCTTTACTCAGAGCGGTAAGGGCGTGGAACACCCTACCTGCCAATGTAGTGAACACAGTCACATTACGGGCATTTAAACAGTCCTTGGATAAGCATATGGATGATGATGGGATAGTGTAGAGGGATGGGCTTAGATTAGTTCACAGGCCAGCGCAACATCAAGGGCTGAAGGGCCTGTTCTGCACTGTATTGTTCTATGTTCTATGATAGTGGATGGGAGACAGCCAGCTTGGTCATTTGGATGGCTAAGCTTAGAAAAAGTGCTCCCTGATGGGATTAGTGGGCTCATGGTTCAGGGTTTTCAACAGAAGCCAAGTGATCAAGATGTTAAAGTACATTTCCCAACTACAAGAAATGGGATCTTGAAGGCCATCTTTTAGCAATACTGGATGAGAGTTTGCACGCTGAGCTGGAAGGTTAGCTTTCAGACGTTTCGTCACCTTTCTAGGTAACATTATCAGTGAGCCTCCGATGAAGCGCTGGTGTTACGTCCCGCTTTCTATTTATCTGTTTAGGTTTCCTTGGGTTGGTGAAGTCATTTCCCGTTCTTTTTCTCAGAGGATGGTAGATTAGCTCCAAATCAGTGTTTGTGGATGGAGTTCCGGTTGGAATCCCATGCCTCTAGGAATTCTCGTGTGTCTCTCTGTTTGGCTTGTCCTAGGATGGATGTGTTGTCCCAATCAAAAAGTGATGACCTTCTTCATCTGTATATAAACAGGCAGAAAGCTAGCCACCAGGATACATGAACATCAACTAGCCACAAAACAACATGACCCACTATCACTAGTATCCTTACATACAGATGAGGAAGGACACCACTTTGATGGGGACAACACATCCTAGGACAAGCCAAACAGAGACACGCACGAGAATTCCTAGAAGCATGGCATTCCAACCGGAACTCCATCAACACATACAGATGGGGAGCCAATCTACCATCTACTGAGAAAAAGAACAGGAAGTGACATGACCAATGCAAGAAGTGACATCACCAACCCAAGGAAACCTAAACAGATAAATAGAAAGCGGGGCATAACACCAGAGCTTTGGAGGCTCATTGTTGATGTTACCTAGAATAGTGACGAAACATCTGGGAACAAACCTTCAAGCTCAGTGAACCAGCTTACATCTGGAACAAAATAAAGACCCACTCTCTTGTGGACCGAGAGGAGGAGAGCGCTGTCTTGGAGGTGAAAGGAGGACGTCGGGTTGGCTGTGCACCCTTGCAACCAGTGGATCTTAATGCTGGCTTCGGCCTAACGCTGGTTCAGGGGAGCAGCCAACCTGCAACGATGGCTGCGGCAAGTGCTCGTGCCCCAGGTCAGGGGGTCCGGAACACCATCCGTGTTTCCGTAAAGAAGGTGGATGAAGGTGCACCTGTGGACCGCACCTTCTTCGTGAAGAGGGTCCTATTGGACTGTTGTGGGTTCGCTGCTGCGGACATTTACTGTCTGCAGGATTTCCCCGGAGGAGGTTTTTACGATGTGACCTTCAGGAGTGCCAAGCTTTGCGCGCGCTTCCTGGAGGTTTAAGGAGAAAGGAGGTGAGGGCCCCCTCTCTATTGACCGCTGTCCCGCTGTTTGTGATGCCAGCGCAGAGGAGCCGTACGGTGACTGTATACATGTACAACCCGCATGTGCCAGCAGTTGATGTCCTGACCTTCCTCGGAAGGTACGTGAAGGTGGAAGGGGACCTAACTGACATCATGGACCCCTTTGGCATCTGGACGAGTAAGAGGCAGGTCAAGGTGACGCTGAGGATGGGCGCGGACGGGAATGTCGTACACCCACTGTCCAGCTTCGCGATCGGCGGGAGCAAGGGCTACCTGACCTATGCAGGGCAACCTAAAGTCAGCCATGCCTGTGGTAGATCAGGTCACGTGGCGGCCGACTGCAAAGCCACCATCTGCAGGGAGGAGTGACACCTTGCAAAGGATTGCCCACAAGAGAAAAGCTGCAACCTTTGCGGGGAAGCGGGCCACCTCTAAAATCGGGCATGCGCGCAGCAGGGGACCACCTACGCCAGGTCACCGGCAGGGGCAATGTGGGGCCAGCCCCCCCCGGAGGAGAGGAAGGCACCAGGGCCCAGCAAGGACCCCACTAATGTGCAGGAGGGCCAGGTTGTGCAGGAGGGGCCCCGAGGCCAGCAAAGCATCCCTGCAGGCTCCGCTCCATCCCGACAACCCGGAGTCGATGGAGGCGGCGACAGGCGACCCAGGGAAGTGGACAACAGTCCGGAAAGCGAGGAGGAAGGGGCGCCGACGGGCCCAGGAACTGCAACCATCAGGCGGGAAGAGGCAGCTGCAGGGCGGCTATAAGAGCTCCTCTGACGAGGGGGATTCGGAGAGGGCCCGCCCGAAGCAGAAGTTAAAGATCTCGAGGGAGAAGGAAAGCAGCAACCCGCTTCCAGGTGACGGGAGGCGTCCTGAGGCTCCCTCCGACACCCAGTCAAGTACTGCTGCACTGGGGGGCCCCCCCCCGAACTTCCAGGTGGGAAGGAGGAAACAACACGTCCCCAACCTGACCCAGAGCTGGACTCTCCTGCCTCCGTACTGCTGACGGGGGGGGGGTGCCACCCGGAAGGCAGCATGGACGGTTTCCTGAGCCCGGAGAGCATCCAGCAGTTAGTCCGGGCAATGGGCATGAAGGGACAGATAGGAGGGGCTAGACCTTGGACTTGGGGAGGGTACTGCGGTCACTGCCCACAATGGGGGTACGAGTTGAGAGCATTAATGTGCGCAGTGTCAGGTCCACCGCAAGACGTGGATCCACGTTGGCCTACCTGACCACCGTCGAGGCGGACCTCCTGTTTCTGCAGGGGTGCGGGATACCGCACCTCGGCAGGTACGGGAAATGGTCCGGTGCCTGGACCTGTGGGCCTTCGATCTGGTCGGGGGGTAACGACTGTCGCTCCTCGGGCCTGGCTATTCTGCTGCAGGGGCGCAACTTCACCATCTCTCAAGTTTAGGAGATGGTGGGGGGGCCGCCTCCTAGTGGCTGACGTCACCTACGGGAACGCTCCCCTGAGGCTGATCAACGTGTACGCCCCAGCGGTACGGAGTGAGCGGTTGGCCGTCCTGCAGCGGCTTCCACTCCTGCTGGCTACGTCCAGGCCGGTCATCCTAGGCAGAGATTTCAACTGTATCATCGATGCAGATGGAAGATCCAGCATGGGGACAGCGGGTGGGGGGAGTCAACTGGACGTCACGTCCAGATTCCTGATGGGCACGATGAAGGACGCCAAGCTGCTCGACGTCTTCAGCACCCCTGCAGACGGAGCGCAGCGGAGGTACCGCTGGTCGCGGCCAGACGGGTCTATCTGCTCAAGGATAGACTTCCTGTTTGTGTCACGGGCGTTCTCGGTCAGGTCCACCGGCGTCGAGCCGGTGCTCTTCTGACCACTGCCTCCTGTTGGCCAACTGTCACTTACAGGACGACCAGCCGGCCGGCAAGGGGACGTGGAAGCTCAACACGACTCTGTTGACCCCAGAGAACATCGAGGAGCTTAAGAGGGAGTACACCGGTTGGAGAACCGTGAAACCCCTCTTTCAGTCACCGGGCAACTGGTGGGAGACGGTGAAGGAGAACATCAAGAGGTTCTTTGTCCTCAAGGGTGTTCAGAAGGCGAGAGAGAGAGGCGGGGAAAGCTGTCGCGACTCCAGAAGAGGGTGCAGAACCTGCTCCTTCTGCAGTTGATGGGGGTCGATGTCAAGGAGGACCTCCGCGAGGTGAGGGGCCAGCAAGCCTTGCTCTTCGCCGCGGAGGCCTCCAAGGTAATCTTCCGGTCCACGGAGCGGGACGAGACGTGCTCACGTTTCTTCTTTCAGAAGGTGCACAAAGAGAGCTCTGTGCTTAGCCGGCCGAAGGAGGACGACGGCTCGGTGACGCCGTCTCGGCCCGACATTTTAAGGATCAGCAAATCCTTCTATGCCGGACTGTACGACAAAGCCCACGGACAGCACGGCCTCCAAGTCGTTCCTGTCGTCTATCACAGAGGTCTTAGACGACGGCACGAGGGAGTGGCTGGACCGGCCGATATCCCTGGACGAGCTGACCAGAGGCCTCAAGTCCTTAGAGAGGAATAGGATTCCCGGAAGTGACGGCTTACCGTTCGAGCTGTATTCTGCTCTGTGGGGCCTGGTCGGCCAGGACCTGCTGGAGGTGTACGATAGTGCGCTTCGGGCAGGGGAAACGTAAGTCCATGAGGAAGGGCATCAATCACCCTCATTTACAAGAGGAAGGGGGAGAGTGAAGAAATTAAGAATTGGCATCCCATTTCACTATTGAACGTGGACTACAAAATCCTGGCCAAGGTCATAGCCAACTGGGTCAGGTCTGTCCTGGAGTCGGTGATTCACCCTGACCAAACCTGTGCTGTGCCAGGCACGAAGATCGCTGAGAGCCTTGCGCTCGTCAGGGATACGATCGCCTAGGTACAGGACAGGTGGGTGGAGACCTGCCTCGTCAGCCTGGACCAGGAGAAGGCCTTCACCAGGGTCTCTCATGCTTACATGAGGGACGTCCTCTCCAAATTGGGGTTCAGGGAGGGCATCCGCAATTGGATCCGGCTGCTCTACGCCAACATCGTTAGCGCAGTCTCGATCAACGGGTGGGAATCAGACAGTTTTCCTGTTAAATATGGAGTCAGGCAGGGCTGCCCGCTCTCTCCTGCCTTGTTTGTGTGCTGTGTGGAGCCCTTCGCCGCATCCATCAGGAAGGACGGGAGCCTGAAGGGCGTGACTATCCCAGGCAGCGGAGGCCTTCAGGTCAAGACCTCCTTGTACATGGACGATGTCGCCGTCTTCTGCACCGATCGGTCAGTGAGTAGACTATTGGACATCTGCGGCCAGTTTGAACTGGCCTCGGGTGCCAAAGTCAATAGGGGTAAGAGCGAGGTCACGTTCTTCGGGAACTGGGACGACCGCTCCTTCATCCCCTTCACTGTCAGGACAGACTACCTGAAGGTGCTGGGTGTTTGGTTTGGTGGAGCTGGGGCGTGCACTAGGACTTGGGAGGAGCGTCTCACCAAATTGAAGCAGAAGCTGGGCAGGTGGACGCTCCGGTCCCTCTCCATCACGGGTAAGAACCTGGTTGTCAGGTGCAAGGGGTTTTCAGTACTGTTGTATGTGGCGCAGGCCTGGCCTATTCCTTGGGCCTGCGCCGCTGCAGTCACCCGGGCCATCTTCCACTTCATTTGAATGTCGAGGATGGACCGGGTCCGCAGGGACACCATGTACAAAGACCTGGAAAATGGGGGAAAGGGCGTACCGAACGCCACCCTCGCCCTGACGGCTACCTTTGTGTGCAGCTGCATCAGGCTGTGCGTAGATTCTCAGTATGCAAACACCAAGTGTCACTACTTACTGAGGTTCTACCTGTCCCCGGTGTTGAAGGATGGGCCTGGCCTCGTTGCCGCGGAACACTCAGAGTAGTTGGACCATTCCGTACCACCTGTCCTTCATGGAGAAATTTTTGAAAGGAAACACCTTTGACCACAAGGCCGTCAGGCAGTGGTCAGCACGTAGTATCCTCGAGACCCTTCGGGAAAAGGAGAGGGTGGATCCCGTCGTGTGGCTCCCCACGCAGACTGCCAAAGTCGTTTGGCAGAATGCCTCATCGCCAGAACTTTCAAACAAGCACAAGGACATTGGCAGAGCCCCTCTCACCGCCAGCCAAGCAGTGAGATCCGTTATGCATGCCTGGAATCTCTGCACCACCGCACGCTGCCCTCGAGGCGGCTGCGGGGGGGACGAGACTGTCGCTCACCTCCTTCTGGAGTGTGCCCATGCGCAGGAGGTCTGGAGGGGGATGCGGTGGTATTTGTCGAGGTTCGTCCCGAGCAGCTCCGTGACGCGGGACTCCGTGCTCTACGGGCTGTTTCTGGGGACGCACACAGAAGCCAACATCAACTGCGCTTGGAGGACCATCAAGGCGGTGAAAGACGCTCTTTGGTCTGCCAGCTGAAAGAACTGACCCCGACCGAGTGTTGCAGACTGGCGCACTCCAAGGTCCAGGACTACGTGCTGAGGGACACGCTAAAGCTTGGGGCAGCCGCTGCCGCCAAGGCGCGGTGGGGAAAGACCACCGTATGAAACCCCTTGTCCAGAACAGAAAAAAAAACCCTATCTGGTAACTGGGCCCAGCTGGCGCCTTCCCCAACTGGTCAGGGGGCCAACGGGGACTGTGCGGGGTGACGACTGCCGAGATGTTTTCTTTGCTTTGTTTTTTTTTCCCTTCTTTGTTTTTTTTCCTTTAGTTGGCGTACGTACCCCCTGGGTAACCCGGAGCGGCTTGCATGACTGGGTAGGTGTCTAAAAATATTTTATTTTTTGTACATCTTACGAATAAAGTATATTTTTTCAAATAAAAAAGGTAACGAAACATCTTAAAACTAACCTTCCAGCTCAGCGAGCAAACTCACATCCAGAACCTCAACCAGAGCTACAAATCTTCTCACAACTCGCTTTCTTTTCTCCGATGTCAACAGTCCCATTGTCTTCAATCTATTGTCATAGCATAGTACTCCTGAAAATGCAAGCTAATGTAAAAGTTGCATTTTTTGCTCAGACAAACATTTAAAAATGAAGTATTTTTAAAATCACCTGAAGCTGGCAATACAAACAGACACATTTGTAATTTGAATAATAAAGAGGCAGTCTGGTATTTCTATGTTAAGTCTGTCTACTTGAAATCAGTTTGTGTACAGATCAAAGCAGACCTGCAAAATTCTACTGATATCATACAAAAATTGGCTGCCACCTCTATAACGTATATGGATAACTTTCTGCGGGGAGATTCTAAGAATTCAAGCAATGTGTGATAGATAGAACAACAAAAGGAGTTTAGGATTGTCATCAAGCTTCAGGGGATTTAAATATATACTATTAGACGTCAAACAAAAATCAGGACTAACTTTGGATCAACAATCCTAGAATGGTCAATCACATCCTAATAAATAGGGCAAGGTCCTCACAAAGATCCTGCACCTAAGTCAGAAACAGACCAGTTGAGAAATATGATTAGTCAGTTGAATTGGCTGTGCACTCAGACTAGGCATAATGTCAGTTATGACAGACTGGAACAGAATGCCATGTTAAAACATGCTGCAGTTTGGAGGCTCTGACAACAATTAAAACATTCAAGTAATTAAATTCAGAAAAATGTGCACTCATGTTTCCCGCACTGGGTGGTTCAGAGCATATGATGTTCATCTTTCTAGTGTTTCACATGCCCATCTTCCAGATGTCTTAGTACAGCAAGGTTTATCATATTCTTGGTGAGAAACAACTTTTTTTTTTAAAAAACAAATTGCTCATGGCCTGGGAAGCTAAGATGATTAAAAAAAAGGTTAAAAAGCACCTCAGCACTTGAAATACTGGTGCTAGTGGAAGCAACAGATACATGACCATGCTTGTCTAACATTCCAATAGAAATATTAGACAAGGGACAAAGTGAGAAAAAAATGTTTCCACAAAGTTATGGGGATAATTTATGATGAGAACATGGAATAAGTAGAAGAGTTATTTTTTAAAATCTATTTTCTGAACCCAGGCCATCTTGCCCAGAGGTAGGATCACTACCACAGCGCCATAAGACCATCTAACAAGTAACGAGCTTTCCAAAGCCAAAGTTGTCAACTTAGAGGGGAGGGAATTTGTTAATGTCTGGTTTATCACATTCAAAACTCAACCAATGTCTTTAAATAAGACGCTAATTTGTAGTAAATGGTGATTATTAATTATCTGAGCATAAAGGGAAGCACCTGTAACACTGGGGAGTAGAAGAAATTGTAAAACAGAGTGATCAATAAACTTTATCCATGAAAAGATGTCTCGGTTTTCAGGCACACTGGCTAGCATTGGATCTGTACTGAGACTTCACTTCAAACTCAAAGGACAGTGCCACCACCCAATGTCACTTGCTGAAATTGAATTACATCTATTGTTTCAACTGGGAATGCATAGCTGAGTGCTACAAGTTTCATTTTACTGTAAACTGTTGAAGGCTCAGTTTTCTTATATAAAAAAAAACTTGTGATAATTGATCTTAAGTAACATTAGTTTGTGAAAAAAGGTGTCTCAAACAGACAAGGCCTCTTGTGTCTGGAGGCGAGAAACTGGCAGATACTAAAGCAAACATATTACAAAACCACACTAAGCTTTTCATTTAATCTTGCATAAGATGTTTGCTTATGTACATCAGTTCTTTAGTACATGGAAATACAACATAAAATAAACCTTTTTCAGTGTAGATTATCATTTAAATGTTGTGGTTGGTTGGCTCGCCGAGCTGGTTTGTTGTTCCACAAACGTTTCGTTGCCGTGCTTGGTAATATCCTCTGTGCAGCCTCTGATGAAGCATCAGTATGTTTTCCCGCCCAGTTTTTAAAGCTCTGGGGTCTGTTGAAATGGATTACCTAACTTCCGGTTTTCCCTTGTACTGCAATGTATACGGGGTCGAGTACAATGTGTTTATTAATAGCATGCTTTGTGGAGTGCAACACTTCCAGGAATTCTCGTGCTTGTCTCTGCGTAGCCTGTCCCAGGATCTTGGTGTTAACCCCGGCAAAATTGTGGTTCTCCTTGTCCATGTGGATTCAGAGGAGTGAGTATTGGTAGTGTCTTTTTGGAGCCAGCTACTGTTCGTGTACTCTTGTTGGGAGTTTCCTTCTTATCTGTCTGATGTAGTGTTTCTCGCAGTCTCTGCAGGGAATCCGGTAGATGACATTGATCCTGTCCAAAGCAGTGAGTGGGTTGTCAGTTCGGGTGAGCAGTTGTCGTATGGTTGATGTGGGCTCGTGTGCCACTGTGATGCCCAGCGGTCGCAGAAGTCTTGTGATGAGTTCTGACATGTTCTTGATGTAGGGTAGTGTGCTGAGTGTGTCCGGGCGTGTAGAATCTTCCTGATGCTGTTTGTGTAGGCATCTTATGACCCAGTTCTTTGGATATCCATTATCCTTGGACACTTGGAAGAGGTATTCTTCCTCCTCTTGGCATAGTTCCTTGTTGCTGCAGTGTGTTGTTGCCCTTTTAAATAAGTAACAAGCGAACACTATTGCAATATCCAACTACAACCTGGGGATTAAAACAAAATGATCCTGCATCACTAATCAAAGTTCATGTCTTGTATTTGTGGCTGCAAATACTGAGACTTTCTTTAATACTTCAGTGCCTCGAAACCACTGACAACAGCATTTGAAGAGAGACAGACAGTTCATGAATTTTTTTTTAATGTTTGAAATACAATGGCCAGAAACAAACAGTTTCCCTTCAAACCAATATGGAATGAACGAAAGGATCCATTCACAATGTCAATCCTCATCTGTCAAAATTTATCAATCTTCACCTCTAGCACCATGATTTGGAGGAATCAAAGTCCAAAGGCAAAAAAGAATAGGGGTCACCATGTTAACTACACAAACTATCTAATCTTGGAGTAGAGCTATACAGGCAACTCAACTAGGAAATACAAACATTTAGAAAGCAAAAATAAAATCACATCCACCCGTCCAAACAAAAACAGATTTTTAGCCAATTTTCTTTCTCATTTATCCTCTCCAGATAGGAATGTAAAATAAATTGCTATGCTTAAATACAACTAAGTATCGTACATCAATTCAGATTAGGCTGCCCGAGAACTTATTCCCCTTGCCCATCGTTTTGTTTGCCTCATGGATGTTCTGTCAACCTTTGAGCCATACATCATGTGATAAAGCTGAGATTATAGAATATATACCTATTTTATTAGAGGAGAACACAGGGTTACAGGAGCAAAATTAAACTGGTCTCAAATCAAAAAAGAGTACAAGGAGAATTCCCCACTTGATGATATCACCCTAATCAGTTTAACACAATAAATATTACAAAAAGTCCAATTTCACCATCCCAGAATCAAAATAAAAATAAAATTGAGTAATTTTTGTTCAAACAGATAAGTTCAAACAACATGGGCAGAAACATTTAAAAAAAAAAATTGTCCATTGTGAAGATCGGGGACAGATACCTTTTTGAACCACAGCAGTTCATGAAGGGTTGGTACACCCAGATTTACGTTCAGCAGGGAGTCCAAGGATTTTGACCCAGTCAGTGACAGAACAAGGTAGTGTGGCTTGGAAGGAATTTTGTAGATGGTGGCGTTCCCATATATTGGCTGCTCTTGTCCTTCTAGGTGGTAGAAGTTGCAGACAGCAAAGTGTTGGCAAACAGGCTAAGTTACCTAAGTGTAGACAGTACATGCTGCTACTATTGTGCATCCAAAAGTGAAGAAGATGCCAATCAAGCAGGCTGCTTTACTCTGAATGGTGTCAAGCTGCTAGATTGTTGTTGGAGCAGCATTTATCCTAAGTGCAGAGTATTCCATCACATTCTGGACTCATACCATGTTAACAGGGTTTGCAGAGTGAAAACATGAGTTACTTGCCACAGAATTCCTTGCCTCCTACCTGCTGTTGTAGCCAGTGTATTCATATGACCAGTCCAGTTCAGCTTGTGTTTAAAAGTAGACCTCAGAATTACTGACAGTTAGGGATTCAGTGATGGTAATGTCATTGAAAGTCAGGGGAGATGGTTAGACACTTTCTTGTTGAACACCATCATTGCCTGGCACTTGTGAGGAGTGCCTCTAGGTTATCAACATGAGACTGAATTTTGTGGATCCCTGTTATTTACAGGAACAAATTGATTTAATATCCAAGGAACTATAAACTGAATTGAATGGTGTACAACCCTCAGTGAACATCCCCACTTCTGACCTAATAACGGACAGGAGGTCATTGCTGAACTGACTGAAAATGGTTGGAGCTCAGATACGACTGAGTAGCTCAAGTCACAATGTACTGGGACATGGAAGCACAGCATCCACAACCACAGTAACGATACCATGGTTTTAAGAGGTTATTTTGTTCTTTGAAAAACAAAGAGGACAAAATAGAGGTTTTAAAGTAGATGTTTCAAACAGTCTATCACAGCCGTGACTGTAAACAGCTTGTGAGGCTTTGAGGTTTGTTTTAAGTCAGTAAAATAAAAACAGCCTGAATGGGTGTGCTCAAGCTCTCATAGATACAGGATTTTTAGTTTTTAAAAAGTTTTCAGCAGTTGCTGCTGAGGTCTTGAAGTAGGCAAGCAGTTTCTTCAGTTAAAGCCAAAAGCTGGGGTTTTGCTTCCTGATACTGGAATTATATGTAAGACAAACTATTTTCTGAATTTGCCTTTTGCCAAGGGTGTGTTTACGGGATATTACAATATTGGAACAGTTAATTATATTTACTGCATCTATTATTCTGTTTAATTTTCCAATAAAGTTATTCCAATTCCTTCTTTCTCTTGTTGTATTTTAAGTATAGAGGATGAATGAAGTGTGTTTTGCTTTTCATCCAATAGTTTGACCAATCTAATTCCATCTGAAACACAGCACTTTAAATTTACTGTTAAAATAAGAAAAAGCTAGGGTCTCGACTATCTTCCGAGTAGAGGGGATTTGTTCTGATCCAGAACAAGAAATAGTCAACTTTATGCGAAGCATGACTCCAGCCAGTGCAGTGTCATCTGCCAAATGCTGCCTTGATGAAGACATCCGGAGGATATCACAGCTGGGCTGAAGGAGGGCACTATGGAGGATTCAAGCAGAGAGGCAATATGGGCAGAACTCAGAAATAGAAAGGGTGTAGTAACAATGTTGGAGCTGTACTACAGGCCTCCCAACAGCGAGCGAGAGATAGAGGTTCAAATATGTAAACAGACTATAGAAAGGTGTAGGAGCAACAGGGTGGTGGTGATGGGAGATTTTACTTTTCACAACACTGACTGGGATTCACTTAGTGTTAGGGGTCAAGATGGAGGAGAATTCATATGGAGCATCCAGGAGAGTTTTCTAGAGCAGCATGTTTGTCGTCCAACTCGGAAAGGGGCCATAGTGGACCTGGTGTTGGGGAATGAGCCCGGCCAGGTGGTTGAAATTACAGTAGGGAAATTTGGAAATACTTTGGAAAGAGTGACCACAATTCCATAACTTTTACGATACTCTTGGACAAAAATGAGAGTGGTCCTAAAAGAAGAGTTCTAAACTGGGGGAAGGCCAACTATAACAAAATTCAGCAGGATCTGGGGAATGTAGATTGGGAGAAACTGTTTGAAGGTAAATCCACATTTGATATGTGGGAGGCTTTTAAAGAGAGGTTGATTAGCATGCAGGAGAAACATGTTCCTGTGAAAACGAGGGATAGAAATGGCAAGATTAGGGAATCATGGATGACAGGTGAAATTGCGAGATGAGCTAAGAGGAAAAAAGGAAGCATACATAAAGGTCTTGGCGACTGAAGATAGTCAAAGCTTTGGAAGAATATCAGGAATGTAGGGGGAAATCTGAAATGGGGAATTAAGAGAGCTAAAAGGGCACGAGATATCTTTAGCAAAAATGGTTAAGGAAAATCCCAAGGCCTTTGATTCATATATAAAGAGCAAGAAGGTAACTAGAGAAAGGACTGGCCCACTTAAGGACAAAGAAGGAAAGTTACGCATCGAGTCAGAGAAAATGGGTGACATTCTTAATGAGTACTTGGCAACGGTCTTAACCAAGAGAGGGACTTGACAGATGTTGAGTTAGGGATAGATGTCTGATTACTCTAGGTCAAGTTGGCATAAGGAAGGAGGAAGTGTTGGGTATCCTAAAACGGTATTAAAGTGGACAAGTCCCCAGGTCCGGATAGGATCTATCCCAGGTTATTGAGGGAAGAGAGACAGGAAATAGCCGGGGCCTTAGCAGATATCTCTGCAGCATCCTTAAACACAGGTGAGGTCCTGGAGATTTGCTAATGTTGTCCCCTTGATTAAGTGGAGCAGGGATAATCCAGGTAATTATCGATCAGTGAGCCTGACATCAGTGGTAGGGAAGCTGCTGCATAAGATACTGAGGGATAGGATCTATTCCCATTTGGAAGAAAATGGACTTACCAGTGACAGGCAACATGGTTGTGTGTCAGGAAGATCATGCCTTACCAACTTAATAGAATTCTTTGAGGACGTGACACAGTTGAATGAGGAGGAAAAAGGCTGTAATGTCATATACATGGACTTCAGTAAGGCTTTTGATAAGGTTCCCCATGGCAGGCTGATGGAGAAAGTGAAGTCACATGGGGCCAGGGTGCGCTATCTAGATGGAAAAAAAAACTGGCTAGGCAACAGGAGGTAGACAGTAGTCGTGGAAGGGGGTTTCTCAAATTGGAGATCAGTGACCAGTGGTGTTCCACAGGGATCTGTGCTAGGATCACTGTTGTTTGTGATATACGTAAATGATTTGGTGGTAGGTACAGGTGGTCTGATTAGCAAGTGTGCAGATGACATGAAGATTGGTGGAGTAGCAGATGGTGAAGGGGGATTGTCAGAGATTACAGCAGAACAGATAGATTGGAGAGTTGGGCAGACAAATGGCAGATGGAGTTCAATCCAGGAAAATGCGAGGTGATGCATTTTGGAAGATCTAATTCACACACAAACTACACAGTAAATGGGAAAGTCCTGGGGAAAATTGATGTTCAGAGAGATCTGGGTGTTCAGGTCCATGGTTCCCTGAAGGTGGAAACGCAGGTCAATAGAGTGGTCAAGGCGGCATACGGCATGCTTTCCTTCATCGGACAGGGTATTGAGTACATGAGTTGGCAGGTCATGTTACAGTTATACAAGGCTTTGGTTTGGCCACATTTAGAGTACTGCATGCAGTTCTGGTCGCCACATTACCAGAAGGATGTGGACGCTTTGGAGAGGGTGCAGAGGAGGTTCACCAGGATATTGCCTGGTATGGTTGAGTAGATTAAGATTATTTTCATTAGAAAGATGGAGATAGAGGCGGGACCTGATTGAGGTCTACAAAATCATGAGGGGTATAGACAAGGTAGATAACAAAGAAGCATTTCCCCCCCCCCCCCAGAGTGGGGAACTCAATTACTAGGGGTCATGGGTTCAAAGTGAGAGGAGGAGAGTATATGGGAGATATGTGTGAAAAGTTCTTTACGCAGAGGGTAGTGGGTGCCTGGAAAGTGTTGCCAGCGGAGGTGGTAGACGCAGACACGATAGCATCTTTCAAGATGTATCTGGACAGGTAGGGGGCAAAGGGATACAGACCCTTAGGAAACAGATGACGGGTTTAGACAGAGGATCTCAATCGGCACAGGCTTGGAGGGCCGAAGGGCCCGTTCCTTTGCTGTAACTTTCTTTGTTCTTTGACAGTCGCTCTCATCCTGTCTGTGGAATTGCATAGGTGTCCATGTTTGAACAGGGCTATGGAAATCCAGAGTAGTGTACTTAGTGGTCCCAAAAAAAGAGGTGTCAGGGAAGACGTTATTGTTGGTAACTAAGTGCTACTTGGTAGGATTGTCAATACACCAATCACTCGTGGCTAAAAACTGATAGGGCAGGAACTGTTTTATCAACAGTACTTAACTGGATAATTTTTTTTACATTGTTGCAGATGCACCACTTTATTGCTGCACTAATACCAGTGGGCTAGAGGTACGCAAGTTTTACAGCACAAATCTTTAGCACCACAGCCGAGATCAAGACAGGCCACAGCTTGGCCCTATCTAGACTTTCTAGTCATTTCCTTGACATCATTCTCAATATCATGGATCCCAGTTTGATTGACAATCTTAGGATGCCAAAGTGGATTACCCACTGAGCAAACATCACCGAAGCAATTCAGCGTTGTCTTTTGCACTCGAGCTGTACTCTCCCATCAGTTAGAATGGCCATGTAAATGGAATCATTTCCTTCCATTAGCTGGTTAAAAGTCTGCTAGCATTCGACTGGATGCGACAGGACGTCAGCACTTTAATCTGATCTATCAGTCATGGGATGGACTCCCTGTCTCTTGCGCACTACTTCTCCTATTTATCATGTAGGTTCTTCTATGTGGCAGCTTCATCCCAACAACATGCTTATTTTAAAACAAAGATACTTCATGTGCTATTGCTATCCTCATTAAGCCAGAGTTAATTGCTTGTCACAATGGAAGCGGTAAAATGAGGGTTATACCACGCCATGCAATTACAGAATTTCACAGAATACAATTCTGCTTATTACTCAAGCCTTCACAGAAATTCATTTTGAATTGCTAAATCAACTTGAATCCATCCCATTTAGCAAGATATTAGTTTCATAGAACATAAGTTTGTCATGAGGATGAATACAGGACTTTGGCTCCACAAACAGCATGCAATGTTTACCTCTACCTATTACGGTCAAGGTCAGATTCTTTTATGATAGCGAGGTTGAAGGGGAACAGGTCTAGAAGACTTGTGTTTTTCCTGGCAGACCATCTGCTTAAGTTCAGCCTTCCCACTTCTTTCAGAAGTGAGCCAGTCTGTTCAGTAGCACTACTGTCAAGCATACTGAAGTCCCCAGCCAATATACCCTTTGTGACCTTGCTATACATGATGTTTTCGCAGGTAATGTTCAACACAGGAGAACAGATTTATCCATTGAGGAAGGGACAAAGATGATAATCAACAGGAAGTTTCTTTATCATTATCATGAATTCTGCATTGAAAACACCCAGGGCCACTCCAATTCACCACACAGATATTTCTGCAGACAAGTTATGACATCTCTGGAGCAGGGTGCTGTGTGAAGCAAGGCCTTCTGGCCCAGAGGTAGGGAGCCCTAAAATCTTTTTACTTCACATTTTTCAAAAACTTGAATTTCACCATTCAACTATCGTGGCATTTGAACCCATTTCTCCTGAATATTAGTCTGGGACTCTAGACTACTCAGGGACTCCAGGTTAGTCACCTAGGTGACATCACTACCACACCACTACCTTCCTGCCAAATCCTCACTCGCCCAAGTCTCCTCAGCTTCCAAGGGCAGCAGTTTTCAGACTACCTTGGCCATTGGTTCTCCCAGCTGTACACTGTGCTGCCACCTCTCTTGGCCAACCCCCAGACATTCCTTAACAGCCACAGAAGGCATAATAAGCATTTCAGAACTTCAAAACTCTTTTGGACTCTCTCCAATAATTCCTGCAACATGAAGGTCAAAACTGCACAGTACACCAGATTCATGTGCCAAAGTCAAATAAAACATCACTGCAAGCTTATTCCATATCCTTAGCTAGACACTGTATTTTCATCAAATCAAAACCCAAAGAACAAAGAACTGAGAGTGCTGTAAATAAGGAACAGAAAAGGTGCTGGAAAAGCTCAGCAGGTCTGGCAGCATCTATGAAGGAAAAAGAAAGAGTTAACGTTTCAGGTCCGCTTCTGAGGAAGGGTCATCGGACAGGAAACGCTAACTTTTCATTTCTTTCACAGATGCTGCTATACCTGCTGAGCTTTTCCAGCAACTGTATATTCATCGTGGATGAACACAGCAGGCCAAGCAGCATCATAGGAACAGGAAAGCTGAGGTTTTGAGCCTCGACAATTCTTCAGAAGTGAGGGAGGGGAAGGGGTTTCCCAAAAATCCACAAACCTGACTGCTCTGGTCAACCCATTGTCTCCGCCTGCTCCTGCCCCACCGAACGCATCTCCACCTACCTGGATTCCATTTTCTCCTGTTCCAGGAACTCTCTACCTACGTCCGTGACACCACCTATGCTATCCACCTCCTCCAGAACTTCCAATTCCCCAGTCCCCAACACCTCATCTTTACCATGGATATCCAGTCCCTATACACCTGCATTCCTCATACAGATGGCCTGTCCTGCAGGCCCAACAAGTCCCCCTCCACTGCCACCCTCATCCATGTAGACAAACGCGTCCTCTCCTTCAAGAAGTTCCTTTCAATTTCTCCCACCTCCTACATAAAAGAGGGGGTGGCCATGGGTACCCACATGGGAAGAAGCTATGCTTGCCTCTTTGTAGGTTACGTGGAACAATCCCTCTTCCGAACCTACACTGGTCCTAAATCCCACCTCTTCCTCTGTTGCTTTGATAACTATAATCGACACCACCTCGTGCTCCCACAAGGAGGTCAAAGAGTTCATCCACTTCAACACCTTCTATCCCAACCTTAAGTTCACCTGTACCATCTCTAATACATCTCTCTCTCCCCATCTCCGGCAACCACTGAGAAACCAATATCCGTTTCAAGCCCACCGACTCCCACAGCCACCCAGAATGTACCTCCTCCTACCCACCTTCCTGCAAAAATGCCAACCCCATTCCCTGTTCCTTTACCTCGGCCGCATCTGCTCCCAGGATGAGACATTCAACACTCGTACATCTCAGATGTCCTCGGTCTTCTAGGACCGCAACATCCCTACCCCCTCCGTAGTCGAGAACGCCCTCGACTGTGTCTCCCACATTTCTTGCAACTCATTCCTCACATCCACTCCCCGCAATGACAAAACGAACCAAAACAGAACCCCCCTTGTCCTCACGTACTACCCCAGCAACCACCAGATCCAACGCATCATCCTCCGACACTGCCACCATCTGCAATCTGAACCCACCAAAGACAGGTTTCCCTCTGCACCCTTATCTGCTTTCTGGAAGGACCAGTCTATCCATGACTTCCTTGTCCGTTCTACACTCCCCTCCAGCCCCACCACACTTCTCCCTGCAACCGCAGGAAGTGCTACACCTGCCTCTACACATCCACCTTCACCCCCATCCCACGCCCAAGAAGACTTTCCACATCAAGCAGATGTTCACCTGCGCGTCTGCTAATGTGGTATACTGCATCACTGTTCCTGTTGTGGCCTCCTCTACATCAGGGAAAGCAAGCAGAGACTGGGGACTGCTTTGCAGAACACTTACACTCGGCTCGCAACAAACAACTGCACCTCCTAGTCGCAAACCATTTCAACTCCCCCTCCTATTCCACAGACGACAGGTCCATGCTGGGCCTCCTGCAGTGCCACAACGATGTTACCCGAAGGGTACAGGAACAGCAACTCATATTCCACTTAAGAACCCTCAGCCCAATGGTATTAATGTGGACTTCACAAGGCTCAAAATCTCCCCTCCCCTACTGCATCCCAAAACCAGCCCCAGCCTGTCCCTAACTTGTCGTTCCACCTATTCCCCCTCCTCTCAAGCTCCACCCCCATCTCCTACGTACTTGTCTCATCCCACCCCCTTGACCTGTTCATCCTGCCTGGACTGACCTGACCTATCTCCTCCCTGGCTCCATCCGTGCCTCTTTGACCGGTCTGTCTCCTCTCCACTCCCTATCTTCTATCCACCACCCCCCCCCACCCCCGCCAAATATCTTTTTTGGAACCTCCTTCCCCTCCCCCATTTCAGAAGGAGGGTCTAGGCTCAAAACATCAGCCTTCCTGCTCCAATACTGCTGCTTGGTCTGTTGTGATCATCCAGCTCTACAACTTGTTATCTCAGATTCTCCAACATCTGCAGTTCCTACTATCTCTGTATTTTCATTGTGATCTTTATATGGTGAACTAACAACTTTAAAAGACTCACCACTAAACTCCTCAAATCCATTATCACATTAGTCCTTTCAAGCATGGTGCCATTTAATATATAAATTAGTATTCCATTCAACTTTCCAATCCGAAGAATCTATACTTTTGAACATGGAATTCCGTCTGCTCTCACTCTGCCCGTTGACCTAACACAGCAAATATTTAAAACTAATGCATTTTCATTATAATTATAATACTCCAAAGTCATTTACAAAACTTCTGAACAACCAAGTGAATATGAAATTTTATGGCCTTCCTCCGATGACCAGTTATTGCTCAAGTCACCTGATATTGCATTATTTTAGAACACCTTTTGTTATTTATCACATCAATCCCATCATCTACTTCACCACTTGTGCTTTAGACCAACAGCTTGTGAACAGCCCTGTTTCCACAGAGTCAAAGACAACAGAACACAGCAGGCCACGCAGCAGAGGAACCAGAAAGTTGACGTTTCAGGTCAGGACCCTTCTGCAGAAATGGGATCAAATGCCAGATTAGTTCAGTTAGCACTTATTCATGGGCCAAAAGATTTAAGTTCAAGGCCCACTGCAGAACTTCTGCACATAATCTGGATTAACAATTCAGTATGATAGGTCAAAATGTTATGTTTTCAGATGAAATATCAAAATGAAGTCCCATTCGTTTGTTCAGGTCAGGAGAGGTCCCACGGTGCCTTTAAATGCAGAGAAACTCTCATGGCATCCAAGCCAACATTTATTCTTTGATCAACACAAAACAAGTGCTCAAGTTTGGCAACTGATCTGCCTATATTACAAAAATGAAAACGTAATTCTCCTTTAGAACTGAACAGGTGTACAAATGCAATGCTCTTTAGTTCCAAACAGTCATATTGGACTTGAAAATATTAACTCAGTTCCTCTATTTACAGCTGTTGCTACACCCGAGTTTCTTCAGCACTTCGCTTCTATTTCAGATTTCTAACATCCACAGTATTTTGCTTCTGCTTGAAAACACCAAGATTATTTTGCAATAGCCAAATCACAAACACCTATAAATTCAAGTTTGTTTCTTTTTTCTCTTTTGAAATCGAATGAGACAACAACCATTACCTATCCTGTTATCCACCCAAAGTAAAACCTCAAAAGTAAATTGTACAGCCTTATTCAAATGTAGATGTGATGTGGCTGCCATTACAGAGACAGACTGCAAAAAAAAGATGACTTGAATATATAACACTAACAAAAATAAAGCTGGAGAAGAGTGGAAGAGTAGCTTTGTTAATTAAGAACAGCATTAGTACAATAAAAAAAATCATATCTTAGTTGTGGAGATGAAGATGTCAAATCAGTTTAGGAAAAACTGGCTGGGGAAAGAAGTCACTTTCAGCAATGGCATATTACCTTGTAATAAAAACCACATTGTCAGACAGGATAGAAAAAAGGGGGGCCAGTGGGAAAGATATGCCAAGAGTCATGGGTGATGTTAATCAATATATAAATTGGATTGGCAGAGTCTGAGTGATGAGTTTATGGGATTATATTCAGGAGAGCTTCTCATGGCACCAAGTTCTGAACCAAGTAGTGTGCAAACGCGACAAGATAAGGCAATGTACAATAAATAGGCTTATTTAGGACTTCATATTAAAGACATCCCAAGGTAACTAACTTTACTATGACTCAGTATCATTTTCAGTTTAAGGGAAACGAGTGCAAACCCAAGAAAGTATCATGGGGAGGTGATGGCCTAGCGGTATTAATTGCTGGACTGTTAATCCAGAGATCAAAGAGCATTCTGGAGACCTGGTTTGAATCCTGCCACAGCAGACGGTGGAATCTGAATTCAATAAATATCTGGAGTTAAGAATCTAATGATGACTGAGTTGATTGTCAGGAAAAGCCCATCTGGTTCACTAATGTCTTTTAGGGAAGGAAACTGCCATCCTCACACGTGACTCCAGACCCACAGCAATGTGGATGACTCCGAGCTGCCCTCTGGGCAATTCGGGATGGGCAATAAACGCTGCCTAGGCAGCGACACCAACATCCCATGAATGCATAAAAGGGGAAAAAAGAACATTATAAGCTTGGAGGATGACAATTATGGCCACAAAAAAAATTCCTGTTCACTTAGACTTATGCGATGATGCAATAGCCCGTATTTAAAGTAGTATTTCAAAATACTTAGAAAAAGTACATTCCGGTGACAAACAATGGCTCAAAAGAAAGGACACACCTGTTCCAATCAAATATGTTAAAGATTGGATTAATCCAAAGAAGAAGCACATAATTCTACCAAGATGAATGGCAAGTCAATAGACTGGGCAGGATATAAAAGTTAGTGCTGGGGTCTCAATAATACACAATTGATATTGATGTCCTGAATGAAGGAACTGAATGTACAATTCATCAGCAAATTTAACAAACATAGATCAGAAAAGAATTAGTGGCAAGTACATAGGCAACTGGAATGGGATACAAATAGATTCACTTAGTGAGCAAAAAAAAAGTTAACATATGAAGTATAATGTAGAAAACTGTCAACTTCCCTATTTTGGCATGATGAATAGAAAAATAATGTTACTTCAATACAAACAGAAACTGCAGACATCTGAGATACAGAGGGATCTGGGTGTTATGATGCTGAAATACAAGACATCAGCATGCAGGTACAGCAAGTGATTAAGAGGGAAAATGGATAGTTGGCATTACTAGAAGGGAAATATAAAATAAAGTTTGCTCTGCTGCAGCTGTACAGGGTGCTGGTAGGCACATACCCGGAGATGGGTGTACATTTTGGTTTCCTCATTTAACGAAGGTTATAAATGTATTGGCAGTTTGGACAAGGTTCAAGCAACCGATATTCAGGATTGGGGATGGAGGATGGTTATGTTATGAGAAAAGGTTGGACAGGCTAGCCTGTTTCCATTGTAGTTCAGAAGAATGAGACATGATCACAAGAAAAAAAAAGGTTCTGAAAGGACTTCAAAAGGATGAATTAAGTTGTTTACTCTTGTGGGACAGAGTAGAACTCAGAGTCAGGAGTTCCAAAATAAAAGGGGTACTCTGTTTAAGACAGACGAGGAGAATTTTCTTTCAGAGAGTCATAATTCATCGGAACACACTTTCCCGGAGATGGCAGTGGGAGACAGAGGTAACTAAATTGTTGCAAACAAGGGAGTCAAAAGTTATCCAGGGTATTTGGGAGTGTGGAATTGAGATCACATCCAGATCAACCACCATCATATTGAATGGTCGAGCAGGGTCAATGCATTGACTGATCTATTACTGTTCTTAACTTTTATGTTTATATTCTTAAAAACGTGCACACTTCAATATTCATATACATTTGACAGAAAACTACCTTTTACAAATTCATACTTCCCAACTACATCTGTCCCTATAATTATTTTAGTGCTCTAATTTCCACGTAAAAAGACTAACAGACTTATGATTTTGTAATTGATCTCTGTTAATGTCAAATAGTAGACTGACAATGGGAAGTATTCCAAAAGTGCACACAAATCGCTGAAGAAAGAGGTTGGTAAAAAAATGGCATTGACTTGATGGGCTTAACAGCTAAACATTTGCTGTAATATCCTCTCATTCTTGACATAAGGTAACAAAAGTGTTCAGATTACTAAAGAACATCTTTTTGTTTAAAATCCAAGATGGCACGTGACTAATCTCATTCCCACTGGGGATTTACAATCAAAAAATAATTACCACAAAATACAACCTGAAGTTCCAACTACACTGTACTTTGAATGAAGTACAACTGAAAAACTTATATTTTTTCCCATAATCAATTTTCCTTTAATAGCAACAGGACAAATGGTTTGAGCCTTCAGCTTAATGATGCCATTCCCAATTTAGAATTATAAAGTACACAGTGTTTCAGCACAGAGATATAATCCCAGCAAGTGGGACATTGAAGCTCCAACTCACAACTCCACAATGACATCCAGTGGGATCTTCATGTCTGGCAGGTGTGGGTATCCTGCCTCTGTGCAGTCTACGGCAGCTTATAAAACCGTTTTGTCCCATAGGACTAACCACTTATCAGCTGATACACATTGGAAAAAACGGTTACTGCTGTGAAGGAAACCATAATGTCATGAGTCAGATGCTACTCAGTTTATGAATCCTTTCACTACTTTAAACTATTCTGCAAGGGAAATGTGGAGAATAAATTTCAAAACAAAAATCAATTATAAAATAGGTGTATGAAACAACAGATATTGATGCTACTCAAACGAAATTAGATTAAGACAGCTAATTCAATCTTAATAGAAGTCAGTTTTTAAAAAGTTTAAACATAGGGACAGGAGTGCAACATAAAAGCCCTTTATTTGGAATGAATACAAGTTTTTACATTGGGATACTAATCCAATTGAGATCGCTGGCACCAGAACAAACGCGGCACTGTTTATGATGTATGACGGCGCATCGCTCAAGCAAAGAACTTCGGCATCCCACCATAAAGAGAGCAAATATCAGTTCATTCATTGGGTAAAACAATCGCGTTTCAAATACTTACTCGAACGCACGGACAATGGTACAGAAAGTGTTGTTTGCATTATCTTGTCTGTTAGCTAAATCAGAGTTTGCTTATATGCTGAATAAAGTAAGCTTGTTTCAATTAACAAATAATCCATAATGCAATATGGAAAGCGAGAGCAAAAACAAAGTCGCCAGAAAGCTTCAGGGGTCCGAGAAAAGGTCAACGGACCCGAAACCTTAACTGATTTTTTTTCCTTCACAGATGCTGCCAGACCTGCTGAACTTTACCAGCAACTTTGTTTTTGTTCCTGATTTACAGCATCCGCAGTGGTTTCGTGTTTTTTTTTAAAAAAGAGAGTAAGGGATTACCTCGGGTTGAGAAAGTAGTACGTACATTAGGCTTCTACTTCGCGTTGCAATTCTGTGATGGAAAATGAAACTGGCACAAGTGCTTATTTACACTGCCCAATAGAAGTGCAACTCTTTGGTTTGTTCCCACGGCAAAAAAAATAAAAAGCAAAACGCACGCTGTCTCATTAATTGACTCACCATCGGATAATTGTTCCTTAATACTACAAAGTCAGCTTGGAAAGTAAAGCTATGAGAGCTGATAGCAGACAATATTCAAATGTAACCCTTTGCGTACCGTACAGCTTGCAAAATACCATTTGATTAACAAGCATGTTGCAAAGAAACCATACGACAGTTGAAAAATATGGTAGCGTTTGTGTCCGCACTTAAAGCACAACACAAATGTTGGACTTTAATCTCTCCTTCACATCACTTGGAAGATTTGCATAAGCAAAAACATAATTTGTTCCCACTTTGAAGGTGTTTCGACTCCTGTAATGTAGAACTTAATCTTACCTTGAGCCAGGGTCTGTAGCACGTGGATATAAAAGAGAGCTAACATCCACATTCGCCCAAAACATCCAAACAAATTAAAGTTTCCTCTCGCACTAACAAATCCAGCTGTTCTTCGGAATACTCCCGATTTCGGTCCCCTAATCAATACATTAATTTCATCACTTCGGTTTTCAATCTGGTTATCGAAAACACCTTTCAAACAAGGCCGTTGCTTCATCGCCCTTTGGTTATTGATTGAGTAGTCCGTATTCCCGATTTCTTTGGCAATTTCGATCAACTGATTATGGTGGGCATTCGAACGCTGGATCGATCTCTGCTTAGTGAGTCCGCTTGGGTAAAGGCTCCCGATCGGTCCCTGCAAGGCTTTCCTTTGGCATCGATCTTTCGGATGATTGATTACAGATGTCGCTGGGTTTACAATTAGTTCATGGCTAGTAGCCCCAGAGTGCGGTCTTTTCCTGCTGCTAGAATTACTGATCAACGTTTGCGGGCCCTTGCTGCTAGCCCCTCGAGTACAGATCACCTCTGGATACGCATCAACATCAATGAGTAACACAGCGATGACCTGAGCATCGACCAGCCCAAAACTCGCGTCTCCCATCATCTGTTGATCGCCTCGATTAGTGCAATCAGGTCGCTCCCTAACAATCGATACGCTTTGGTATATTTTCAATGAAATATATTAGACTGAATGAAGGTCTCCTCCAAGCCGCTGGTTAAATTGTGTTATTTTGGCTGGTTGCCCTAGAGAGGAGATCGGGTTTGGTTCAATCTTTCGCAGCCTGCTAATGATCGCCGCTTTCCTTGTAGAGGGTTTGGATCGGTCCCTCTTCCCAAAGCCCGGATTTCCTCAGCGGGAACAGCGTCACTCCGTTCCGACAAGCTGCCTTCACCCCTGGGATGAGAAAGCAGAGGTGTAAATAAAGGGAAGCGTTTTCTTCCCAATCCTCGTTTTCCTTATTTTTTAATTTCGTCTGTTACTTTCCAATGTACACCGAGGAGGCACCAAACAGCAATGATCTCAACTTCCAGCCAGCCGCCTGCAATACCTGGTTGATAATTAACTCCAACGCTTTTTTTAAAAAGAGCAAATGATTATCACTTGAATGGTTGTTTGGTTTTATCACCTAAGTGGAGACGGGATAAAATTCCCAAACCTGAAAATGATGAGTCTGTGAAAGTTTCAACTCATAACTGAAACAGCTTTCAAACTTTACTTGAACAAATTACATGCATTCTCCAATTGGATGAACTGCGCTTGGCAAAGTTTGAACTTATATCTGACAGCGGCGCGAGACCAGGGGCGTTCGCCACACACACACACACACACACACTGATTTAGAGTTACATTAGTACGCCTAATATGTTTTATAAAAAAAAACATAATCTTCAACAACTTTGAACCCTGCAAGAGACCTGAAATTAAATTCTGAGGTGAACGCCCCTCGTCCGATGACTTTCCAACAGATTTCCCTCTTGCTTTGAACTACCTTGTAACGGCAGTTTGCGATTTCCTTCTTCCCCGCCGCCTTTTCCTGTCGACGGACCGCACTCTTTCGGCTCGAGCTGAAGCTCGAGCGCGCCTCTGATTGGTCAACGCCAGCAACCACAACCTGCGATCTGATTCGTCAACATTCCACCAGGAGAAAATCTCTTCCGGCTGATTGGCCGAATTCTGCACCACCGCTCGCTGATTCGCTGATATCTGGACAGGGTTCTCAGTTCCGATTGGATGGAATGCGATCGCTGCTGTGATTGATCAATTCGTTGATAGGTGCTGGCTTTCCATTGGTAATGAAACAGGCGACCATCTGTCTCCGGTCACTGGTCTCTTCACTGGAGCCCTGACCAACCAATAGGAGGACGAAATGAGAGGGGCTATTGATTGGTTCCAAAGAAGAAATTTCCAAGACAGAAAATTGGGTTTGCACAGCTTCTTGTCTTTAATGGTCAAGTTCTTCATTGAATCCTTAAATAAAACAAAGAACTGCAAATGCAGGTAATCTGAAAAAATTGTAGAATTTACTGGCGAATCTTAGCAGGTCTGGCAGCATCTGCGTGGAGAAAGCGGACTTAACGTTTCCACTACAGGTGACTTTATCAGAGTACCTTCAGTCGTTTTCGAGAGCGGGATTTCTCGTTAATCCATCACTATGCCGTGTTTTGTTTGAATGAAATTGTTCTTAGCAGAGCCAACCTATTTTCGACGATTCAGACCTACCTTACCATCCACCCTGCGTCGATGTCACTTCTCTATCATTTGTGCTTCCTTGGCGTTTTGCTATGTGTACCGACACAAGAAGTGACTGGGGAGTCCAGAACCAGCAGTCACAATCTTAAGGATACAAAATAGGCAATTTAGAACTGAGTAAAAACCGAAAGAACAAAATTGCTGGAGAGGTTCAGCAGATCTGGCAGCATCAGTGAAGGAAAAAGACAGAGTTACCGTTTCAGGTCCAGTGAACCTTCTTCAGAATCTTCCAATTTATGACTCAGATCAGGAGATGTTTCTTCGTCCAGATAGTGATGACCATGTGGAATTCTCTGCCACAGAAAGCAGTAGAGCCCAAAGCATTGAATGTTTTCACAAATAAGTTACTTAGTTAATTAGAACTTTAAAAAATTGAAGGGAAAGAGAGAAAGCAAGATGAATTAAGAACAGGGTACTGACTTGGATAATCAGCCATGATTATACTGAAAACTGGGCAGACTGAAAGGACCAAATAGCAAACTCCTGCTCCGATCTGCTATTTTCAATTAATCCATTTTGTAGCAACAAAGGGAAAACTGCTGGTCATTGTTAGACCACAGTGCATCCCATCTTCCAACAGATTCTTCATGCTTGCCCTGCCCTGTCCTCAAAATGTAAGTTCATCACTATCTCCAAGAGAAATCAATGAGATCTTTCTTATAGACAATACCACAAAACCCCAACACCCAGTTCATTCCCTTTCCAGGCCATGACCGTTTCCTTTTCGGGTGAACCATTTACCCAAAGCACTAGGTTAATCGTGCACAGATGTTCTTCAGTTTTACTGCCAATCAATTCCCTGAAAACCATGATGGGAACCCTCAATGCACTACAGCACTATGATTGCTTACAACGTAATTTACCAACAGAAAAACCATCACAGACTAAGCAGAAAAGTCAGCTAAAACAATTAGAATTCAACGCTCAGGTGTAATGATTCGCCCATCAAGACAATTAATTAGACAACTAAATATCTCTAATATTGTTGCCCAAATTAACACCTTTGATAAATTCTTCTGGACATCAATATTTTTTGAATGGAGACAGTAGGAACTGCTGATGCCGGAGAATCTGATACAACAAGGTGTAGAGCTAGATGAACACAGCAGGGGAAGCAGCATCAGAGGAGCAGGAAAGCTAACGTTTCAGGCCTAGACCCTAAAGGTCAGCTTTCCTGCACCTCTGATGCTGCTTCGCCTTCTGTGTTCATCCAGCTCTACACCTTGTTATATATATTTTTTGAAAGATTTTTTTTTTACTAGCTCTTAAAATAACTACTAACTTACTTTGGGTTTACATGGCTTAATTAGAATTTTACATTTTTGATACCATATTTAATATCTTCATTGTGTTCCCCAGACAGAGAGATTTTCTTTTCAAACTGTAAAGCTAAACTTCCCTAATCTTTCTTCAAAGCTCATTCTCTTTGCACTCGAATTGAAATATGACTGTTCTCCATACACAGCCTAATGCAATCTTTAGGGGCAGCCCTTTTCCCTTTTAGCAGTTACTGAACTTCAGGTAGATAATCAGCTTTGATCATGTTGAAAGATGAAGCAGACCTGGAAGGCAAGATGGCTGACACATTCTATTTTTTATGTTCTTCTGGCTGCTTATAAAAAAGCAGTGGATTTCCTGATTTTTCTCATGTGCACCGTAAGTTAAGTGGCTAAGAATAAAAGATTATCATGTTTTTGCAGCAATAATTACAAGCGGGATTTGTAGCATTCCAACAGTATCTCATTGACTCAAACTTGCACATATTACACACTGGACTTCATTTTCTTCAAAACGAATGTTTATTTTTAAATTTAAAAGTGAAACCTCAATAGTTGATACTAAAATGAAAAGGCAGCAATTAAAAATACACAAACATCTAGAATGTGCAGCAACAAGGACAGTCAGCTTTCCAATTTCACTTGTGTCCAAAATTACAATCTTCACAATAAGGTTAACTTTCTAGCCCAAGTGGCTGTTTAGGTGGTGATTATTTCATTAAGGATTTTTGTTCTAAAAAAGCAAATGCTGCCCGGAATACTGTAAAGAGAAATTCTTACAATCTTCCAGAGGCTCTACGGTGCTCCTCGGCAGCAAATGCTTCCAACTCAGAAAGTCAAGTTTACTTTTTGGACAGTTAACTTATCTGAACAACAATGTTCACTTCACAGGTGCCTAAAATATCAAGGGTTAAAATGCAATTTTTCCAAATTGCCATCAATAGCTAGTGTGAGTCTTAATTGAAAGATGTTCCTGTTTTGCAAAGTCTAAATAATTTCTTTCCACTTTTGTTTTGAATTATTGAAAAGATTCACCTGAACCTGGGCTTCAAAAATTGTAAATCTACCAAGTTTTTTGTGCATTTGTCACACTATCATTGTTGCAGCATCGAATACAGTATTCTAAGTCTAAAGAATGTATTGTAAAATCTCAGCATAGTTCTGGAAATGTAATTCTCTCACCTTTAAATTACTTCATTGCATTACCTAAATGTTGAAAATGATATTTTTACTATTATTCCCAAGCTCCCTCCTAGTCCATCCTTCTTCTAATTCAGTTCCATTCACTGTATATGTGTCTGAGATTATTTTGATGCACATTTAGCAACCTGAATTTCACCAGTGATATGTCTGCATAGTCAACCGACATCTTTCTGACAGCATTTTGCTGCATTCTGTCGCTGTGCCACTGCCCCGATTTTGTGTCTTTACCAGGTTTGAAGAGCTACCAGATGGTTTTGGTTTACATTGTCACCCTTAGGTAACATTATCTTTTCAAAGTCTGCCATTATTCTCTGCAAGTACTTCTTTACAGATGTTTACGTGTTTATTGTGGTCCAAAAATCATTTTTGTCTCTTCCCATATATCTTAAACCTAAAAATTTGTCACTGAAAATTCAATGTTTAATTCAAGCTTTCCTCCATAAACAGACACTAGATGGCATTGTCTTAGTCCTTGAAACGTAATAAACCTAAGAAATATAAATTGCAAATTAACTAAAACCGGATTAAATAATTTGCCCTAGATGGATTTAGAGTTGGGTACACACAGACAAGCTTTCTTCAAATAAGTTTTTTTAATTAAAATTTACATTTTTGCCAAAAAAACTAAAGGTAGAATTGACCAGCAACTAGAATCATAATTTTCACTTTGTTGCAGTAACTTGCTTTCTCTGAGGTATAGGAACGAAAAAAATGCGGAGCTCAGTTATGTAATTTTTAATTGTAGGGTCAGATTTTAGCTCTGTCAGTGAATGAGTTTTGCTTGAGTTATAATCTAATACATGGTCCGTGTTCTCAAATCGGTTCATACCTTCGTTGTTTTAAAGCAATTAGTCGAAGAATCATTCATTGGCAACATGGCATTCATGCTTTAACTCAACTGGTAATAATTTCTAAAAACAAAATAATGTAACGAACTTTTTTTTTAATTGCTCGGGAACTGTGCGCAGTTTCCACGTTCTCCCATGTCTGCGTCGGTTTCCGCCGGGTGCTGCGGTTTCCTTCCACAGTCCAAAGATATGCAAGATAATAAAGTGTGAAGCTGGATGAGCACAGCAGGCCAAGCAGCATGTGAGGAGCACAAAAGCTGACGTTTCGGGCCTAGACCCTTCATCAGGAAGGGGGGTGGGGAGAGGGTTCTGGAATAAATAGGGAGAGCGGGGGAGGCGGACCGAAGATGGAGAGAAAAGAAGATAGGTGGAGAGGAGAGTATAGTTGAGGAAGTAGGGAGGGGATAGGTCAGTCCAGGGAAGACGGACAGTTCAAGGAGGTGGGATGAGGTTAGTAGGTAGGAGATGGAGGTGAGGCTTGGGGTGGGAGGAAGGGATGGGTGAGAGGAAGAACAGGTTAGGAAGGCAGAGACAGGCTGGGCTGGTTTTGGGATGCAGTGGGGGGAGGGGACGAACTGGGCTGGTTTTGGGATGCGGTGGGGGAAGGGGAGATTTTGAAGCTGGTGAAGTCCACATTGATACCATTGGGCTGCAGGGTTCCCAAGCGGAATATGAGTTGCTGTTCCTGCAACCTTTGGTTGGCATCATTGTGGCACTGCAGGAGGCCCATGATGGACATGTCATCTGAAGAATGGGAGAGGGATTTGAAATGGTTCGCGACTGGGAGGTGCAGTTGTTTATTGCGAACCAAGCGGAGGTGTTCTGCAAAGCAGTCCCCAAGCCTCCGCTTGGTTTCCCCAATGTAGAGGAAGCCACACCGGGTACAATGGATATAGTATACCACATTGGCAGATGTGCTGGTGAACCTCTGCTTAATATGGAAAGTCATCTTGGGGCTTTGGATGGGGGTGAGGGAGGAGGTGTGGGGGCAAGTGTAGCACTTCCTGCGGTTGCAGGGGAAAGTGCCAGGTGTGGTGGGGTTGGAGGGCAGTGTGGAGCGAACAAGGGAGTCACGGAGAGAGTGGTCTTTTCGGAGGGCAGACAAGGGTGGGGATGGAAAAATGTCTTGGGTGGTGGGGTCGGACTGTAGATGGCAGAAGTGTCGGAGAATGATGCATTGTATCTGGAGGTTGGTGGGGTGGTGTGTGAGAACAAGGGGGATCCTCTTTGGGCGTTTGTGGCGGGGTGGGGTGTGAGGGATGTGTTGCGGGAGACGCAGTCAAGGGCGTTCTCGACCACTGTGGGCAAGTTAGGTGGATTGGCTATGTTAAATTGCCTGCAGGGTGCATGGATAGACAAGTTAGATGCGTTTGCGACGAGGAAATGCAGGGTTACAGGGATAGGGTAGGGGGACAAGTCTGGGTGGGATGCTTTTGGGGGGCGGGAGGTTCGGTGTGGATTAGCTGGGCCAAGTCACCTGTTTCCACACTGTCGGAATTCTGTATAAATGTGCACCCTTCGACCCTGAATGTTTTCAGCGCCTAGAAGTCAGCCTGATTGACGGGCTTGGTTTCCAGCCAGGCAGGGAGAACTTTGTACCTGTAAGATCAATTGGGTTTTGTAGAGGAGGGTGCAGCTTGAGAGCTGTGGGGAAACATTCCTGCTGCTTGTGGCCACAGCAGTGCACTTACTTTCTCGCTGACAATGCCCTCGCCTCAGTTTAGCTGCTAGATTTCCCAAAGCTTAGAAAAACCTGCCCACCGTTAAACCCGAAAAACTGAATCAGCTGCAACCATCATCAGTAAAATATTTACATTTCGAAGTTCCTTCCCCTCCCTGAATAAAGTCCAAGGGAAGTGGTTTGAGAGTCGGCGTTCATGTTTAACTTACCAACGTTTGATGCAAACCCAACCCATCCAAATGTTGTGTACTGAAATGTTCCCGCCCCCACATTCCAACATTTCGCAGTATTTCATACAAGATACATTTTCTAACTCTTCATCCGGTCGTTGAACTGCGACTGATATCTTTGCTCAGAACCCACCCTCTGTTTTCTCATGGAATTATCCCAGCTGATCTCAGAGAAATACATATTCAGAATGGAGCTTGTTAATGCTGAACTTTTATTTATATTTCTTTATTTTTTTTATCTATACCTAAGATTTCGTATCTGGGTTTGTCTGTACCTAACTTTATAACGACTGTAATGCTGATCTTTTAACTTTTTTTTTTCATTTTTCTAATTTGTACATTAGATTTTGCACTGAGCTATCTTGGTACCAAAGGTGGCGCCAGAAATGGCAATTTCGTGCACTTTTCACTGTATGCATATATCCCTGTACTTCAGTACGTGACAATAAACCGAATCCTTATTCTAATACTTCGTTCTGTTATTGAAGAAGTACATTGCACATGGTTTCTGAAGGAACCAAACAGAATGCGTGAGGTAATTTGGACTGAAATGATGTTAAGCATTTCTTGTCATTTATAAAGTAATAATTTTGGAATACTCCGTTGAGCTTTGAAAATCCCGCAAAGAAATAAATTTGGGCAGCCTCATTCAGTTAACAGAAATCTTAAAATTTAGCGTGTGAAAAGCTAAAGAGAACCTCCTGACTGCCATTTTATTTACACATAGAGTCAAAGGGTCACGCAGCACAGAAACAGACCCATCAGTCAAACCAGTCCATACTGACCGTAATCCCAAATTTAACTAATCCCATCTGCCTGCACCTGTCCCATATTCCTTTAAATATTTCTTATTCATGTACTAATCTAAATGTATTTTAAAAGCAATTTAAAATATAAACATATTTATTGGAATCAAATCATGATTATGTGGCAGAGATAATGGGAACTGCAGATGCTGGAGATTCCAAGATAATAAAATGTGAGGCTGGATGAACACAGCAGGCCAAGCAGCATCTCAGGAGCACAAAAGCTGATGTTTCGGGCCTAGACCCTTCATCTGATGAAGGGTCTAGGCCCGAAACGTCAGCTTTTGTGCTCCTGAGATGCTGCTTGGCCTGCTGTGTTCATCCAGCCTCACATTTTATTATCTTATGATTATGTGGCAAGTTATTTTTAAAAGACAAGAAATTAGAGAGGAACATTATTTTATCGTGCAGGTGTGGTAGCATTTACTTCAAAATTACTGAGTCAGCTGGAAAATAATTTGACACTGAAATGGTTTTATCTTCATCTCTGACCATGTAGTTCAGCAAGTGAAGTTTTTGAAGATGAAGTTGTGCTCAAGTGAAGCAGTGTATCATTTTTGATTGGCAGTTTGATGGCTGAAGTCAGCGCCCAGAAAGGTTTGCAGGCTCAACATATATTCTATTTGCAAACTGTATCAGCGAACTAACATTTGTTGAAAATTTAGTGTGAGATAGAAGATCTGTTGTGAACTGACCCCTTTCCAAGCTTTTTTGACAAGAGCCTTTCATTTCTTCCTTTTTTGTTTTATACAGCAGGAAACCTCTTTGTCTTTCAGCAAAAATCCATTGTCGTTTCTTCTGAGCATATTATGAAGTTCCAATGGACAGCCTGCTTGACAATGAAATTAGGTTTCAAAAGATTTCTTGGATATTTAGTCACAGGTCATAGGGTAGTAATCAACCTCTTGGTAATGTGACCTTACAAAAGACTTCATGAATGTGTTCGGCAGAATCCAATACACTGACATTCAATAACATTTGCGTTCTTCTTAAACCATGACCCCAAATGAATTGAGTTTCCATGGCTACTAAAAGCTGTTCGCTGTAAAAACAGTGGTACAAATAATTTATTTCTCCAGTAAAAAAGGTACATTCCACTTTTAACATATTATAAAGTTAATTTAATCAATGCTAGCATGAATTTCCACAGGCATACTTCTATTTTCCCAATTTAACTTTAGCAGAAGAAGCACAGAAACCTGAGAAAAGCTTACTGATGTGTCAGACTTCTCTCAATATAATATTTTACTCATGATTAGAATGAAATGAGGTTACACAACATGAAATCTACGTGAAAAATCATGACTGCTTCTGTTTTGAATGTCGTAAAGACTTCCTTTCATTGCAATGTGATTTCTTTAACAAATTTGTATTGTACAGGCTTCTCGAGAAGGTATTTGTTAAAACTTACTTGTTCTAGAAAGGAGAAGATGCATGTTAATTTAGCCATCACAACATTGGATTGTAGTTTAGAAGCAAGTCATGTTTGGAGACAGGAGGCAAACATCAGATAGTCAATTTGAGGGCAGTTAGGCATTTCCATGCCAATAGGGATTTCTTAACTGTAATGCTGGCAAGAAATGTTCATCGAAACCACAGCCAAACAATCACTAGAGGTTCCTTTTGGGAAAGAAAAGGGCTACTCTTCATTCAGTGAAGGATACACCCCATTCATACCAGTGCTGGTTGCTGACTAACTGTTGCAGCCACTGATTGTCCCACAACATGTCCAATGACTCTCTAAAACCACAACCAGGAGGCTGTGGCCATGTTAATTTTCTTTTTAAAAAACTGACTCTTCTTCAGAGAGCACTCCCATTTTGAGTCATCATCTCTTTGTTCACGATGAACCAATGCCCATCAGCTTGGCCAATGAGGCTGCAGTTATGTCAATGGTGGAAGGCATCTCATCAGCATTAAACCTCAAAACCCTTTCTGACAATATTAGTTGGACAGCGAGCACCCAAAAAATGAGAAAATTGCTGGAGTACAGAAGCAAGATAAATAGGAAATTTGATACTTTTGAACCTGGCATTGTTCCAATTTTTTCCTGTTGCAGTAGGTAGACACCATAAACATGTGTTTCAAATAAAGCAAGTATAACCATTAACATTTGAAAACAGCAATGCAGATACTTAGTGATTTTTCATGTTTAATCTTATAACATTTCAGTGTTATTAATCTGATTGTCCAATGAGTTTTTAAACAGAAGGTCCTGTGTCACTGTAGGGAATATATCTGCCTCTAAGCTAGTAACTCCAGATTCAAGGCTCTTTCCAAGATTTAATGGCCATGGAAGGTGCATCCATGAGGTTAATTATTGACAGGTCCTTCTAATATTCTGACAGGAAGCAGTAAAGGTGGGAGAATCCTCCAATCAGCTAACACCATGTAGTAGCTGCAGCTCAATGGCTTTCCCATGTTAGAAGACTCCAATTGCAAGTTCTTGCCACAGGTTGTACTCAGTGGTAAGCATTATCCTTTTTTTTAAGAGGTCTACCAGAAAAATAAGATGAATTTCAAAACATATGAATGACGGATATAGAACGTTAGTTGTCAACAGAGGTTGAATTTATTTGAACCAGGAACACTGCAATTTTTAATATTGGCCGTGTTTTGTTATGAAGAGCTAGAAATAGGTGTTGCAAGCAATTAATTGTAATAAAGAAATGCTACAGTACAGAATTGGACCCTTACTTAACTGTTTCCTCATTTAGTCTGAGATCCCATTCCTCAGTAAAAAGAGATGTGAGTCAGTGTCACTCTGAACTACGAACTATGGATATGAACTGAGGTTTTATCTTCCATTTCTTTTATGAATTCACTTTTGAAGGTAAAAAATGTACTTCTTCATAGAATCATATGTCACACAAGGAGGCCAGTCAATGCATTGTGTTTGTGCCAGGTCTATGAAAAGAGCTATGCAATCTCCTGGTCTTTCCTCTTAGCCCTGCAATTTTCTCTCCCATCCCCCTCTTCCAATTCCACATGTAGCAAATAAAAATAGAATAACAGGAAAGTTATTCCTGAGATGACATCACAGCACAAACCTACCCTGTGTACAGTGAGTAAGCGCAATAGTGAGAACAACAAATGCTGTAACATGTTCTTTTAAGGTTTATTTTATTACGACTATAATTTATATTATTCACTTTTTCATCTGCCATACATTAATCTGTGGAATGCATTGTAGTGAAATCACTTGCAATTCTGAGTTGTTAGTAATTATCAAGTTTTCATCAAATCAGGTTAGCCTGTATTATTTGCAACTAAATCCAATGAATGTCACTGATAATCTAAAATGTCAGATTGTTTTATTTTGGTTGCATTTCAGTCAGTGTTTTTCTGTAAGTAGATTAGGGTGAGATTTTTGATGATAATGCACTTTTTGAAACTAATAGCTGCACAGGTCAATGCACAGCAGGAAAGATTCTTCAATTGACCTCGTTCAATATTACATGTGGGACAATTACAAATAATTTCTAACAATACATTTGCTTAAAATTTTGAAACTAATATTTCTTATAGGAATTCATCTTCTGTTTTATAAATACTTGACACAATTCAGCTTTTGAAATAAAGTAAAAAGTTGTCTAACCCCTGAACTATTACTTGCACTTACTTCCAGGATCTGAAGTGTAAATTACCTGTTTCAGCCTATCATAAATAAGACAGAAAAAATCCTTGATCGAATATGACTGATAAAACTATTCAATGTCTTCTATTAATGGCTGCAGGCTGCACCTTCATATCAGTTTGAAAATGTGAGTTGAAATTTTACCAGAGCTTGGGGGTGAGAATAAAGATGGGTGGGTCTGTAATTTAGGGCTGTGACTCATTGGTTTGTTAGTATCACCCCACTCCCAACCTTTTACCCAGAGCTGCGACCCAGGGAGTAAAGTCTACTGTTCTGCAAGGTAGACTGATATTGACAGAATGGGAGGCCAGTACTCTAGGCAGACTTTTGAGGCATTTCTCATCTTCCTGGCAAAGCTGCTGCCACAAGCTGGCCTAAAGTGGAGTTTCCCCTTTAGTATAATAATCCAGCAGCTATGGCAATTTTGTATTTTCCATTTATTTAATGGTGCATTCAATGCCTCTGTGTGGAGATGTCTTCTTCTGACCTGCAATAGCAGGTTGTACATGTTTCCATTTTAGAAAGACTCTCCTTCGGCCTCCAACTTTGGAAGCCCCCCTGCCATCCTTAACAAGATGGTGAGCATGCCCGATTGACCCTAACACTGGAGTCCCAATTTAAAATCTAAATTCTTGTCCTAATTTTCTGCCACATCATGACACATTCTTAATATCAAAATAGTTTTTGTTCTTCTCTTCCCACAACTTCATTCCATACTATTTACAAGTTTGTTCTATACCCCCGGACTGATTCGTTGAGGTATAATAGATGTCAACTGACCAGCAGTCAAACAGGAACAAGCAGGTCATGCAAGAATCCCATGGAGACCTGCTTACAAATTGGTTTTCCACTTTGGAAGCTGATGAAGGCATTGGTTCCTTAAGGGAATGCAATCATAGCCATGTTTGTGGCACCATAAACCACTCAGCTGTATGTAGGGAAAAGAAGGGGAAAACAATGGTGATAGGGGATTCATTAGTTGGATGAACAAATAGGCATTTCTGTGGCCATGCCCGTGACTCTAGGATGGTATGCTGCCTCTCTGCTTTAGGCACGAAGGATGTCACAAAGCAGCTACAGGGCATTCTTCTGGGAGGGTGAATATCCAGAGATTGTGGTCCATATTATTACCAATGACTTAAAAAGGAAGAGGCTAATGGTCTTGCACTCAGAATTTAGAGAACCAGGTAGAAAATTAGCAAACAGAAAAAAATGTAATAAACTCCAGATTACTTCCCGTGTCACATGCAAGTGAGTACAGAAAAACAGTGTTAGGTCATTCAAATGTATGGCTGGAAGGATGGTGCAAGGGGCAAAGCGTTAGATTCCTGCGATACTGGCATTGACCCTGGGATATTTGGCACCTGTGAAAACCGGATGGGTTGCACTTGAACAGAGTTGGGACTCAGCTCTTTGTGGGTGTTTTGCGCATGATAAGTCCAGCAATTATGGATCAATCAGTTTAACCCCAGTGATGGGGAATCTTTTAAAAACATTTATTCGGGATAGAGTTGATAGTTACATGGAAAAAAGTTGAGTTGATTTGAAAGAGCCAGCACTAATCTTTACGGGACAGCTAAAAGGTATCTTGAAGCAGGCCTCATTGTCATGGAGATGGGTGGAGTTTAATAAGATTCACTGGTTTCAATTTATCTGGGAGTGTCTTTGCAAGGAGAAGTTAGTTGCAGTTTGAAGCATGGGAGCACTGAAACACAATTGCAACTGTTACCAGATTCAGTACAGTAGGGCAGGACAAGTATCTCGAAGCTATTGATAGTTCAGTACAGCTGAGAATGGGATAAATGAAGCCTAAAAGCAGTATTGATGCAGTTGAGAAAGATTGGAGCTTAGAGAAATTAAGCATGGTCAAGTGCGAGAAATAAGCCGAGCACAATTGAGTGCCGTGTCAACTATGACAGGTGGGACACATCATTTAAGAAACAAAGAAAATACTTCATAAGTACTATAGTGGACAGTCTCATCATCATAACAAATGAGATCAAGATGCAGGAAGAGTAGAATCTTTGTCGGAATTGTAGTCATAGTTACTGTGGGAGTCAAGGAACAAAAATGCATTTTGCCAGGTACAGAAAAGAAAAATTAAGTAAGTGAAGAGTTGGAGATGGACCATGTGAAAATGAGAGAAGGTTGGAAATTGGAAGCAAAGTTTAAGAAATTCTTCTAATTTGGGGTGAGAGCTGGACACAACACTGATACAGCCATCAATGAACTGGAAAGAAACAGTCAAGAGAGGAGGACCAGAAAAGGACAGTCCAACACATCCTACAAAAAGACAGGTACTGTATTGACCGTAAAATGCTTTAGGAATTCCTGAGGCCTTGACAATTTCTTTTTATTTTTTCATGGAATGTTGAATTGAGTGGTGTATCAGGCCTTTTCAGAGGCCAATTAAGAGTCAACTGCTTGTTGTGGGTCTGGAATGGCATGTTGACCGGACCAAAGAGGGATGATATGTTTCCTTCCCGACAGAGCATTGCTCAACCGTATGTGTTTTTATGACAGTCAATGATTTTTTCATGATGATTACTATTGAGGTTAGCTTTTAATTCCACACTAATTGAAATTCAGTTCCTCCTGCTGGTGTGCACCCAGAAAAATAGCCTGGACCTCATGATTATTTGTCCAGTGATGCTAACATTCCACTGCTAATATGTTGTATAAATGCATGTTTTCTTTACGCTTTTTCGAAAACTGGACTTAAACCAGGAGCTTTGTGTTGAAGGTAGTTAAGGTGGGAAAGCACAGATCAGGTTTCTACAATTAACAAGAATTACTAATTATTTCAAGTAATTATACTGTAGCAACAAATGAAGTTTTAATATACACTGGGACTTGGAGTGACACGGTCACTCAGTGGTTAGCCCTGCTACCTCACAGCGCCAGGGACCCAGGTTCAATTCCATCCTCAGGTGCCTGTCTATATGGAGTTTGCACATTCTCCCCGTGTCTGCGTGGGTTTCCTCTGAGTGCTCTGGTTTCCTCCCACAGTCCAAAGATGTGCAGGTTAGGTGGATTGGCTAAGCTAAGTTGCCCGTAGTGTTCAGGAGTGTGTAGATTAGGTGGGTAAAAGGGGGCTGGTCTGGGTGGAATGCACCAAGGCCTGTTTCTACACTGTAGGGGTTCTAATTCTAATTTGGGATATAATATCACGAATTAAAACTAGAAACTCCTTAGAAACTCCACTTACACACACATAGACAAAGAGACAGGGTGAAATAGTTCTGAAGTTCTGAGCTCTGAAGAAGGCACATTGGACCTGAAAGGTTGCCTTTGATTTCTGTCTACAGATGCTACTCTACCTGCTGAGATTTTCTAGCAATTTATGTTTTTGTTTCAGATTTCCAGCATCCACAGCTCATTTGGCTTTTCTTTTGTGTGAGGGTGAAATAATTTATGGATAGAGAGAAAAGAGTGGAAAAACTGTTCAGTAGAATTTGTTTCCAGGTTATTTGTTGTTGTTGAATTCATTCTCAAGACTCTTCTGCTGGCTAGCAATTTTTCGCAGTTGTCTTTCTCTGATTGCTTCCCCTGGTTGGCTAAAGGCACAAGGTGGCTGCTTCCCTTCCAAAAATGTCTCTGTTTTAACAGTTAAAAATCACAGCACACACAAATGTTGCTGAAAGATAAAAGGTTTAATGCAAGTCTACAGTGTATTTCAGTCACACCATTGTCATACAGTGTAGAAACAGGTCCTTCAGCCCACCACGTCTAAACCAACCAACAGACACCAAACTATAATAAGATAATAAAGTGTGAAGCTGGATGAACACAGCAGGCCAAGCAGCATCTCAGGAGCACAAAAGCTTGGCCTGCTGTGTTCGTCCAGCTTCACACTTTATTAGCTTGGATTCTCCAGCATCTGCAGTTCCCATTATCACCAAACTATAATAATGCCATTTACCATGGTCCATATCCTACTGTGCCCTGGAATTTTAAGTAGTCATCCAGATGGTTCTTAAATTCTGCGAAAGTACCTGCCCTACCAGCTTCACAGGCTGCACGTTCCATATTTCTGCCACCTGCTGGGTGAAAAAAAATCTTTTCCTCACATCTCTCCTCAACCATTTACTCTTCATCTTCAACTTATGCCGTTTGGTGTGCTCTTGGGAAAACATTCTCATAATTCTCGTAATTTTATATACCTCAATCAGATACCCCCTTAGCTTCCTCTGCTCCAAGGAAAACAAACCCAGCCTATCCAGTCTGTCTTCATAACTAAGACTTTCCATCCTGGGCAACATCCTGGAGAATCTCCTGTGCACCCTGTCCAATGCAATCATATCCTTCCAATCATGTGGCACCTAAAACTGTACACAGTATTCCGACTATGGCCTAACCAATAGACAGTTCTAACAAGACTTCCTTGCTTCGACATTCTAGTCTTCAGCTAACGAAGGCAATCATCTTCACACCTTCGACATCACCCTGTCTACCATCAGAGATCAATGGACTTGTTCACTAAGGTCCCTTTGTTCTTCAGTACTCCCCAGGGATCTCCCATTCATTGTTTATATCTTTCCCTTATTAGACCTCCCAAATTACATCACCTCACAATTATCAGGATTAAATTCCATCTGCAATTGCTCTGCCCAATTTACTAGCCAATCAATATCAGAATGTAGCCTGAGACCATCGTCCTCACTATGATCACACCACTAATTCTTATGCCATAAGCAAGGTTAGTAATTATACCTTCTACATTCAATACAGAGAACTGGGGAAGAACCGATCATTTTTCTCTCTGTCTGTAACTTGTTCCCAGTTCCAAACTATTCAGTTACATAAGAACTAGTCACACAGTTGTTAAACAATACAATACAATGCAGTACGGCACAGGAATAGGGCCTTCGGCCCACCGAGCCTGCACTGATTCCTATCTTTATTTAGACCCACTACTTCATGCCCACGATAATAAAATGTGAGGCTGGATGAACACAGCAGGCCCAGCAGCATCTCAGGAGCACAAGCTTTTTGTGCTCCTGAGATGCTGCTGGGCCTGCTGTGTTCATCCAGCCTCACATATTTTATTATCTTGGATTCTCCAGCATCTGCAGTTCCCATTATCTCTGATACTATTTTAACTTCATGCCCACGCATGGTTTCCATCCCTCTGTTCGTGTCCCATTCGTGTGTCTATGAAGATATGCTTTAAACATTGCTAAAGATCCTACTTCCTCCATTTCCATTGGTAGTGCATTCCAAGCAACCACTACACTCTGTGTGAAAAATCTTCCCTGCACTTCTCCCCTAAACTTTTCCTCTCTCACTTTGAACCTGTGCCCTCTTGTAGTTGACCTTTCCACCCTCGGAAACAAGGCCTGTCATGATTTTGTAGACCTCTATCAGCTTGTTCCTCACCCTCCATCTTTCCAGTGAAATCAATCTGAGTTTATCCAACCTCGCCTCAAGTAAAACCCTCCAGACCAGGCAACATCCTGATTAACCTTCTCTGCACCCTCTCCAAATCATCCACATTCTCCTGGTAGTGTGGCAATTGGCAGGCAAATAGCTCTCAGTCATGAATAACTGGTCCCAAGTACAAAGACCACTTAACCTCTGGTTGACAGCAAAAGTTTCATCAGTGTACCCCTTCGGCTTCAGATCACTTATATCTCAAACTGTAATAACTGCTTGCCCAAACAGCTATTTATATGATGCCTGCAACAGATGACAGGCATGTGCTTTCAAAACAGCAGCCACCCTTTCCAACAATAATTTTTAAAATGACACTTTCTCACTGCAGTCCCCAGTTTTTAAAAACACAAAGGAAAAAGACTTGGCCCCTGCATGGACCAGAACATTCTGAGCACATCTCTGAAAACGGGAAGGTTGACTCGTACTGTAGCACAGTTATTTTAAAGGGTGTTATAACCTGAACAGGGAGCAGAAGAGGTGAACAGTTACATCCTGAGCAGTCTACTGTTAACAGAAGTGACCACAATATTCAAAAAGCTGCGTAGTCATTTTATTAGAGATAATAGGAACTGCAGATGCTGGAGAATCCGAGATAACAGGGTGTGGAGCTGGATGAACACAGCAGTCCAAGCAGCGTCTTAGGAGCAAGAAAGCTGATGTTTCGGACCTTGAACCTTCATCAGAAATGGGGGAGGGGAAAAGGGTTCTGAAATAAATAGGGAGAGAGGGGGAGGTGGATTGAAGATGAATAGAAGAGAAGATACGTGGAGAGGAGTCAGACAAGTTAAAGAGGTGGGGATGGAGCTAGTAAAGGTGAGTGCAGGTGGGGAGGTAGGGAGGAGATAGGTCAGTCCAGGGAGGACGGACAAGTCAAGGGGTGGGATGAGGTTAGTAGGTAGGAAATAGAGGTGCGGCTTGAGGTGGGAGGAGGGTATAGGTGAGAGGCAGAACAGGTCAGGGAGGGAGTGTTCTGTCCAAGTGGAATGGAATGGAGTGGAATGGCTCATTCTGGAAGTAGATACGGCGGAGGTGAAGGAAATGGGAATGGGGGGTGGCATTTTTACAGCAAGGTGGGTGGGAGGAGATGTATTCTAGGTGGCTGTGGGAGTCGGTGGGCTTGAAATGGATATTGGTTTCTAGGTGGTTGCCAGAGATGTAGACAGAGAGGGCCAAGAAGGTGAGGGAGGTGTTAGAGATAGTCCAGGTGAACTCGAGGTTGGGGTGGAAGGTAAAGTGGATGAACTGTTCGAGATCCTCGTGGGAGCTTGAGGCGGCGCCAATACAGTCATCAATGTAACAGAGGAAGAGGTGGGGTTTAGGGCCAGTGTAGGTACGGATTAGGGATTGTTCCACGTAACTTACAAAAAGGCAGGCATAGCTTGGGCCCATGCGGGTACCCCATGGCCACCCCCTTTGTCTGTAGGAAGTGGGAGGAATTGAAGGAGAATTTGCTGAGGGTGAGGACGAGTTTAGCTAAACAGATGAGGGGGTCAGTGGAGGGGGACTGGTCAGGACTGCAGGACAGGAAGAAGTGGAAGGCCTTTAGGCCATCTGCATGGGGAATGCAGGTGTATAGGGACTGGACATCCATAGTAAAACTGAGGTGTTGGGGACCGGGGAATTGTAAGTTCTGGAAGAGGTGGAGATCCTGGGTGGTGTCACAGACGTAGGTCGGGAGTTCCTGGACCAAGGGGGAGAAAATGGAGTCCAGATAGGTGGGTATGAGTTCAGTGGAGCAGGAGCAGGTGGACACAATGGGTCGACCAGGGCAGGCAAGTTGGTGGATTTTGGGAAGGAGATAGAAGTGGGCGTTTGTGGGGTTGGGGAACGATGAGGTTGGAGGCTGTGGGTGGGAGGTCAGCTGAGATGATGGTTTGGTGCTCGAGGGTGGGGTCATGATCCAGGGGGCGGTAGGGTGTCGGAGAGTTGGCACCTGGCCTCAGTGATGTAGAGGTCAGTGCGCCATTCTACAACTGCACCTCCCATGTTATACGGTGAGGTTGGGATTGGAGTGGAGGGCTGCACATTCTGCGGGGGAGTGGTTGGAGTGAGTGAGAGGGGTGGAGAGGTAAGCTTCAAAATCTCCCCTCCCCCTACTCCATTCCAAAACCAGCCCAGCTTGTCCCCACCTCCCTAACCTGTTCTTCCTCTCACCTATCCCCTCCTCCCACCTCAAGCCGCACCCAGATTTCCTACCTACTAACCTCATCCCACCCCCTTGACCTCTCCGTCCTCCCTGGGCTGACCTATCTCCTCCCTACCTCCCCCCCTGCACTCACCTTTACTGGCTCCATCCCCGCCTCTTTAGCTTGTCTGTCTCCTCTCCACGTATCTTCTCCTCTATTCATCTTCGATCCACCTCCCCCTCTCTCCCTATTTTTTTCAGAACCCTCTTCCACCTCCCTCATTTCTGGTGAAGGGTCGAGGCCCGAAACATCAGATTTCCTGCTCCTAAGATGCTGCTTGGCCTGCTGTGTTCATCCAGCTCTACACCTTGTTATCTGTATCTCTCGTCATTTTATTTTCTTTTTGTGCAGTAATTTGGTTAGAGTTTACATAATACCATTTATGTGATGACTATTAAATTGGATATTTAAAAAGAAATTCATTCAGGGATGTGCATATCACTGGTTAGGCCAGCATTTATTCTCTATTTGTTTTAGCCCTTGAGAAGGAACCTTCTTGAATCCTGTCAGAGATAGTAAAAACTGCTGATGCTAGAGTCAGATATAACATGATATGGACCTGGAAGAACACAGCAGGCCAGGCATCATCAGAGGAGCAGGAAAGTTGGTGTTGAGGGGCAGGATGCTTCTTCAGAAATGGGGGACGGGAAGGGAGCTCCGAAATCAATACAGAGAGGAAGGGTGGAGCTGGGGAAGGTAGGTGGGATGGCGATAGGTGAGTGCAGGTAGGCAATAATGGCGATTGGTCAGTAAGGTGGGAGGAGCGGATAGGTGGGAGAGAAGACGGACAGGTTGTGTCAGGTCAAGGAGGTGGGGATGAGAGGGAGGGTTGGTTATGGCATGACGCTGGGGGTTGAGGAGATTTTGAAACTGGTAAGCTCCATATTTAGGCCATTGGGCTGTAGGCTCCCAAGGTGGAATATGAGGTGCTGCTTCTCCAATTTGCGGGTAGTGTCATTGTGACACTGGAGGAGGCCTAGGATGATCATGTCACCCAGGAAGTGGGAGGGGGAGTTGAAATGGTTTGCAACTGGAAGTTGTTGTCATTTGTCGTGAGCAGAGCGCAGGTGCTCTACAAAGCGGTCTGCGAACCTCCGCTTGGTCTCACCGACATTGGCCACATCAGGAGCAGCAGATGCAACAGACCACATTGTCGGATGTACAGGTGAGCCTCTGTGAAAGGTTTGTTTAGTGCCTTGAATGGAAGTGAGGGGGGAGGTGTAGGTCCAGGTGTAGCACTTCCTGCAGTTGCAGGGAAAGGTGCTGGAGTTGGTGGAGCTGGTGGGGAGTATGGAGTGGATGACGGAGTTGCGGAGAGAGCAGTCTCTATGAAAGACAGATAGGGGTGGGGAGGGAAATATATCTTTGGTTGTGGGGTCAGATTGTAGGTGGCAGAAGTAGCAGAGAATGATGTGTTGGATTTGGAAGTTGGTGGGGTGATATGTGAGGACAAGGGGTATTCTGTCTTTGTTTTTGTTGGGGTGAGGAAATGTCGGGGCAGAGGTGTTGAAAATGCAAGAGATGCGGTTGAGAGCATTTTCAATCACCGAAGGGGGCAAGCTGCAGTCCTTGAAATATGAGGACAACTGGGATGTTCAGGAGTGGAATGGTCCATCTTGGGAACAGATGCAGTGGAGGAGAAGGAATTGGGAGTAGGGGATCGCATTCTTGCCAGTGTTGAGATAGACCTACTTTCAGCACTTGTAGATGTTAATGCTGTAGCTCTCCTTCCAGATTTTCTGGCACTTCCTCTCACCTTTGATGAATTACTTGGTTGTCACTTTCTTTGGCCTCTTTTCTTGGGCAATGCCTTTGCTGCTCCTTCAGGCATTATGAATAAATATGGATTCTTGTGGGAAATTATGTTTAATCAGTCTGTTCAAACATTTAATGATGTGCATCCATTCGTATAGGTATACCCAAAATGCTGTTAAGGAAAGAGTTCCAGGATTTTTTCCCAGCTGCACTGAAAGAAAGGCAATATATTTTCAATTCAGGATAGTGTATGGCTTGAGGAGAATTAACAGGTGATAATGTTGTCTTGTATCTGCTGTCCTTTTCCTCCATGAGGTGGTGGGTATGGGTTTGGAAGCAACTGTCTACACAGCCTTGATCATTTTTTGTGATGCAAGTTGTAAATGGTACACAATCCTGCTACAGAGTTTTGGTGGTGGAAGGAGTGAATGATTGTCAATGTGGCGTCAATGAAGTAGCCTGCTTTATCCTAGATAGTTTCAAGCTTTTTGAGTGCAACGGAGCTACACTCAACCAGGCAAATGGGCAGTATTGCATCATACTCCTGACTTGAGCTTTTGAGCTGGGTGGAGCAGGATTTTTGGAGTCAGGAAATGAGTAAATTGCTGCAGGATTCCTAGCCTCTGACCTGCTCTTGTATCCACAATATTTATATGACTGATCTAGTTCAATTTCTGGTCACTGGTAATCCAGAATGTTGATAGTTGCAATTCAGTGATGGTAATACCATTAAATGTGAAGATGCAAAGATTTGATGCTAATTTGCAAGAACCTTTTGCGAGTTTAAAAACAAAGCAGGTTATTTACTTCCCACTATCCCAAAATAATGCAATGTTTCACTCACTTGACTCCTAGACTCTAATTAGGCTGTGGTGAAAGTAGAACAGTTGCCACATACAGTGATATTAGTCTTTTTCATATGGTTCTGAAGTTTCTTAGATGAATTAAAAATTTTAAAATTGAAGTGTTTTAAAATGAATGATCCTCAGCAAGCTGTGAGATTCCTTGAAAATTAATTTCTTTTAAATTTGTTGCCGGGAACTTGAAGTGTTAACTGGTTAGATGGTAGTGGGAACTGCAGATGCTGGAGAATCTGAGAGAACAAGGTGTAGAGCTAGATGAACACAGCAGCCAAGCAGCATCAGAGGACCAGGAAGGCTGATTTTCAGGCCTAGACCCTTGCCTAGCCCTGAAACATCAGCCTTCCTGCTCCTCTGATGCAGCTTAGCCTGCTGTGTTCATCCAGCTCTACACCTTGTTAACTGGTCAGGTGAGTTCTTTTTCATAGAATCTCCTGTTTGAAAGGTATTACTGGCAATTACTGTGACTGCTTTGGTGACTTGCAATTATTTTAAAAGCTTTTTATGTGAACTCTGCATGTCAACAACTTTTGCTAATTTTAAAAGCGGACATCAACATGGTTATCAAATGACTGGAGAAATTCAAAATGCCTTTCAAAGGAATGGCGTGTCGAAAGATAACACCTGGTGAATTATTGTTTGATGTCTTGAATTTCATTCATTCTTGATTTGGATGAGTGTAACCACAACAATATAATAGAAGGTTGATAAGATCCATTTACATCCCTTTTAAGCACACTTAACTATTGATGCGCCCATTTGTCTAAGATGTAACCAAGAGACCAGCCAGCTGTGTTGATCCATTCTTAAGCAAAGGAGCGTGTCAGTTCCCAGAAGGCTGTGAATGTCCATATTTAATTAAGTATTCAACTGAGAATTAGTTTGTAGCTCAAATGCTAAAGGCCATGTGATTTGCACCAGCCATTTTAATAGTTGTAAAATGCAGAAGTAACGCCTGGAAGTTCATAATATACTGGTGCATGATAGTAGTTATTCATCTTGCTGTTAACTTGTGTAAACTTACCAGTGTGTAGCAGAATTTACACATTCCAATAAGCTGTGTAAAGCTTTAAACAAACCTTGAGCAGAGTATTCTTCAGGGCAACAGCTTCATGCTGTCATAAGGTTTGGATCTCATTCATCACCCAGTTCTGTAGGAAACTCCTAGCAACTCTAGGGATCTGGGCGTTAGTTTGACGTGTTCTCATTTCTGTTTCTGTGGCAAAATAATAAAATTGTTTACAGGAATTGTATTTATTTACTGTCTTAAATAATACAAAGAGAGATATCTGAATTGTTACTGTTGTTTCTCAAGTTTTCTTGTTACCATAATTTATGCCTTGGCATAAACAATTAGATTAAGACTAAATTCAGCTATTTTTTTTCTAATTTTACAATTAGAAGTTGCTGACTTCTAATGCTTGGCATCCACAAATGGAAAGCTTTTGCTAGAAATAGAAGACCCCATTTACTTCAGGGAAAGTTCCATGCAAAACTGCTCTGAGCCTGCTTCTCATCAGCAGTTTAATTTGGTAACAGGAGACTTGCAAATACATCCTTTTATAATGCTGAGGGATTATAAATCAGGTCATTAAATATATTGCCTCTTTAAACACAAAAACAGATGTTCATGTCCATGCTATTAGCTGATGCTTGTTTCAGTATGACTGCTGCATGACTGTGACAGTCAGTTCTATTAGGAAAAACTGACTGCTGTTCTGGGAAGGGCTGCACTTCTTCAATGTAAATGCTACAGGCTGGAATTGTGGTTTTAAAGGGATGAACAACAAAGCAGGGAAGAAAGTTTAGATTAGATTAGATTCCCTACAGTGTGGAAACAGGCCCTTCGGCCCAACAAGTCCACACCGCCCCTTGAAGCATCCCACCCTATAACCTACACACCCCTGAACACTATGGGCGATTTAGCATGGCAATATTTGTAGTTTGACTGCAGCAGCCACTTAACAATCAGCCAGAGAAAGAAACTAATTGAGGTATGTACGTGAATAGATCAAGTATTAAAATGTACCGTTATGCTGTTGAATAATTTATAAATTTGTGTAAATGTGCACCATGGCCGTGAAAAATAATAATAGCTGTTCTTGCATAAGCTGCTTAGCTATTTACTTCAATTACAGAATATTCCAGTTAATTATAGCCTCAAATTCAGTCATTCAAGACGGTCAATTAAGTGGCTTGCGATGTGTAATCATTTATGGGTGTCTGATTGTAATTATGGGGTTGAATATTGAAAAATCTGTACATGACTGCATTTAGCCCGATAAGGTTACTGTGTGGAACCATGCAAATTCTCCAGAACATTCCATGTTATTTTACTGTCATGTGCCATGAATTACTGCCGGTACCATGTTTCCTAGGTATTGCCAACTGAGATTTCTCACTTTGATAGTATTTGGAAAACCCACTGAGAAAATAGCAATTATGTCTTAAGGTCATAAACATGAAAATTTCAGGTTGTTTACCGGTTAGCCTTGTTTGTATCTGACTGCTTCATTACCGTTTGATTTGTACGTTTTATGTTTTTATTGAAGATAGATTTTAAAATCATTTGTGCTGTTTACTTCCATTCATACGAAGAATAGATTGAAATTCCCAGACTCATTTCATTTAGCAGTCATAACAATCATCTGAGAACAGGTAATTTTGACACATCTGTCTGGATGAGATTGAAAGCTGTTCAAGATTTCGAGCACACTTTACTATTAGTCCTTGAAGATATGGGAAAGCCCCAGGAGCACAGGTAGTAAAACACTTGCCCTAGGTACAGACTATTTGAATTGAGTTCTTGGCTGGAATTTATGTTGATGAGGTGTTTAGCCTGAGGGATAGACAAAGTAACTTGGCTGCCTTGTGATAAGTGCATTTCTGAATAGGTAATTATATAATAACTGTGAGATGTGAGAATTCAAAACACTGAAATGGCCTTTGTAATTTTATGTACAAAATGTCATATGCTGGTTTCATCACAGATACTGCCTAACCTGCTGAGTATTCTCAGCACTTTACAGATTTATATCAGATTGCTACCGTCTCTACTATTTTCCTGTACTCATCCCATGATGCTATCAAGCTGTAGTCACTCAACGGCTGTAACAACAGGAACAACATGTATTTATCCTGTTACTTTAACATGAAAAGTGATTTATGATAATTACAGAAGAGAAATTGGTGATAGAAGCACGAAGAGAAATGAAAGCATTAAAAACATGGAAAAACAGACTTGTTTCAGTGTAGAAGGAGGCATTTTGGCTTACCGTTATCTGCAATGGCTCTCTGAATGTGCAATTCACATTCTGCCGCTCACTCCCATGACCCAGCATACCCATCCTTTTCACGTAGCTCTGATTCTTTTTTGATTGAGACTGCCTCCACCATGCTCCCAAGTAGTGCCTTCCAGATCCTAACTGCACCTTGCGTGAAAAAAATGTTTTCCTCACATCATATCTGCTTCTTTTGCAAATTACTTAAAATGTGTGCCCTCTTAGTCCCAATTGTTTTGATTACAAGCAGGAACAGTTTCTTCCTATCTACTCTGCCCAGGCCCCTCACGATCTTGAAACATCAAATAAACCGCATCTCTGCCTTCTTTTCTCGCAGGATGACTATCTTAAGTTCTCCAATCTATCATAATTAGAGATTCTCATCCCTAGAGCTATTTATTTTATTTTGTCTGTCCATATTCTTTTGACCAAATTGAATCACTTCACATTTCTCTATATTGAGCTTCATCTGCAACCTGTCTGTGCATTCCAACAAGTTGTGTCTGTCCTTTTGAAGCACCGGACTAAACTCACCATAATTCACAATGCTTAGAAGTGTTGTATTACTCACAAATTTTGGAATTGCATCCTCTACTCCAAGATCTACACAGTCATAGAATCATGCAACATGGAAACAGACCCATGGGTCCAACTCGTCTGTGCCAACCAGATTTCCCAATCTGACCTAGTCCCACTTGCCAGCATTTGGCCCATATCCCTCTAAATCCTTCCTTTACAGATACCCATCCAGATGCATTTTAAACATTGTGATTTTACCAGCTTCCTCCGCTTCCTCTCACACCTCATTCTATACACACAGTATTTTTTAAAAAATTCAATCAGAGGATGAGGACACCACTGGCTCGGCAGCATTTATTGCCCGTCCTTAATTGCCCAGAGGATAGTTAAGAGTCAACCACATTGCTGTGGATCTGGAGTCACATGTAGGCCAGCCTAGGTAAGGATGGCAATTTCCTTCCCTACAGGACATTAGTGAACCAAATGGGTTTTTCTGGACAATCAACAATGGATTCACGGTCATTGTTAGATTCTTAATTCTAGATATTTATTGAATTCAAATTCCACCATCTAACCATGGCGGGGTTAGAACCCAGGTCCCCAGAACATTATCTGGGTGAAGGGATTAACAGTCCAGCAATAATACCTCTGGGCCATTGCCTCCCCATCCTCTGCATGAAAAGGTTAACCCTCAGATCCTTGTTAATATTTGCCCTCTCACCTTAAACCTATGCCAAAGAGTTTTGGACTCCCCACCATAGGAAAAAAAATCCTTGGCTTTTCACGCTATCCATACCGCACTTTAAACTTCTATAAAAGTCACCTTCAGCCTTTGACACTTCAAGGGTTACAGCCCCAGTCTATTCAGCCTCTCCTTATAACTCAAACTGTCCAGTCCTGGCAACATCCTTCTAAACCTTTTCTGCACCCTCTCGAGTTTAACAAAATGTTTCCTATTGTTGTTGACTTCATTCACTCAATAATGATTAAGAAGCAATGACTATGACTACCCCACTCAAATTGCCCAGGATAAATAACACCTTGCCATTTGAAATGTCCCTCAAAACACTACCTTGAAGTGATGGAGGAACAGAAATGCAAAGCAGAGAAGTTATGTTAACTTTGTAATGAATATTGTAGACCACACAGATTGTTGTGAAATGTTCGTCTTTAATATCTGACAGGAAAAGCAAGAGTGCCAGCGTTGACCCCTGGAGAATTCCACTACTAACCTTCCTTCAACCTGAAAACATCCATGGACCACCATTATCTTTTTGCTGGCTGCTGTCCCTTTGCGTGAGTCATTGGCTTTGCTCACAGATCTGTGTGGCCTTGGATCAAGAGCATTTCAGAAGTCCATGCATAACTGCAGAAACATCATTCCCCTCATCAACCCGCTCTACTATCTCTTCAAAAAACTCCAGCAAGTTAGTTAAAAATGATTTTCCCTTAAGAACCCCATGCCAGCATTTTTTGATTCTTTAATGTGTCCATGTGACAGTTAATCTGTATCCCAAAGTTTCGTTTCCTGAGGTTTCCCTGTCATTCAGGCACAACTGACTGGCCTGTAGTTGTTGGGCTTATTTTACACCCTTTTTTTTAACAGAAGTGTAATGTTCGCAATTCTCCAGTCCTCTGGAACCACCCTTGAGTCTAAGGAAGACTGAAAAAATTTAGCAAGTGCCCCTGTAGTTTAAACTTTCATTTCCGACACTTTGTTTGGATGCAACATATTCGCCTTGGTGTCTTTACAGTTTTATGCAGAATGCCTCTTCTTTATCGATTTTAATCCCTTATCTTGTTTGAAGTACCTTCTCTTTCACTATGGTCTGGGTAATATCTTCTTCCTTGTTAAAAGCAAATGCAAAATATTAACTTAACACCGCAATTATGCCTTCTGCCTCCACTCATCAATCTCTCTTTTTGTCCGCAATTGAGCCTACACGTCTTTTTACTACCCATTGACTATTTATGTGCATATAGATGACATCAGGACCCTTTTTTCATTATCTTCTGGTCTCTTTCCAAACTCCGTTTTTTTTAACTTTTCACCTCTCCTCTGCATCTTCGATATTACATACACCTGTCCGTTACATTTTCCAGTGTGGCCCGCCATCCTCTCATTGTCCAGTATACGACTATTAGATACAGGAAAACCTTCAAACAGTTCAAAACCTTCATTTTTATTCAGCAGTGGATAAAGCAAGCAATAAACAATATAGAAGCTTTATTTGTTTCTGGGAATAGATAGGGACTGCTTGTCTTTTGACAAACAACAAATTTACTGTGAATGAGTGCATCAACTTCTCATCAACTGGAACCTGGTGCCAATTAATTCCTGTTTGATTTGTTGTACTTGACACTACACCACTCTATCAAGCAGAAGGTGACGTTCCTCCTACCCAATGTCCTTATCTTCCAACTTGGAAAACTGTTGCCACACTGCCAGCTCTTCAGAATCCATTGCATCCCCTAATTGCCTGCTCCAATTGCGCAGAACATAGCAGGCTAGGATTACGTGACACACTGTAGCTGGAGTGTACTGTGAGGCAATCACCACCTGTACCCCCCCAACCTTCCCAACAATCGGAGCACATGAATGTCATCTTTGGGAGGCCTATTGTCTACATCTTGCAGCCCTTGTTGAGGAATGGGCTGCATTGTGTATATCCAGAGATCCACAGAATTCCTACAATGTGGAAACAGTTCCTTTGGCCCAACAAGTCCACACCGATGCTCAAAGCATCCCATCCAGACCCATTCCCCAAACCTACATAATCTACATATCCCTAAACACTACAGGCAATTTAGCGTTGCCAATCCACCTAGCATGCACATCATTGGACTATGGAAAGAAACCGGAGCACCCAGAGAAAAGTCATGCAGACCCGGGACAGCACGCAAACCTCCACACAGACAGTTGCCCAAGGAAGACATTGAACCCAGGCTCCTAGCACTGTGAGGCTGCAGTGCTAACCACTGAGGCACCATGCCGCCCTCTGAGATAAAACAAAGCTTAGCCTCAGTCGAGGGTTGCAAAATGGAGCCATCAGCCGTGATTACAGAGACTCTTGACTTACAGTTCGTATGCTTATAACCTTGGGCCTTGAAACAAAACAGGAATGTGAGAGTTTTCAATGATACAAGCATCATCACAGGCTACCTCATGCAGACCACTAAGATGTAGAACTGATGACTTGCACATTGAGGGAATGGAACACTTTTCCATTGATAAAGTTATCGACATTACGATTTGGTATTCTCTGTGCTACACCCGTACCATCTATCCTGCAACCTGCAACTGAGGGAGGCCAAATACATTGCCAAAGCCGACTGCCCATGTGAGAGCATTGACCAGCTACAGCTCAGCTCATCGTGCTAGTAAATTCCCACTGTCTTGGCAGCAGTCGTTTTGTATTTATTCTGTGCCACTGCACTGTTCTCTTTGAGCTACTATTTCAAACCAACACATGGCTGCTGGATGTTAAGATCTAAATGCCTAGCATTTTACTTGTGGCTTTGGTCTGTAATCAAACCACATGCGGCCAGGATACCCTGTTGCTGCCTGAACCTGAGCAAATCAACCAATAGTTCCATTGCCTGGATTGCGTCTGAGAAGCTCTCTACTACTTAGCCGAGCATGTGCCCCAATTCCTTATGGTCTGCTGTGTCTGCACACCATTATAACAATTAGACCCACAGCCTTTGTAACAGACATTTACTGAGAAGGAAAGGAGGCAACTGATACATCACCTTTCCAGCCGTGCTGCTCATTATCATGTCATTAAACTACAGTTATACCAAACTCAATCCAAAAATCCTCATTCTACAATGGCCCCATACTTAACCATTCCTCAGTCGCTAATTATCATGGTGTACCCTTAACCTTGATGTTGAAATGAAAAAAATGACCACAAAACAACAATATTGTTGTCACTCAGGAAAGGAACATCATTTATTGTTGAACACCAAAATAGAGTCACTTATCATGGCCGACAAAGGTGTGTCCCAGTCCAGGACAGACAGTCCTGCAGGATCTGCTTTTTTTTTCTCCTTTCTTTAATATCCAGAAGTGCCAGCACACACAACTGAATGGTTTTCTTCCCATCACCGAGTCTCTGAATTTTGTTTCAATTTTTAGCTATTAACTGCCACCAGTAACTCACCTGTGTAGCCAGTTGGACATTGCCCAGGACAGGCTTTGCTGGGAAATGCAGACCATCAAAACTGGGGAGACGGGGAAGGGGTTAAATCAAAATATTGATTCTACATTTTTTTTTCAATGTATCTTGAAGTGTTAAAAGACAGAACCAAGCACATATTTTTATCCTCCCACCACCAAATCACTGTGACTTTTTTAAAAAAAGGCTGAGGGACTTGAGGCTGTTTTCATTAGAGAGAAGAAGGTTGAGCGGTGACTTAATTGAAACATATAAAATAATCAGAGGGTTAGATAGGGAGAGCCTTTTTCCTAGGATGGTGACAGCGACCACAAGGGGGCATAGCATTAAATTGAGGGGTGAAAGATATAGGAAAGATGTCAGAGGTAGTTTCTTTACTCAGAGTAGTAAGGGGACGGAACGCTTTGCCTGCAACAGTAGTAGAGTCGCCAACTTTAGGTACATTTAAGTCATCATTGGACAAGCATATGGACATACATGGAATAGTGTAGGTTAGATGGGCTTGAGATGGGTATGACAGGTCGGCACAACGTCGAGGGCCGAAGGGCCTGTACTGTGCTGTAATGTTCTATGTTCTATTCTATTCTAAATTATAACCACCATCTAGCAAAACACCTGTGGAAACGGTTAGATATTTAGGCACCGAGTCTGCTTTAGTTTAAAAAAAAACGACCTGTTCAGAGATGGTATCACCCACCACTGGATCAGGTGGTACTTGAACCCAGGCCACCTGCACCACATGAACCCTCTGTGGACCTGCTTTTTATTTAGTGCTATCAGGTAAAACCAAAAGGTTTTATGATGACCAAATCATTGCAACATTTTTAAAGATTATTAACCACCATCACTAGTCACCCACGTAGCCAATTAAATATTTGCAAGCAAAGCCTTTTCTCAGCAATGCAAATCGTCAAGAGTGGGGGAATGTGTATCTTGAGAGAGAGGGAAAGGACTAAATCAAAATGGAGTTGTGGGGCAAATGAGCCGGCTAGTTGCAAAATTTATTTAACCAATTTTCTAATCAACCTGTTTGGAGATATTAAGATAATAAAATGTGAGGCTGGATGAACACAGCAGGCCAAGCAGCTTTTTTTTTATTTGAAAAAATCTACTTTATTCATAAGATGTTCAAAAAATAAAACATTTATACACCTACCCAGTCATACAAGCCACTCCAGGTTACCCAGGGGGTACGTACACCAACTAAAAGGGGAAAAAAAAAACAAACAAAGAAGAAAAAAAAACAAAGCAAAGAAAACACCCCGGCAGTCGTCACCCCACACAGTCCCAGTTGGCCCCCTGACCAGTTGGGGAAGGCGCCAGCTGGGCCCAGTTACCAGATAGGGCCCTTTTTTCTATTCTGGACGAGGGATTTCATACCGTGGTCTTTCCCCACCGCGCCTTGGCAGCGGCTGACACAGCAGGCCAAGCAGCATCTCAGGAGCACAAAAGCTGACGTTTCAGGCCTAGACCCTTCATCCTTCAGGTGTAGTGAATATAACAGGTTCAGCCAGGTGGACCTCATAGAGCATGAGTTCCCTGATTGGACCAGATTAACAGCCTCAATCAGGATGTGCATTAGCTGACCACTCTGAGTACTGGCTCTGAGGGAGCTGGAACAGTGTCAAGGACTCTGCATGTAAATAAGGGGTGACTTGGTGATCAGACACCAGCCTCTGTGGAGTTAGTATAGTTGGACTTGAGACCTCCTGGACAAGGGGTAGGGGCACTCCTCATTGTGCCACAAGAGGGCCTTCTATAAATATTTTAAATCAACCTGTTCAGACACATTGAGAGATATTTCCAGCACAGGTACGGTTTGAACCTCAGCCTTCTGGCCCAGAGGTAGGAACACTGTCACTGTTCCACAAGAGCCCCTATGTGTCTGCTTATACCAAGGTCTCAGGTGATGAGTTCCAGCTGGGCAGGTCATTGCCTTTTACCAAGGGAGGTTATTCTCTACAAGCTCCATACGGAGATTAATTAATGATTTCCCTTGGGTCTTGTCAGGGTTATCACAAATGCCAACAAACTATATTCCATACACAGGTCAACTAATCACCTTTGATTCCCTGTGTGCCTTTCTTGCCAGTACTTCTGCCTATCCAGGAGCTCCACTGCTCGTGATATTCCAGTAGCTACGCAGCAAAACAAGATTTCACATCCTCAGTCTGTGCTTTGCTTGCAGGGAATGCTGGGATTTGGGCTCAATATTAAACCCAAGAGTAAGAAAATTCTTGTCCAGGAATAGTATATTGGCAGAAAGATCAATCGCCAATTTAAAATGCAACTAAAAACCTTTATTTGAATATCAGAGAATGATGTATAACATCTCGAAATTTGAGAATTGGCATGATATGTAATGCTGTGCCTCTTGGTGCAATTTGGCTTCATCAACTTAAGTCCAACATGCGTGGAAATTCTTTTGTAATGTGGAGACTTCAGCTGTAGTGGATCCTTTTTCAAATGATAACTTCTGAGTCTGCTTTATCTGCTAAAGGTTCCAGCTCATCTTAACTGTTGAAGACACACATTTCACAATTACACACATTTCACATTTCACAATGCTGAATACTAATTTTCTTTCTCTCATTCACTCTGTCTGTATTAATGCCTAAGACCGTACTTTAAGTGGCCCGTTGACCGGAAATGTCCTATGCAAATGCTAACTTTTCTAAATCTCTCTCCCACCAAATTTTCCCCAGCAACAAATTCTCCTCAACGCAGTATCTTGCACTTAGAGATTTCAACTTAAAAATTTACTTAACAGCACTCGATTAATAGATACTAACTAAGGCTTTTCATCACAATGCTTGTGTACGATATAATTTGATAACTTAGATCTTATTACTTACACAAATGTGCCAATCAGGTGAAGTCTGACATCAACCCTCAAACATTAGGTGCTTTTTGATTGGACTGCAATAGAAGCCAATATAACACAATCAGAGTTGGCAACCTGATTGGGGTTACAAATGCTGTTGTGTTTTTGGCTGCCACTTCTATATTGGGAAGAATGAAGCTTGAAGTTTTGTACAAAACGCAGTGCTGATTTTGGTGTTAAAATTCTCCAGAATCTGCATTTTCTTGTACAAACCCATCAGCTTTTTCTCCATGCCATCCCACGAATTCTTTAGCCTAATCCTGTCCAGCAGAGCCAGAGGCATCCCCAGCCTCCATTAGATTGCTACCTTTATCCCCTGTTATGGCTTCAGCAATTTTTACAGGTGGTGATTCACCAGATGCAGGTAAAACCATTGGGCTACGTTCCGAACTTGACATGGTGCCATTATCTGAGCTGATGCTTGCAAGTGTAAGAGTGAGTGATAGTGTCAAAATCCTCGTTCAGTCAATTTAGTACTTGACAGGGTACCAACTCTTTAGTATCTGAAAGATGGACGGCACAGAGTGGGACTATGGTGAAGGGAATGAAGAGAAAGCATGAGATGGGACACTTGCACCTTCCTCATAAGAATGAAGCAAGGAATGAGGTTAATACTTGATTTGCAAAGATATATATTTAAAAATGCACTGAACTTAACTACTCATGCGATATCATTAGACTTCCACCTGAACTACATCCAAGTACTTGGGGTTACACTGTTTGCATTGACAGAGAGTCTCTTTGGTTCCAGTGCCTTCTTGATACATCTGTGGAGGTCTTTGTGCATCCTCCAGGGCCAGCAGCTTTTCCCACTTGCTACCTCCTACCCAAAGTCCTCCAGTGCTGCAGCAGAGATCCTAGGAACATGCTTTCTGTCCTTTTATGGCGGTTTTACTGTTGTTCCAAATTAGAATGCTTTCATAGCCATTTTCAACACCTGTAGGCAGAATGCACCTTCCCTCTAAGAGGTTCAGGCTGGTTTTAAGCAGGGCAGGTTGGCTATAAATGATACTAACCTTGTATAAACTGTGGCATACATCCACTCAGCACTGTGCTTGGTACTGGACTACACATGACCATTAATATTAGCAGGCAATATGGATTTTGCATGCTGCTTGCATCGCTATAAACAGGCATGAGTTAGTAATATATTGCGATCTGCATGCACCTTTTTGGCTCTTATCCACTTTTGCATGGCAATATTGATTTTGCAGAAATCACTCAAAGCACAGTTGTAGCAATAAGACTTGTAACATGTTGTACTGTGCTTATAATTTGGAAGTGCAACTCGAAACATGATGCTGTTACAACATTTAAGCTTGAAAATACAACTTGAAATAAACAAGCTCATTCAAGGCCCATTTACCACCATCAGCTCTAATTGATTTTCTACATACCCACAAATAGTGTTACTTTGCCTAAAACAATCCTACATTGGTGTTGTAACATGACAAACCTATTCAGTTTCTTCATTATGGAAGTAATCAACTGTGCAAAAACAAAGATTTTAATGTAGTATTATAGAGGCTGGGGCACATCTTGTTGAGTCTTGGTGTACAGATGTCAGAAAAGCAAAACAATTAGATTAACATTTTTCTGTAAATGCTGTATCAAAGAGCAACTCACTTTTTAAAAAGGCTCATAAAAGAGCAAAGAGCAAGAAGGTTATTTTATTCCTTAAAAGGACGAGTAGTTACTTGGATCTCTTATCCTTGCGTTCAGCTGTTTCCCTGTGCCAGAAGCAATATTATTCTCTCATTACAGATTCTTTCTTGCTCTGTATTTTAATCTTATTGAACTCTTGATTTCCTTCACATGTGGGTAGCAGACTGGAAGATGAAAAAGTGAAAAAGTAACAATAAGGCAGAAATACTCAGTGATAGGATAAAACAAAAAGTACAGGTCGTTCCTGGCAACAGACCAAACACAATTTTCAATAACAACAAAAAAATTGTAAGAAACCACATCTTAGAGAAGAAAATTCTCTCAATAATGAATGTATTCTGTGATCCAGCCTCCCACTGCTGTCTGGGGAAGGGAATTCCACACAGTAACAGCCCTCTGAAAGGAAAAAAAAACTCCTTAACTCCGTCTTAAGTCAGAGTCTCTTAATTTTTAAATTTTTACCCCTGAGCAAGAGGCAAAAGCTGCTGATATTTCAGGATCCGGGAAGACCTCCAGTAATACATCAAGAACGCAATGGAAACAAAGATCCTCACTGTCGATGCAAGTCGTCTACGGGACATGATCTAATAAGTGGGTTATGATAAGGTGGAATAAGTAGAAACATATCTTCTATCCTTTCAACCTTACTGTTGTTGTCACCAAAAATAATAGGCAGCTCCTCCTCCTCGACTTGAAGGAAGATATCTTAATCTAGCCTTGCCCGTTGCCCTATGGCTTTGTGTCACTTATCCTGAAAGAGATACAGAACTGTGTCAATGAGTGGTGTGTTTGGAATGTTGAATATAAGAAAGGCAATGGGGAGCAGGAGCTGTGCACATCTCCTTGCCATCAAATCTAAAAGTCTGCTAATTTCTCAACTATGAGCATTTTGTCAATATAGATGTCTATTCAGTATTTGGCAGCAAATATGGAGAGAGAAAGAGTTAGCATTTCAAGTTGAACATGATTCTTTTTCTGGAACTGCAGGAGTTATAAATATGAAGTAAAAATACAAAATGTTGAACAAACTCAGCATGTTTTACTGCATCTGTGGAGAGAGAAACAGACTAATGTCTCAAGTCCAATTGGACTTTTTCAGAATGAAAGGGGCTGGAAATTTGTGGTGTTGACAGACGTGGACAGACAGAGTAGAACAGGTGGTGAGGTTGCACAGAGCAAAGGATAAAAGGCATGCTAATGGTGGTACGAGAGGAATAGAGATGTAAAATGGTGTAAATGAAGGTATGAAAAAATGAAAACAGGCAACTTTGCTGAGGGAAAAGACTTAAAGACACAAACGAGACACAGGGAGGGAATTTCTGAGGAAGGAGCCAGACCGGAAACATCAGCTTTCCTGCTCCTCTGATGCTGCTTGGCCTGTTGTGTTGGTCAAGAGGTGTTTTTGTAACTAGAAGCCTGTGCCCAGTCATATTTTGCAGGGATCAGTACTGGGATCCTTGCTGATTGTTGCATTTATGTAAACAATTTAGACTTAAATGTGGTAGGGTTGATCAGTAAGTTTGCTGTTTATATGAAAATTGGTGGGGTGATAAATAGTGAGAAGGATAACTGTAGATTATAGAAGGATTACACGGGTGTCACCATGGTTCATTGGCTTGATGGTTAGCACTGCTACATTACAACACCAGGGACACATGTTCAATCCCAGCCTTGTCGACTGCCTGTGTGGAGTTTGCACATTCTCCCCATGTCTGTGTGGGTTTCTTCTGGGTGCTCTGGTTTCCTCCCACAATCCAAAGGTTAGTTGGATTGGCCTTGGTAAATGTGGGGTTATAGGAATAGTGTGAGGGGATAGGTCTGGTTGGGTTGTTCTTTGGACAGTCAGTTTGGACCCAATGGGATGAATGGCCTGCTTATGTACTGTAGGGATTCAATAATTCTATGAAGATAGAGACAGGCGGCCAGGTGGGGTCTTCAGTGGCAATTGGAATTCAATCCGGACATGAGTGAAGTGATGCATTTGGGCTGGACAAACAACGTAAGGGGATACATGATTAATGGTAGGAACCTGGAAAGCACCAAGGATCAGAGGGACTTGATGATAATATCCACTGATTCCCTTAAGGTTGGAGTTCCAATAGATGGCATGGTTAAGAAGGCTTGAGATACCTATCTTTATTAGCCAAGGCATAGGGTTTAACAGCAAGAAGGTTATGGCCAAACTGTATAAAATGTTGGTTAAGCCATAGCTACAGCTTTGTGTGCTGTTCTGGAATCCACATTATATGAGAGATGCGATTGTGCTGGGGAGAGTGCAGAGTAAATTTACCAGAATGTTGCCTGGGCTGGAGAGTGGATACATTGGAGCAGAGGAGACTGAGGGCTGCGTGATTTGAGATGTATAAATAATGAAAGGCAGAGACAGGGTAGACAGAAAGAAACATTTCCCCCTTGGTGAAGAGAACAATGACCAGATTTAAGATAGGGACTGGGAGATTTAGCAGGGACTTGCGGTAAAATATTATCACTCGGAGGGTGGTGAGCATATGGAACTCATTGCCTATATGAGAGGTAGACACCCTCACGTCATCTAAGAAATATTCAGATGTACACTTCTGTTGAGAAAGCGTACGAGGCTATAGGTCTAGTGCTGGAAATGGGATTAGAATAGTTGGCCTCTTTTAGATTAGATTAGAATAGCCCCCTACAGCTCTAAATAAGCCAAATTGGACTTAAAACATAAACACTGTTTTTCTTTCCACTGATGCATCTACCTTCTTTCACTTCTGAAGAGGACTCGTATTGACATGAAACTTTAGCACATGTTTTGTCTCCATTGACAAATCTATTGATTATTTCTAGCAATTTCTGTTTTCATTTCGGAGTTACAGCATCCACAGTATTTTATTTTTGTTCTCTTTGATATTTGCAGAGAAATGAATATGTAAACATAAACATGGTTGAGATGCATGAATTAAGGGCTCCTGCTTTAAATATAAATGTTCTCTGTTATTAATTCTTCCCTTGGAGACATTGTTTATGGATCTAAAACAGAACTGTGCCCAGATCTTGGCTGCTGATGAAGCAGTACAATTATTTATGGTGAAAAAATAGCAGTGAGTTGATGGAGCTTCTGGTGACTGTGCAAGATTGCATGAATTCAATTTGATTCAATAAGTAGGATCTCGTGTGAAGTTTCTATTTCTCAATCCTAATCATGCTGTTTTTTGAAATCAGTTAACTATTATAAGAAAACCTGTAATATTCCAGTCATTCACTAGAACGTGTAAAATTAGATTTTGTGACCCCAAGGTTCAGGACTATCTTTTTTTAAAAAAAAGTCTTTCCCATTAAAACATTAAATATCAATGTGTAAATGTTCTTTCTCTAAGTTAATTTGGGTGCTAATGCATAAAGAAATGTCTTACACATTAAGTGATTTTGCACAGTAAAGTGTTATTTAACAACCTCGGGGAAAAAGTTTGCAAAGTTTGAAAAAGCCCAAAACCAGCAACAGAACTCAGAATGTATGACTAGTCCAGGCCTGCTTCATCAATTGCACACAATTTGCAAGCTTCACATTGCCTACTGACTGACTTACCTTTTTGTTGAATATAGGCACAATCTATTCAACCTCTCATAGGAAAATGCCTCCATACCCAGGATCAATAGAATGATTGATTGTTTTCTAACCTGACAGTACAGTCTTTTCTTTGGCAAGGGAACCAAAAGTGTTTGCAATCGTGCAGTCTTTCCCTATTTTAATAATATTCAGGTCCTGTGTACTTCCTGCTAACGTGCATAACCTCACATTCCCCCACATTATATTCCAACTGCCAAGTTTTTTCCCCACACACTTAATCTGTTTATATTCCTCTGGGAACTTTACAGTCTCATCCTTTCTACTTGCCTTCCCACCTCCACTGCGTAATCCACCAATTTGGTGAAAGGACATTCACTTCCCTAATCCAGGTTATTAATATATATTATGATTAATTTTGGCTCCAGCACTTATAGCGTTCCACAAGGTGCACGTTGTCATTCTGAAAATGTCTCCTTATCCCAATTCTTTGACTCTTATTCATTAGCCAATCCTTTATCCATGCTAATTTACTACCACAAACCATGAGCTGTTTACTTATACCTTATGCTGATTATACAATGTATATATAAATGGTCTACTATTACATCCTTTATGATAAACCCTAACATGTTTTTCAATGACAGATGTTAAGCTAACTGGCCTATGGTTGTCTGTGTATTGTCCTGCCCAATTTTTGAATAAGGAATGTTGCATTCGCAGTTAATGCAACGAATTGGGACTTTTCCAGAATGAGTTTTCTTGGAATTATGATCAGTGCATCCATTATCTTTGCAGCTACTTCCTTTAAAATCTTAGGATGCAACCCATTGAAGTACTGACAGGCCTTTAGACTCATGAGTTTCCCATGTACTTTTTCTCCAGTGGTAGTTATGATGTTTATTTTATCTTCTCCTGCTTTAGCTGTTTGATTATTTGGTATTTTTTTGAATGCTATTAGTGTCCTCTACCTTGAAGACTGATGCAACATATTTATTCAACTGCTCTACCATTTCCTTGTTCCTCACTATTATTTTCCCAGCATTGTCTGCTAAGAGGCCTGTGTTCACTTTGGATTCTCTATCTCCCTTTTTATAAATTCAAAGAAGCTCTAGTGTCACTTTTTATGTTACTTGCTCACCTCTCCTCAGCTTAATTTCTCCCTAGTTTTTTTTATTGGTTATCTTTTGTTGACTTTTAAATCTTGCCCAATTCTCTAGCTTATCTGTAATATTTGCTGCATTGTATGTTGTGTTTTCAAATTGATATTACCCTTTACGGATTAACGGTGGTTGGTTTATCCCCTTCCTGGAGTCCCTATTCACAGGGATATATCTTTGCTGTGAATCATGAACTAATCCTCAAACATTTGCCACTGTTCCTCAACTTTTTTTTACCTGCTAAACTTCTGTTGCAGTCCACTCCAGCTAGATCTGCTGTCATCCCTGTGTAATTACCCTTACTTAGGTTTAAAGCACAATTGTTTCCAAATGAGCCTCTCACTTTCAAACTGAATGTTAAAATCTACCATTTTATGGTCACCATTATCCAACACTTTACTCAATTTTATTTTATACTTCACATTTACATAAATATATTTTTTAATTTATTTTAAATCTGCCTCATTATACATTAACAGATCTAAAATAGGTTTATTCCTGGTAAAATCCACAAAATACTGTTCCAGAAACTGTCCTGACTACTTGCAATGAATCCTTTCTTGAGGCTACCTTTGCCAGTTTGATTTTACCAAGCTACCTGAGGATTAAAGTCAACCGTGATAAATGTGCTGCCATTTTGACATGCCCACACTATCTCCTGTTTTTTTTCTTTTTTTCTATAGAACAGCTACTATTGGAGGCCTATAGACTACACCACCAATACCATCCTTTTATTTCTTAACTCTACACATATGGATTCTCCATCACCTGATCCTAAATCTTTGCCTTCTATTGTACTTATTCCATCTCGTATGAGCAAAGTTAAGCCACCATCCTTCTGTTTCTGCTTATTCTTCTTAAAAGTCACACACACCCTGAATATTTTGTTTCCAGCTTTGATCTCCTTATAACTATATCCCCATAGTGGCTATGTAATCATACCCATTAACCTTCATTTATACCATTAATTAATTTATTTTGTTCTGAATACTACCCACATTTAATTGAGCAATTAAGTTTGCTCTTTTTGGTGATTTTTTTTCCCAGTTTGACCCTATTTATTGCCTTTTTTTGACATGTAGACTCTTTCCCTGCCTGTCCCACTCTCTTTACGTCATTATTAAAAATATTTGCCCTGCAATGTTCCCAGATCATTGTCAGGCTATGTTGTATCCCTTTCCCAAACTTTCACCACCGTCCTGCCCCCAATTAGTTTAAAACTCTCCCTACGGCATGCAGAATTAAATAGAGTGCAACATTTCTTTTGGAAAGTTTGCAATCACTGTCAAGGAACAAGGAGGTACCAATCATAGACAAAGCTTTGCACAGAGTGTGTTCTCCCTTTCCAAAATAAGTCTTAGCTTCCAATGTAGCATAAATAGAGGCCACCCAATTTTTTCTATACTGCTATCACTAAGGCTCAGCTTGCTACCATGTAAATTCAGGCAGTTGTTATACGGCTGTTGACACCAGCGTTCAAATGGGCATAAAGGCTTGCGTGTAGTCCAGCACTCTGTCCTCTAACATTATTAGGACCACTGAGATGCAGCCATATGGGAGTGTGCTATGGCCCCAGATGCTCTTACTACTAGACATGTTAGATCCCAGTCAGAAATATGGCTTGATGGATAATATTTTGCTTTTCTCAACAAGAATGTATATGTGCATGTAATGCTGCCAATTTGGTAATAATAATGAATCAGAAGTTATTTCACAAAAGCAACGAAAATAAAGTAGAATAAAACAAGCAATTTATATATAATACAATTTGAAAGATTTCAAAGCACAAGGCAAAATACAATCCCATCTATTCTCAACATCATCACTTTATCAGAATCAAGATACTAAGGAGAGAGTTCCCTGTTATGTTATTTCTATACATTTGACTTAACCATTTCATTGAATTGTTGGTCTTGAGAGCTTGATAGCCCCTTGCTTGATTAGTCGGAGTTGAATTTCAAATAGACCCCTCAGCATTCCAACGAAACATTTTTGATCTTCAAGGTTCAAGCTAAAACCCTGAAACTGAAGTAACCTATTTCTGAATTATTATAAAATAATGCATTTCTCACATCTGATACCAACCCAATCTTCTGTGAACTACCCTGAAAGCTTTCCATTCTGTGGCTTTTTTCCCCCCAAAACAACAATTCATTATTGATTGTCTTAAATCAGATACAAGCTTGTGCCTTTCAATGTTTACTGTCTCCAATTGTAAAACTTCAATGCAAATGAATTCCCATTTTCACTCCAGGGAGGCCCCAGTAAGCTGCTCTCAGACTCCTATTTTGACATGATTAAAAACCATGGCTCCTGATGAAAACTGACAAGTTAATCGTGAAGCCCCTTCATAAACACAACCAAAATCCCAAATGCCACTTGTTCAAAATCCAAGCTCTAAAATAAATGATATAGGCATACATAAATTACATCCCTTCTATTAGAAAGTGACTGCAGATCTGTGGAGGGAGATAACTTGAAGTCAGTGGTGAGTGGAGTTCCACAGGGCTCTGTCCTTGGGCCTCTACTGTTTGTAATTTTTATTAATGACTTGGACGAGGGAATTGAAGGATGGGTCAGCAAGTTTGCAGACGACACAAAGGTCGGAGGTGTCGTTGACAGTGTAGAGGGCTGTTGTAGGCTGCAGCGGGACATTGACAGGATGCAGAGATGGGCTGAGAGGTGGCAGATGGAGTTCAACCTGGATAAATGCGAGGTGATGCATTTTGGAAGGTCGAATTTGAAAGCTGAGTACAGGATTAAGGATAGGATTCTTGGCAGCGTGGAGGAACAGAGGGATCTTGGTGTGCAGATCCATAGATCCCTTAAAATGGCCACCCAAGTGGACAGGGTTGTTAAGAAAGCATATGGTGTTTTGGCTTTCATTAACAGGGGGATTGAGTTTAAGAGTCGTGAGATCTTGTTGCAGCTCTATAAAACTTTGGTTAGACTGCACTTGGAATACTGCGTCCAGTTCTGGGCGCCCTATTATAGGAAAGATGTGGATGCTTTGGAGAGGGTTCAGAGGAGGTTTACCAGGATGCTGCCTGGACTGGAGGGCTTATCTTATGAAGAGAGGTTGACTGAGCTCGGTCTCTTTTCATTGGAGAAAAGGAGGAGGAGAGGGGACCTAATTGAGGTATACAAGATAATGAGAGGCATAGATAGAGTTGATAGCCAGAGACTATTTCCCAGGGCAGAAATGGCTAGCACGAGGGGTCATAGTTTTAAGCTGCTTGGTGGAAAGTATAGAGGGGATGTCAGAGGCAGGTTCTTTACGCAGAGAGTTGTGAGAGCATGGAATGCGTTGCCAGCAGCAGTTGTGGAAGCAAGGTCATTGGGGTCATTTAAGAGACTGCTGGACATGTATATGGTCACAGAAATTTGAGGGTGCATACATGAGGATCAATGGTCGGCACAACATTGTGGGCTGAAGGGCCTGTTCTGTGCTGTACTGTTCTACGTTCTATGTTCTATGTTCTAACTTCTGTAGTCTCTCAGGATGACAGCATTCATCTTCCTACCACTGCCACTACAACAGTACCCTTTCTGTTGTTTGCCAGGAAGCTGCCACCTCTGGAATGGTGCTCTCAAAGTTGGCCATCTAGGAGCAAAGCTGCTTGGGGTCCAAGGTCACCATGGATGATGATCTATTGTCTCCCACAATCAATGATGGCAGCCTTTCACCAGTTGTGTTGCAGCACTGGGACTGGCAAAGACATATAGAAGCTAAGCATTAAAGAATGGACAAGGATGATTAGATTATTTTTGTATGGAGTGTCAGACAATTTGTTTGATAAAACGCCCTTGGAATGTTTGTTTCTTTGTGGCTTTTCATAGAATCCCTACAGTGTACAAACAGTCTCTTCAGCCCAACAAGTTTCACCAATCCTCAGAGCATCTCACCCAGACCCATCCCCCTATAACCCGCCTCATCTATGCATCCCGAAACATTATGGGCCATTTAGCATAGCCAATCCACCTAGCCTGCACACCTTTGGCCTTTGGGAGGAAACTGGAGCTCCTGGAGGAAACTCTCACAGACACTGGGAGAATGTGCAAATTCCACACAGACAGTTGCCTGAAGGTGGAATCAAACCGGGTTCCTGGCTCTGTGAGGCAGCAGTGCTAACCACTGAGCCACCGTGCCGCCATAAGCTTTTGTGCTTACCTTCGGCAGTACAGCGCTGTGAGAATAAGTAACTGAGGGATGGTAAACTGTGGAAGTGTTTGAGTGGCGAAGAGAGGTTCTTTTCACTGGGACCTCAGAAGAGCTGATCACAGAGAGTCTGACTGAAATTGGTTGCCTCCTCTCTTCCTCCTACTCCTGCTCTCTAGCTGTTTTGCTGTATATACCAGAGCTGTGCCATCATGACAGTAGGATTTTACAGGATACAGCAGTAATGCAGTGCTTTCTCTAAGTGGCTCAGACTACTGAAGTGTTGCTTCTGTGTTTCAGTGGTTTGCCTGATGACCTATCATGTGGCAGAATGGTTTTTGTTATATGCCTACTGGTTGGTCAATGGATACATATAGTTAGCAGATAGCTCTGGTTGCCTGTTACCCATTTTCTCTTTCTTGTGGTGGCTTAAGTACAGATGGTACGGGGGATTTTTACAGGGTAATGTCATTGTAACTACTGCCAGGAGTGACCTGCAAGAGTGTACAGTCTCAACTTGACAGTTGAACGAACAGTGGCTGGAACCCTTTGTGGAACTTTAAGTGTTTTCCTTAAACTAATTTAACAACAATCAAAAGGAATAAATCAGCAACCAGCCATTATTTATGATACCTTTAACTTCAGTTTTTGAAGTGGGCCGTGTGGGGGAGGTGGTGGGTGCGAGGAAGAGTGGTGGCATTAGGTCTTTACTGCGACTTTAACAGTGGACAGTTAACATTAGCATTAGCTGGGGAGTACCCAAAGCTGAGCCTGGTGCCACTAGATTCAAATTGCAATGACTCATTGATGTTACAATTTGTCTACTTTGCCTTGTGTATTTGGTACATGATCTTAACGTGTGTACAAATGATCTGCCCAAAATGCATCCATTGTGAGTAGTGTCATGGATTAAGCTAGATATCCTCAAAATATTTTAGAAGGTAACCTAGACCCTAACCTTTACTCAGAGAGTAGTAAGGGAATGGAATGCGTTGCCTGCAATGGTAGTAGATTCGCCAACTTTAGGTACATTTAAGTCGTCATTGGACAAGCATATGGACGTACATGGAATAATGTAGGTTAGATGGGCTTGAGATCGGTATGACAGGTCGGCACAACATCGAGGGCCGAAAGGCCTGTACTGTGCTGTAATGTTCTATGTTCTATGTTCTATGTTCTAACTTTTCTTATTTTTCAGGAAAATGTAAACTGCCTGTTCCAGATGCAATTCAACCAGGCAAATTACTAATCATCAAGCAAAACACAATTTATTTTAACACTATAGTTAAAATGCAACCAAAAAAAAGATGAATTTAGAACAACTTATTCTGGTGGAAAACCTAACCGAAAAATAGATACAGCAACTATTACCGATTAACTGTTCCAATATAGTAACATCCCATAAACATACCGCTTGGCTAAAAGGCAAATTCAGACACATGCATTCTCACATGCAGTTCTCCAACCCAGGGACAAAGAAATTCAGAGAGGGTAGCATCCAGGAGACATTTACTGAAACTTCCAACTCTGAGACCCCAACAGCTTCAGATGCTGTTTAAAAATCAAAACCCAGAAACCCTGATCTGAGAGAGCTGGCTACCCCGATTCAGGATGTTTTTTAAAAAAAACCCCAAGGCTTCCCAAGCTGTTTACTCACGTTGCTTTCACGAGCCAGCTCAGTACCTATCATTCAATCTCTCTCATAAAAGAAATGAGAACAAAATAATCTCTTAAAACCACAGCATCATCACAGTGGTGCCAGAGGTATTGGTGCAAAACGGTTGCCATTTTTTTTAGCAAAATCTGTTCATATCTTCTATGCTGTTATGGTTGCAAAGTGCAACCAAATGTAGTGGTGAAGGTTTTTTTTAAAAATTCAGACTTTTGAAAGCTCTTTCACAATAAATCTCAAAACTATACGTTCCAAGGTAAAAATCAAATTTTAATTAAGGGTGGACGTTGTGGAATAGAATCTCACGTCATGATCTGAACGTGGGATTTGATTTTATAAATGGCATTACCTCACTAATACAAATTTGAAGAACTGAAATGCATTGAAATACACTGCCTTCTGCTTCACTAAGCAAAGTATATGAAAACAGGAACATGTTAACTGAAATGACTGGGATAAAATATTTCAATTTCCACATCAGTGGGATTCTCAACTTTGTGACTTAAAAATTCATATTTTTCTGTTTCGGTGCATGTTAACACGATTAGGCTATTATTGGAAAAGACACAGAGAATATGTTATGGAAATAATGTAACTGTACATCTTTGAAGAGGAGGCTGATATGTAATTAATTGAAGCAAGCTTATTCTGAACGTCTCTGAATAGTTTTATGCATGTTCTTTGTCAGAATTGTCACTCAAAGAACTTGCGACAAAGCACCAATATGTAAAGGTCAATGGAGCAGATATTAAATAATATGTACAATTAACCTTGAGTACAACAGTCATGGGGTAAGGTCATCTTGCTGCTTAAGAAAATCCTATCCACTTAATAGTTTCAGTAAGTCAGAGAATTCATCTCTTGTTGCAAATTCATGGCAAACATAATGATTTGAAAGCAGCATCTGATTTGAAATAATTCTTTATTAACAACTTTCAAATACAGTTTGACACTAGAATTCTATATTAATGACATTTAGCCTTTTACATGAAGATTATCAGCTTGATCAAGGGTATGTGTAATCAATTCATTTGGAATCCAAGTTTAGATTCATTGTTTTAGAAATTTCATTTCAGATTTCTTAGTGGTTCCATCTAAACATAAAATTTCTTATGTGGGATAAAATGAGAACTAAAGGCATGATCTCATTCTGAACTGATAAAATTTTTAAAAATCTAAGGAATCTCAGTTTAAATTTGGATGGTTCTTCAGAGATCATTCGTAAGCCCAATCTTCTCTTGAGGCAAATGAATCATAAATGGATTTTATAAAATATTGATTTTGTTTGTAAATTTTAAAGTTTTCTGTCTGATTAAAGCTGATCATTCATATATCATTATTGATTTGAAAGAAGTGACAAAGTAAACAGACATTCATGCACATGAAACACCGTTGAAAGACTTTTCAACCTTGGAAAACAGAGACTGAAATTACACAAATACTCAATGGATGATTGAACCAGTGTGGCCCATTTGTCCTTCTGTAATTCCTCTCATCTACAGTGTGGTCCATTTGTCCTTCCGTAATTCCTCTCAACTACCTGCTGTTTGACACTAGCTTCACCTATGAAAATAAGAGAGAAATGTACGATGTGTGTCCCAAAATATTACAGAGATATGAATCATAAAATAACAAAACATGGATGTAGGAGATTTAGCCCATCGGATCAACATCAGAGCTTTTGAAGAGATTCCGGTTAATCCCGCTCCATGCTCTTTCCCCATATCCCAGAAACTTGTAACTGAAGCTTTGTAGCTTGCAATCATTTGGAAAATGCAAGAATTCCAAAGCCAATTGCTCAGGTTTTTGCTGACTTGAGTTTTATGAGCCCCAGCGAGAGATAGAGGGTAGCGAGTTTTGAGAAGATCTGTAGCTCAGGTTGAGGTTCTGGATGTGAGTTTGCTCGCTGAGCTGGAAGGTTAGTTTTCAGATGTTTCGTCACCATTCTAGGTAACATCATCAGTGAGCCTCCGACGAAGCGCTGGTGTTATGTCCCGCTTTCTATTTATCTGGTTAGGTTTCCTTGGGTTGGTGATGTCATTTCCTGTTCTTTTTCTCAGAGGATGGTAGATTGGCTCCAAATCAATATGTTTGTTAATGGAGTTCCGGTTGGAATGCCATGCTTCTATGAATTCTCGTGCGTGTCTCTGTTTGGCTTGTCCTAGGATGGATGTGTTGTCACAATCAAAGTGGTGTCCTTCCTCATCTGTATGTAAGGATACGAGTGATAGTGGGTCATGTCGTTTTGTGGCTATTTGATGTTCATGTATCCTGATGGCTAGCTTTCTGCCTGGGTGATACAGCGTATTCAAAAAGAATGGGTACCCTATGAACACAGTCCGCCGATTTTTCAGCAACAAACCCAAACAAACAGACAGAAAGGGCTCAGAAACCATAACCACTCTTCCCTACATCAAAGACATTTCCGAAATGACTGCCAGACTACTCGGACCCCTTGGCATCAGGGTAGCCCACAAACCCACCAACACACTAAAACAGCAGCTAATGAACTTAAAAGACCCTCTACAGACAACAAATAAAACGAACGTCATCTACAAAATACCTTGCAAGAACTGTGACAAACACTACATTGGACAAACTGGCAAGAAGCTAGCCACCAGGATACATGAACATCAACTAGCCACAAAACGACATGACCCACTATCACTCGTATCCTTACATACAGATAAGGAAGGACACCACTTTGATTGTGACAACACATCCATCCTAGGACAAGCCAAACAGAGACATGCACGAGAATTCCTAGAAGTATGGCATTCCAACCGGAACTCCATCAACAAACACATTGATTTGGAGCCAATCTACCATCCCCTGAGAAAAAGAACAGGAAATGACATCACCAACCCAAGGAAACCTAACCAGATAAATAGAAAGCGGGACATAACACCAGCGCTTCGTCGGAGGTTCACTGATGATGTTACCTAGAATGGTTGCGAAACGTCTGAAAACTAACCTTCCAGCTCAGCAAGCAAACTCACATCCAGAGATAGAGGGGTTCAGAAGCAGGTTCATGCAGTGAGAAGAAGGGGTTGCTTGGGAGTCAGTGAAAAGAAAACTCCTAAATCGGAAGACGAACGTGTCAGAAAGGAAGACTTCCCACAAGCCTTTTGTTGATATGAGTTTCAGGAATCTATGGTAAGTAAACGTGAACTGAATTAGAAGTTTATTATCAGGATTCTGGGGAGAGGCATTAACTGAGGTAAACAGCATCTATTGATTTTACGAATGGGATTTGATTGTTGCCAACTGAGCAAGAATATAGAGAGAGCATCATACAGCCTAGAAACAGGCCCATTGACCCAATATATTTACATAAGCAACAAACACCCAACTGCACTAATCCCATTTACCAGCAATGCCCTGGTATTTAAAGTACCCGTCCAGACACTTAATAAATGTTACAAGAGTATCTGCCTTCATCATTCTCTTAGGCAGCGTGCTCAATATATCTACCACCCTCTGGGTGAAAATCTTGCTTCTCATATCTTCTTTAAACCACTTGCTACTCATCATAAACTCATGTCTTGTGGTCTTAGATATGTTTGCCATGGGCAAGAGATTCTCATGATATACTCTGTTCATATCTCTCATAAGTTTTGATGCCTCAATCAGATTGCCCCGCAGCCTCCTCTGTTCCTAGGAAAACACACCCAATCTAGCTGACCTCTCCTCATAACTGAGACTTTTCAAGGAAGGTAAAATCCTTTGAGTCTCTTCTGCACACTCTCCAGGGCAATCATATCCTTCTGGCAGGTTGACAACTAGAATTGTATACAGTATTACATTCATTCTTTATAAAGTAGTGACAAGACTTCCCTGCTCCTACATTTTATGCCCTGGTTAGTGAAGGCAAGCAAGCAATATGCTGCCTTCACCACCCTGTCTGCCTGTGCTGACACTTTCAGCTCTCTTTCGATTATATTGCCAAGGTCCTGTTGTTCCTCAGTACTCCCTAGAGACCAACCACTCATTGTATTTGTCCTTCCCTTTTTGGACCTCCCAAAATATATCACCTCACACTTGCCAGGATTAAATTCCATCTGCCATTGTTCTGCCTAATTTGGCGATTAATATCAGACTCTAGGCTGCGATTATCCTCCTCACTATTAACAACACCAATAATTTTTGTCATCTGTGAAATTACTAAGTACACTTTAGACATTCATATCCAAATCATCAATGTAAATACAAATGCCAAAGGTCCCTGCAGCAAACCCTGTGGTACGCCACTGGTCACAGGCTTCCAATTACAAAAACAACCCTCCACCATCACTCTTTGCTTCCTATCCGTCAATCGATTTTGGATCCAGTTTGCCAATTTGCCTTGGATCCCATAGGCTTCTGGACCAGCCTTCCGTGTAGGACCTTGTCAAAGGTCTTACCTGAAGCCCATGAAATCCACATCAACTGTACTACCTTCTACCTTCATCAATCATCACTTTTTCAAAAAACTCAATTAAATTAGTCAGACAGCATCTCCCTCTAACAAATCTGTGCTGACTCTATCTCATCAATCCTTTGCCTCTCCAAACGTTGATTAATCCTGTCCTCCAGAATTTTTTCCAGTACTTTCCCTACCATTGATGTCAGACTAACTGTTTGCTAATTAGCTAGCCTAACTCAACAGCCCTTCTTGAACAAAGCAGCCACATTAGCTCCCCTCCAGTCATATGGCACTTCACCTTTGACCAGTGAGTTATTAAATATTTCCAAGGTGCCAGCAATATCCTCCCTCACCTTCCTTGGCAGCCTGGGATACATTTCGTCAGGCCCTGGGGATTTATGCTTGCTAAAACATTTTGTACCTCCTCCCGATTAATTTTGAATGTATTCTAGAACCTTACCATCCCAACTGAAGTTCCTGGCTACAATCTCTTTCTCCTCTGTGAATACAGGTGAGAAATATTCATTTAAGACCTCACACGCTTTCATTGGTTCCACTCACTGGTTGCCTCTTTGGCCTCTAATTTCCCTGGTAATCCTTTTACTCCTAATATACTGAAGTAAGGCCTTGTTTTTCTTGATCTCATCTGCCAACGATATTCCATAGCCCCTCTTTGCCCTCCTAATTTCCTTTTAAAGCAACTTCCTGCACACTTAATACTATTGAAGGGCCTCACTGTTTCTCATGCACTGTAATTGACATAAGATTCCTTATTTTTCTTTATAAACTATCGACATCCCTTGACATCCAGGGTTCTCTGGACCTTCTGCCCTAGCCCTTTACTCTTACAGGAACATGCTGGTCATGAATTTTCGTGACAGTACATTTAAAAACGCCCATTTTCCAAATGCAGACTTACCTGCACATTGCTGCTCCCAGACTATGACTGCCAAGTCCTGTCTAATGATACTGAATTCGGCCTTCTCCCAGTTTAGTTACTTAATTTCAGCACCATCCCGATCCCTCTCCTTAATTATTTTGAAACTTAGAGTTATGGCCACTGCCACCAAAATGCTTCCACTATCTGAATGGCTTCATTCCCTAGGATTAGGTTAGGCACTGCCCCATCTCTAGTGGGACCACTACCGCAAAAGGCTCCCTGGATGCACTTTAAAAAATTTCTATTTGGGAATCGAATATGAAAGTTGGCAAGCTATGTTGCAGCTCAAGAGAACTTTAGTTAGGCCACGTTTGGAATATTGTGTGCAGTTCTCGTTGCCTATGAAAAGAATGTGGATGCTTTGGAGAGAGTGCAGAGAAGGTTTACGAGGATGTTGTCTGGCCTGAAGAGTTATAGTAAGTGGAAGAGGTTGGATAAACTCGGATTGTTTTCAATGGAAAGATGGAGGCTGAGAGGCAGCCTGATAGGGGTCTACAAAGTTGTGAACCGTATACATGGGGTGGATTTTTTTCCAGGGTGAAAAGGTCAACTGCAAGAGTGCACCGGTGCAAGGTGAGAGGGGGAGAGTTTATGGGAGACGTGCAGGGAAAGATTTTCAAACAGAGGGTGCCTGTAACACACTGTCAGTGGAGGTAGGGAAGCAGTCACATTAACAATGCAAAAGCATATCTTGATGGACACCTGAACGGAGGACAAACAGAGGGGTAGAAATCAGGAATGGGCAATAAATAGCAGGTCTAAATAAAGATTAGGAATTGGTGCAGGCTTGGTGGGTCAAAGAGCCTTTTCCTGTATTGTATTGTATTGTACATTTCATTGTATAATTAGATTAGAATATCTGATTTTTTTTCATCATTAGAGCAGGAAAGATGAAAGGGCCACCTTTATTGTATCAGAGATAATGGGAACTGCACATGCTGGAGAATCCACCTTAATTGTGTAGTTTTTCAGAAGCATGATAAGGCTTGAGAAGGTAAAGAGTGCAAATCAGTATATCTCGTTTGATTAACCATTAATCACCATACACTGGATTATCATTAGAAAATGTAGGGATGAATATAGGTTCTTATTAAAGAATGAAATATTTTAGTAGAAGTAGTTACTGGACTGGATGGCTCCATCAAAAAGCATAAACTGCAGCTGCTATATAAAACAAAAGATTCGCTTCTGTGCGATACTTTGTTTAATGCCGCTCAATAATGTAATTAGTAACATAGATTCTAAGAACAATTAGACAGACAGACCCTATGAAGACCCATTTTCTGGGTGGAATATGTGGGCGAGATCACCTTCAGGAAAGAATGGTGTGCACCTGACCTGTGCTTGTAATGAGTGCCATCGAATTGGTAAAAGCAGTTTTTCGCAGGTGTCCTGCCTAGCCACTGGTAGGTCCTAATCAGGTACTAATGAGAGGCAAAATTGTCTATTTAGGGACATTGCAAGGATAGTTCCCGACAACCAGTTTGTGCCAACCTGGTATCACTAACAATTTTTTACTCCAAATTAACTCAAAGTCTTGCATGTTTAAATTGTTTTGGTTAGCCTACTTTCAACATTGCTGCCTTGGTTACAGCTTGTGAAACTCTCAGGTTTAAAGCCTGCATGTTGTGCTTCAGATTCTTCATTGCTTGATAAACTATTTATTGAATGTTTATATGGAATACTATTAATCGACTGGTTGTTGCAAATCACTGAAGATGGGCTACCAGAATTATCACCTGGGGAAACTGTAGATATAAGCTTAGACATTTCACATTTCAGGATAAATATTAATAGGTACCTATAAATAATTAAGGGTGTAAACAAAAGAGTCAGCTTGTTTGTCCGATTACACAAGGAAACCTAATGCGTAGAATAGGAGCTTTGTAAGATGCAAACCAAAGAAGAAGACATAAAATAAATGGAATATTATTAAATTAAGACCGGTCTCTTAGTTTAAGTGGGGAGAGTGAGAGGTTTGGAAGAGATTCAAATGAGATCTTAATACATCTTACATCTTGCTGAAGTAACATTTTCAGGAAATGGGTTCAAGGATTGAATAGCTGTTTGAGAATATGGAATGCTTTAGGGCATTGATGCAATCGAGGTAGTGCTAGAATAATGGCTCTAAGTTTTCCTATAGTATGTACAACCTTTTGTGTAAAAATACGTCACCACCATTAGGGGTTTTGCAGTGTAACATAAATCTATTGTTGAGACTTCTGAAATCATGGGTTCTTTTTGATTTCACACGACACGTTGTTGTCTCTGTGGTGTTATGCTGTTATTTTGTGTGATGATTCTAGTTTTAAATAGGAGAACATTTTGAGAGGTGAGCAAGACTTTTATGCAGAAAATTATTTGGCATTTACCTGAAAAATGGACCAAATTATCAGGCAAAATAAAGGGAATAATTGCATTACATAATGCATGCTCATAAATGTATTATAATTTCCTTGATTGCTGTATTGAAACAGCAACATTGCATTTTTTCATCGTGATACTAATGTACTCAAGTCAGGCAGCACCCTCTGCTGATTGGCGTCTGACAATGATAAATAAACCAGATTTGGACTTGTGAATCAACTCTAGAGTTACTACATTCTCAGATTTGTTCTTCAACTCATTTCACATATTCACAATATTTGTTTTCTCCTCTGTGATGCCGAAGATGACTCCACTACTGTGCCAAACAAAATGCCAATGGATATTGGAAATCTGAAATAACTGAGTCTGAAAGGTCATGGACCTGAAATGTTGACTCACTTTTCTCTCCCCAAATACTGACTGATTTCCTGAGTACTTGCAGCATTTTTTGGTTTTTATTGCAATATTATACCCACTTGTCACATTCTACCTGTGTGTGAGGGCAGCCATTACTTTATGTATTAAATTTTACTTTGGCAATCTTTTGAAGTTGAATTGAATATATCTGTTAATTTATGGAGTAGAATCAGAAAATAAATGTCTTGCTGGTTTTGAGCAAAACCGAGATGATTCAATTGACTTGAGCAGCAAGTTGTGCCAGGCCCAGTTCTACAAATAGTTACAATCCCAAATGACATTGTTAATTCCCAACACCTTCTGAAGGAGCTAATTGTTTGGGTAAAATATCACTACTGAATGAAGGTTCACTGCGAATTACATGGGGAAAGTACAAGCTTCGAGTGGGTCTCCTGCCAGTGTTATTAATCCCAGCCAGAGGTTGGTCAGTTCAGACTTACGGAGGTAGAATTTCCAGATGTGTTCTGCCAATTTCCAGAAAATCAGAGGGTCAGCAGTTTAGCAACAGCAGACCTAGTGGCAACCACTGCAGAGGCCACATTTGCAGAGTGAGGCTGTGTCAATGGCCGTGCTCCATCGACGACAGGTAAGTAATGCATCTGGGTGCCAGGGCTGGTAGATCAGGATTCAGTAAGGGTCACGGAGGCATTCACTGAAAGCATGGTACCACTGTCTCTGGGGGCGGCCTGCTCGGGACACAGCGCTCTAAAGGAGACTCGCATCTCTGAGCCAAGCATAAGGCTGACAGCTTTACCCAGCAATCTGCCCACATGGTAGATGGTACCCTCCACGTGCTGGTGAAATACCAGCAGGGATGGGGAGAGGTCATAATTGACCACCAGTGCTCAACAAAGTTCTGGATGTCTCTTCCACTTTAATGTTCCGTGCAAATCTGATATTGAAGGAGGAATACAAAGGTGAGAAAAGGATCAATGAATGAAAGTGCAAAGGTGTGCAAACAACACTGCGTCAACAGCTAGTTGTTCCTGAAACATTTATGATACTTGCACAAAAGTGGAGACACCAACACGTGCACCCACACACACACACACGTGCACAGAATTTTATGATGCTTCGTTTTGTAGGCTGGGTATTCTCTGCTGCATTGGCCCCAGATAATGGCATGGTCATCTGGTCAGGAGCCAATTAAAATGTGGTGTCCAGCAGTTGACCCTTAGGACCCATCAACGTTGTGCTATCTGCTTTTAGAATTAGAATTCGAATTGGGTTTTATTGTCACGAGTGCTCAAGGACAGAAGTACATGAGTACAGAGAAAAGTGTACAAAGTCACCGTTCCTAGTACCACCTTAGGTACAAAGGTACCTGGGCACAAAATTTTAGGTGCAAAGTAGAAAAGTAAAATTAAAAGTTCATCATTACAGTTCTTCCTTAACCATGAGTCTGCAGAAGCTCCGGGCTGGGCTTTCCCCACAAGGTCTTGTTCTGTCCCGCGCTGGGCTCTCATTCCTGACAAGAGGACGTTTTCTACCCTCCCCCACCTCTGCTGCTAGGCTAAGACCCTCAATGCTGACCGCCATCCAGGCTTGCCAGCTGCATCGCCGCTGACTGTCAAAGTCCCACTGGCCCCAGCCGCTGCCACACTCCAGACTCCATGACTGGACAAACCCTGGGCTCAGGAGCTCAGACACTGCCGACTATGCGGCTGCTATCTTCTCTCAGAATTCTAGGAAAAACACACCATTGTATATAACTCACAAGGTGTTCCATTGAACATGCAGCTGTCTCTTTGCATAGTCTCCCTAGCTTCATGCAATATCTTCCCTTTTCAGTCCACTTTTCAAAAAAGTAATATTGAGACTAAACAATATTCTTTTAGCATTTTTACCAGCGTTTACGCTGACAATAAAATGTGTTTCATTGTGAGAGTTTAGTAACATTTCAGATCCAGTAAAAAATTTTACACCCCGTGATTTAAATGCTGCTGGTGATGAGGTTATGATTTAGTATAACTGGCAAGATTGAATTCTTTTCAAATAACTGCTGTTTTTATTTCTTCTTTGCCCATTTTATAATGCAGCAAGATGGAGAAATTTTATCATTCAGATTCATTTGATTTTCAGCTTTTCCTTTGTTAGTTTGTTTGTTTGTTCAAAGGCTTGACAGAGTTTCAAACTGGAGACTGGAGACTGCAAGGGCGAAAGATCATCAGATTTCTGGCTGTTGCTGGCTCCAGTAAAGTCTTGACAAATTGCTATTCTATATTTTGCTTTCAGTATTAGTGTACTTTTTAACACACTGTTTCTGTCATCATTAGGCTAATACAATGAAGGCATTGTTTTCTTTTGTATATATTACGCAGATTAGAACGCAGGGTTCCTGGGAGTGTCTGTCTGTACTGGAGTGTTCCATCACACAGGAAAGTATGAGCAATTCTGTTTTAAATACATATAACAATTATGGGAAGCCGAAATGTTGATTTGGTTTTCATTAAGGAGATAAATGCAGCCAACAAAAACTTGTGTATTTCTTACTCAATTTGTAAGAAAATGTCTATAATTCCATAAGTTCATCAAAATTTTCAAGAATACATTAATAACATGCTTTACATTGTGTATGAAAGTCTTAGAGGTTTATAAAATCATAACATCAATACAGCAGTTCAAAACTAGGGGGCATATTTTTAAGGTGAGAGGAGAAGGATTCAAAAAGGACATGAGGATATTTACACAGAGAATGGCTCATATGTTGTATGAACTGTCTGAGGAAGTGTTGGATGTAGCTGCAGTTACAATGTTTAAAAGACATCTGGATAAGCATGTGAATAGAAAAGGTTTGGAGAGATATATGGGCCAAGGCAGATGGGACTAGTTAGTTTGGGAACATGTTCGGCATTGGCCAGTTTGACTGAAGGGTCTGTTTCAATGCTGCATGAGTCTATTCTTCTTTAACTCCATGACTCTAAATGACAATATAATATATTTGTGAAACAATGAAGCTGGTAAATAGATTTCAATTTAGGCATTGTCATCCACTTTGGCCAAAAGAAAAACAGGGTGCTTTCTGAACAGTAAAAAGCTGGAAGAAACATTTGGCCAAAGAGATTTTGAAAAGGAGATTATATTGTTCTGATCAGTTACAACAAATCTGTGATTGATGGATTCATTCCTTTTTATATCTAGCAGAATAAATTAATAGGGAGTTGAATTTGTGTTTTAGGTACAGAAAACACTGGTTCAACACCACCTGGAGGACTGTGTGCATGGTTTGGGCATCACATCCTAGGAAAGCTGGAATGGCATCGGGGACAGTGCAATCTAGATTTACCAGAATGATGTGTAATTCCAGCACTTTGACTTTAACCTCCAACGGGAACAAGAACAGAAGTAAGTAGATATGGAATTTTATGCCTCTAACCTTTGTGATGGAAGTATAAGAGCCTGTGAAATCTCCTCCCAGTGTGTAAGATAAGGAAGGATATGGCAACAGGTCAGATGGCTAGGGATTAGAGAAGGATTGTATGGAGCATAAATCCAAGCACAGTCAATAGGCAGTATGTAATTAGGTGCCACTGAATCATCTTGCACCCTGAATAAATCTATTCCAATTTTTGTATATTGCATTTTTGTAATGGGGAGTATATGAATTGATCTATTGCATGGAATGGGGACTTGAAAAGAGTGACTTAAAAAGAGCTTTGCAAATGACTGGAAGACATTTCAGTAAATGTACCTTGAAAGTGGTACAATTGATTGATACATTTTGAGTTTGTGGAGTTTCAGTTTATATTGAACTTAAAAATAAGTTGCATGCGAGTTTGCTTAGAAATTAAAGGCACAAAATCATTTTTCTCTTATAGTTACAATGAAACATTCAAGGAAATTCTAAGTTTATTGGAATTTATATCATTAATATTATGAGATTACTCCATGCTGCCCATAATAATCCAAGTGTGAAGTTGGACAGGTCCCGGTTTTCTTTCATGCTATTTTTGATCTATTCACCAACTGAGGTTAACTCACTACCAATGTCCCATCTCACCTTTATTTAAGTTTTCTATTGGACAAGCCAGATAAGAGCAAGACATCACCATCTGCAGAATTCAATGTGCTACATCATTGAGCAGCTCATTCCTGAGATGTTTCAATGCTATTGCTAGAGTGAGGTTTCAGAATTGTTCTAGCCACGTAATGTCAGGCTCTTTCCCACATATGGTTGGATTTTGCAACAACAACTCTTCTGCTCATCAGACCTCTTTGAGGCCAGACCATAACCAAACTGAGCTATCTTGATTTCAGACACTGCACATACAATGCTGGTACATCAAAGTTCATCATAACCAATGGGTCAGCCCCAGCTCTTTACTTTGGGAGGTGCTATTCCAGCAGACCTGCCATCTTCAATGCACGTCAGCCTCCAGAACCGTAACTGCATGTTTCTGCTGCTTAGTGTTTGGATCAGTTTTCATGGCAACAGAAGGGAGGTGCCATGTTTCAGCTGACACTGTTCTTCAATAATTTTTCTGTTACTTTCTATTAGTTGTAAGATTTATGGATAAGATATGATACAAAGGACGAGTAAGCATCTAAACAGCAACTAAATTGTAATCAGCAGGATTCTGAAACCACAGATGTATTCAGTGATAAACACAATTTGCATTTATATAGCACTTTAACACAGTAAAATGGTACAGTGTGCTCCACAGGAGAATGATCAAATAAAATTTGATTCGAAAGAGATATTGACCAAAGTGCTTAGTCGGAGATAGATTTTAAGGAGCATCGCAGGAGGAAGAGAAATTGAGAGGTGGAGAAATTTAAGGTAGAACTTTTAGAGCACTGCTCTAAATAGAATCAAACATCTGTGTTCAACTATCAGGAGTGTAATAATGCAGGAAAGAAAAGGTTAACAATGAGATTCCATTCTAGGATGTCTATAATGGTGTTGATTAAATGGAACCTACTAATTATGATAATAGCAGCTACTGGCAAAACAACCAAACTACACTTAGTTGAACACTTTGTGAAATGTTGATGACTTGAGTGCTTTCAACAGACAGCACTTGATATATTGTTGGACTAGACGCTGCCTTAATCCATTTACAACAATTCCATCAGTGAAGGTACGAGAGGGAAAAACTACAAATAATTTGAAGCTCAGGAAAAAAGGAATAACAACTGCTTGAATGAAGAAATAACTCCAAGATTAGCGTCCAATTAATGAAGAAATTTTTGAATGGACAATCTTGCAAGGGGCATCAACCTCTGAAGAATTTTGGGGTAGTGACTTGATTGAGGTACACTATGTGGAGAATTTTCAATGTATTCATAGTTTAATTGTATCACCCTCACAATCATTTCTCTTTGTAATGATATACATTTACTAACAATAAAGGGCATGAGAATGCAAGAGGGCTACAGGTAAGGCCAATGAATTCAGGGTGTGGATTGGTACATGGGGCTGGGATCTTATAGCCGTTACAGAAACATGGCTCAGGGAGGGACGGAACTGGCAGCTTAATGTGTCAGGGAACTGGTGCTTTAGGTGGGACAGAGGTGGAGGAAAGAGGATGGGGGGGCGGGGTTGGATATCTGACTGAGGGGAGCATCACAGCAGTAGTCAGAGGTTAAATAAATGAGTAACCATCCGTGACGCTTTGTTGGAGGAGCTAAGAAATAAGAAGTGGGTGGTGGAGTTGTACAATCAACCCCCAAATAGTCAACAGGAATTAGAGAAACAAATATGCAGAGACACTGGCGAGAATTTCAGGAACAACATAGACTGGGACTGCCTTGTTGTTAAGGAGTTAGATGGTGTCGAATTTGTTAACTGTGTTCAGGAAAGTTTCTTGAAGCATTATACAGAGGGCCCTACTCGGGTATGGGCAAAACTCGACCTAATCTTGGGAAATAGGACAGGTGACGGGGTGACAGTGGGGCAGAACTTTGGGACCAGTGACCATGGTTCTATTAATTTTAAAATAGTTATGGAGAGGGACAAAACTGGTCCACAATTTCAAGTTCTAAAGTGGGGGAAGGTGAGTTTTGATGGAATTAGACAGGAGCTTGCAGAGCTTGATTGAAGCAGTTTGTTTGCAAGCAGAGGGACCTTTTGTAAAGTGGGAGACCTTTAAAAGTGTGACAGCTAGAGTTCAAGGTCTATATGCTCCTGTGAGGGTGAAGGGCAAGATTGGCAGAAGTAGGGAACCCTGGATGACAAGAGAAATTGAGGCTTTGACTAGGACAAAGGAGGCATGGCTCAGATACAGGCAGCTGAGATCAAGAGAATTCCTGGAGGTATAAAGCAGGTACAGGAGTTTACTGAAGGAGGAAATCAGGAGGGTGAAATGGTGGTCTGAGATAGATTTGGCTGAGAAATTTAGGATGAATCCAAAGGGATTTTTAAAGTATTTTAAAAGAAAAAGAATAACTCAAGAGAGAATAGGGCTCCTGAAGGATCAAAGTGGACATGTGTGTGTGGATCCACAGGGAATGGGCGAGGTCCTCAATGAATATTTTTCCTCTGTGTTTACTGTGGAGGAAGACCTGAAGACTTGGGAACTTGGGGAAGTTAGTGGCGATATCTTGGGGACTGCCCATATCACAGCAGAGGAGATGTTGCTCGTATTAGAATGTATGAAGGTGGATAAATCCCTTGATCCTGATCTGATATATCCAGTAACACTGTAAGAGGCTGGGGAGGAAATTGTGGTGGCCCTGGCTGATATGTTTGCATTATAGTTAGCCACAGGCGAGGCCCCAGAGGACTGGAGGGTAGTGAATGTTGTGCCCTTTTTCATGAAGGTCTGTAGAGAGAAACCTGAGAAGTATAGACGAGTGAGCTTAACGTCTGCGCTGGGTAAGTTACTTGAGAAGATTCTGAGGGATAATGTGTATCTGTATTTTGAAAGACAAGGTTTAATTACGAGTAGTCAGTATGGCTTTGTGCATGGGAGATCATGCCTGACAAATTTGTTAGAGTTCTTCGATGAAGTGACCCAGAAGGTTGGCAAGGGCAGGGCAGTAGGTGTAATCTATATGGATTTCAGTAAAGCCTTTGATAAGGCTCCACTTGGTAGGTTGCTCAGGAAGGCTAGATCGCATGGATTCCAGGGAGAGATAGCAAATTGGACATGCAGTTGGCTTGATGATAGGAAGCAGAGGGTAATAGTGGAAGGATGCTTGTTGGACTGGAGGCCTGTCACTAGCGGTGTGTCTCAAGGATCGGCACTGGGCCCATTGCTGTTTTTTATCTATATCGATGATTTGGATAAGAATGTACAAGGCCTGATTACTAAGTTTGCAGATGACACTAAAATAGGCGGTACTGTAGACAGTGAGGAAGGTTATCAGGAATTGTAGCTGGATCTCGATCAGCTGGGGAAGTGGGCCAAGAAATGGCAGATGGAGTTTAATATAGATAAGTGTATGGTGTTGCATTTTGGAAAGTCAAATTTAGGTTGGAACTTCATGGTAACAAGGTGTAGAGCTGGCTGAATACAGCAGGCCAAGCAGCATCAGTAGAGCAGGAAAGCTGACTTTTCGGGCCTAGACCCTTTTTCAGAAACTGCATCTGCAGTTCCTACTATCTCTGAAGGAATTTCAGAGTGAATGGTGGATCCTTCAGGAGTGTCATGGAACAGAGGGACCTTGGAGTTCAGGAGCATGGTTCTCTGAAAGTGGAGTGACAGATAGACAGGGCAGTGAGGAAGGCTTTTGGCACACTGGCCTTCATCAGTCAGGCCACTGAGTGAGCTGTTGGGAAATTATGTTGCAGTTGTACAGAATGTTGGTGAGGTCACAGTTGGAGTGTTATGTTCAGATTTGGTCACCTTGTGAGAGGAAGGATGGTACTAAACTGGAAATGGTGCAGAGGAGATTTACAAGGATGTTGTCAAGGCACTATGTATAGGGAGAGGTTAGAAAGAGCAAAGGAGGCAGGGACAGGATCTTATCAAAGTGTATAAAATCATGAGAGACATGGATAGGTTGAATGCACTCGGTCTTTTTTCCAGGGTTGGGGAATCAAGGATTAGAGGGCATCAGTTTAAGGTAAGAGGAGAAAGAATAAATGGGAACCTGCAGGCAACTTTATTACGCCGAATGGTATGCATACGGAATGAGCTGCCAGCGAAAGTGGTTGAGATGGTTACATTAACAACATTTAAGAGACATTTAGTCAAATACACAGATAAGAAAGATTTGGAAGGATATGGACCAGATATAGGGAAATGGGATTAGCATGGATGGATATTTTGGTCAGCATGGACTAATTTAGGTCAAAGGGCTTGTCTCTGTACTGCACAACTCTATGACTCCAGTACAGTGCACACAAACTATTGAACCATGTTGCCTTAAAACCAGTAAAAGATAATGAATTCAAATTTGAGCTGACAGGCGGAGGGTGGCACAATTGTCAAATTATAATTATCTGAAGCAAAATAAAGCTAAATAATTTCTCCTGCACCTTCAATGGCACTGCCATTAAGCAGGCCCCAGTATCAACACTGAGGAGATGTCTATTGAACTAAATTGGACTGTTCAATCCAACAATCATTTCGAAACAGAAAGTCAAATGATTGCTTCCCTTTACAGAGTCTGTACAAAATCAGGATGTTTCAAAGCTTAGCAGCAAAAACAGACCCTTCAGTTGAGTCGTGAAGGCTGTGTCCTGAAAGGTAAGTTATTCATTGCTCCTCCTAGCTCTGCATTAACTTTACTAAAAACAGTAGCCACATCTTGCCAGCCATCCTGTGAATGCTGCTGTCCACCCCAGAGTCTGATTTACATCTTGGCCTGTTACAAAGTGATCTCCTCGTGCTTTCAATAGGCACATTGCCATGGTACTGCACACAAGTAAAAGTGTTTAATGATAGGAACTATTGCAATCCCACTCCTTTTTCAACCATAACTTTTAAAAACAATAGCATGGATTGGAAGAAAGCACTTGTATTTGTATTGAGCCTGTCAAAATGTCAGGTCATCTCAAAAACTTTTACGATCACTGAAATATTTTTGAAGGATAGTTACTGTAATAATGAAGGAAAATAGCAACCAATTTGGGTACAGCAAAACTTCACACAATATTGTGAGAATGACCCAATAATCTGTTTTAATTATGTTGGCTGAGAGATAAATATTAATTTTGACACCAAGGATAATGCTCCCGCTCTTCAGAATAAATTCAGTGAAGATAAATTGCGAATGAGGAATAAATACCAGTAACACCACCATTTATGGGAGATCTAAGAAAAGGATTTCCTTTTTCTCATTTATACACTTCCCTTAACCTCATACTCAGTTATTGCAGCATAAATTAACATTCAGCTTTAAAGGCTGACCTCACATTAAAATTATAACAGAACTTTTTTCAATATATTCATTTCAGAGCTTTGAAATAATTTGTCTAAAATGATAGCAGCTGTCCAATTGTGGTGACTTCTTATCCCGCTGGGGATATATAAATAATCTCCGAAGATCAGACGTTCCTGTCTACAATATCTATTCTCCAAGATCCAGTTCAACTTACTGTTGAATTCTTATTATAAAGCAAGTTTTCAGACAATAAATAAGGGCTGATGGATATCTCAAGACATCATACTAGAGCAGAAATATAATGTGTGACAAAAGAGAATTAGGATGGTCAGATTTGGGATAATAACTCGTGGCCTTTCCACTAAATCCTGTGGTAATGTATCCGGCTCAACAGAGAAACTCGGTTTGTGATTAATTTTGGAGAGGTAGGTGTGCTACACTTGTTTGTATAGCTGATATGTAATGGGTTTTACCCAAACAATTACTAGGTTTTTAAAATTAGGATAATATTTCATTGAAGGTGCTAAGCTGTTTGGTAAGTCTTCTGCATAGCACAGACTTCATATCACGTTACAATTTTAATTATAAATGGAAGAAAAGAGAAGTGTTGATTTGCAAAGATAAATAAATAGACAATGAGCTCGATCTTAACTTTGACAGTCTAATACAAATACTTTTGCAACTTGTTTTGTATATCACCTGATTTTTATTTCTGCTTTAATGGACGTGTGTGAATGCATCAACAATAGTGAATGAAATTTAGTGCAGATACAGGCCCCAATTTTCTTATGGGCTTGGGAAAGCCTACCTGCACTCTTTTCTTTGCCTTCTGACAGACTAATCTGGCTTGTACTGCTTCTCCTACAATGTTTCCATTTTTATACATGAGTCAGGTTCACACTGTATTTTCTGAGTTGCAATGGTGAAGACAGGGATTTTGGGTCCATGGGAAAGCTAAAGGTCCTCCTTGGTTCTCCAACGCAGCAAAGTAATTTATAACATTATTTGAAGCCCTCCTAAAAATCTCATCGCACGTTCCCTCAAATCATCCATGCGACTGCATGCTCATCGTATCATTCATGTCCCCTTGATAGTCCCTTACAAATCCACTCTCGTTCCATCCTGTGGCCCCTATAACCACCCATGTTTTCCATGCTACCCTAGGTTTCACATGTTCTATTGATGCCACTCTCCTCTACTCCCGCAACCAGGTATCTTCTGGAGTGTCTCACTCAATGTAATGATGTACAGCCATTACGTGCAATGAATGGCAGTAGAAATCATTTTAAAAAGTAAACCTCTCACCGGCTAATAAATACCCTGAATTCAAAGACATTATCACTGGCACTGGGGGGAAAATCTACTCTCTACAAAAACAATTATAGTCCTTTAAGTACCTTTTTATTTGATTTTAAAATTGAAAACCACATCAGAAACATATTTTGTTATTGCTGCATCTTAAAACTTTAAATCATTCTTGGTTCAGTGGATCACCCAGTCAGCTGTTGCCATTTATAGATTTTGAAACACAGCCAAACATTCATAATGGCTAAAGTTGTCATAACAAAAGCTTTGAACTCCATTGCCTGAAAGTAACAAAATAAAATAATGCCCCATTTATGTTTTAAAGCAAAGTGCTTGCCCACCAATGAAGGGAAGCAGTTGCAGACATTTGTTGAACTTTTAATGGCAGAATATTTCAGCAGTGAGAGCTGTTAGTTGATTTAAATCAGCACAAAACTCAATAGCAAAGATTGAAAGAACACTTATGTTTTTAATGTGTTATGCCATTTTTGATAAGTAGAAATATTCTGTACTGCATGTCAATAATGGCACAATGTGGGTTAATTTTTTTTTCTATTCATTTGTGCCAGCATTTCTTGCCCATCCCTAGTTGCTCTTGAGAATGTGGTGGTGAGCTGCCTTCTTGAACTGGTGCAGTCCTCCTGCTGTGGGTTGACCCACAATGCTGCTACCGAGGGAATTCCAGGATTTTGACCCAGCAACAGTGAAGGAACGGTGAAATATTTCCAAGTTAGGATGGTGAGTGGCTTGGAGAAGAACTTGGAGGTGGTGGTATTCACATATGTTGCTGCTCTTGTCCTTCTAGATGGAAGTGGTCATGGGTTTGTAAGTTGTTGTTTGAGGATCTTTTGTGAATTTCTGCAGTCCACCTTGTAGATAGTACACACTGCTGCTGCTGAGTGTCAGCAGTGAAGGGAGTGAATGCTTGTGGATGTAGTGCCAATCAGGCCAGTTGCTTTGTCCTGGAATGTGTCAAGCTTCTTGAGTGTTGATGGGCTGCATGCATCCCAGGCAAATGAGGAGTATTCCATCACATTCCTGACATCTGCCTTGTAGATGGTGGGTAGGCTTTGAGGAATCAGGAGGTGAGTTACACACCACAGTATTCCTAGCTTCTGACCTGCACTTGTAGCCACCGTGTTTGTGTGTTGAGTCCAGTTTAGTTTCTGGTCAATGATAACCCCCAGTATGTTGATAGAGGGGGGATTCAGTGATGGTAACACCATGGAATGTCAAGGAGTAGTGGTTAGATTCTTATTGGTGATGGTCAAAGCCTGGCATTTGTGTGGCATGAATGTCACTTGCCTCTTGTCAGCCCAAGCCTGGAAATTGTCCAGATCTTGTTGCATTTGAACATGGACTCTTTCGGTATCCGAGGAATCATGAATGGTGCAGAACATTGTGTAATCATTGGCAAACATCCCCACTTCTGACCTTATGATGGAGGGAAGGTCAGTGATAAATGAGCTGAAGATGGTTGGGCCTAGGACACTACCCTGAAGTATTCCTGCAGAAATGTGCTGAGCTGAGATAATTGACCTCCAGCAACCATGACCATCTTCCAACGTGTCAGGTATGATTCCAACCACCAGAGAGTTTGCCCCCTGATACCCATTGATTCCAAGATAACAAGGTGTGGAGCTGAATGAACACAGCAGGCCGAGCAGCATCAGAGGAGCAGGAACGATGATGTTTTGGGCCTAGACCCTTCTTCAGAAAGCCACTCCAACATCTCCAGATTCTCCAGCATCTGTAGTTCCTACTATCTCTGAACCCATTGATCCCAGTTTTGCTAGGGCTCCTTAATGCCACACTCGGCCAAATGCAGCCTTGATGTCAAGGACTGTCACTCTCACCTCCCCTCTGGAATTCAACTCTTTTGTCCATGTTTGAACCAAGGCTATAATGAGGACAGGAGCTGAGTGGCCCTGGTGGAACCCAAACTGGGTGTCACTGAGCAGGTTATTGCTGAGCAGGTGCTGCTTGATAGCACTGTTACTGACACCTTCCATCACTTTACTGATGATTGAGAGTAGATTACATGGTGTAGAGCTGGATGAACACAGCAGGCCAAGCAGCATCAAAGGAGTAGGGAAGTTTGACGTTTTGGGTCGAGACCCTCCTGCAGAAATGGGGGAGGGGATAGGGATTCTGTAATAAATAGAGAGACAGGGGGAGGTGGGTAGAAGATGGATAAAGGAGAAGATAGGGCGAGAGGAGACAGACAGGTCAAAGAGGCGGGTTTAGAGCCAGTGAAGGTGAATATTGGTAGGGAGTTAGGGAGGGGATAGGTCAGCCCAGGGAGGATGGGCAGGTCAAGGAAGTGGGATGAGGTTAGTGGGTCGGAGATGGGGATGGGGCTTGAGGTGGGAGGAATGGTTAGGGAGGTGGGGACCAGCAGGGCTAGTTTTGGGATGTGGTCAGGGGAGGGGAGACTTTGAAGTTTGTGAAGTCCACATTGTTATCCTTGGGCTGCAGGGTTCCCAAGCGAAACATGAGATGCTGTTCCTGCATCTTTTGAGTTGGGGTTGACTTGATGGGCCAAATGGATTGCTTCCACACTGTAGTGGTTCTATGACTCTATGAATGCTGTTGAAATATCTAAAGATGAAGTTGAAAGAGATCTATAAATCTTAAAAGACCTTAAAAGAATTTAATAACACCAAAAAAATGTTAAGCCACAAAACCAAACTATAATGCAAATCAGAGGAATAAATGCTGAAATGGCTGGGTGCACAAGTCAGACCACAGACTGAATATTATGGCCAGAAGAAGATCATTTTGAATTGATTTTGTCTTCATACAAAGTGATTAATATGTGAATTTAATTTGGGGACAGATTAGTACTGGAAAAAAACTCCAGAATCACATTGGAATTGAAACAATTATTGAATGTTACAAATGTGACTGGGTTGTGGGCTGCAATACAGAATGTGAGGTTGTCATACAGTCATAGACTCCAGGTCATTCAGCACAGAAATACAACCTTCGGTTCCACTTTTCCATGCCAACCAAGTTTCCCAAACTAAACTAGTCCCACTTAACTACGTTTGGCACATATCCCTCTAAACCTTTCCTAATCATGTACCTGTCCAAATGTCTCTTAAACGTCATTGCTGTATTTGCATTTCCCACCCTTCTCTGGCCGTTATTTCACACAGGAACCACTCTCTGTGAAAAAGTTCACCCTCATTTAAATTTTTCTCCTCTCACCTTAAAAATACGCCTTTCCCCACCATCGGGAAAAGACCTTTTGCTATTCACCCATCTATGCCTCTCATGCTTTTATAAACCTCTGTAAGAAAATTGTCCCAGCTTATCCAGCCTCTCCTCATAATTCAAACCTTCCAGTCCCAGCAAAATCCTGGTAATTTTTTTCTGAACCCTAGCAAATTTAATAATATCCTTCCTACAGCAGAGCAACCAGAAGAGGTCTCACCAATATCCTGGGACAAGACGTTGTCCCAATTCCTAGATCTGTAAATTCCATGTTATTCATCTTTGTTTTCAAATCCTTCCACGGTTTCACGCTTCCCTATTTCTAAAATTTCCTCCAGCCCCCATAATCATCGGAAATGTTTGTGCTTATCCAATTCGGGAGCCTGAAACATCAGCTTTCCTGCTCCTCTGACGCTGCCTGGTCTGTTGTGTTCTTCCAGCTCCACACTGTGTTATCTCTGACTCCAGCATCTGTAGTTCTCGCTATGTCCAATTAGAAGTTTAGTTGTCTTCAATGTGGCTACTGAGTAGAAGGCTATATTTATTAGAGATTGATGACATGAGGCTTAGAAACTTTGAGAAGATTTTATATTAAGTATAATATTCTAGTTCTATTCTCCAATATTTCAGAATTGGTATAGAGAAACAACATATCATGGAAAATTCAAGTGGATCTGGCTGTAAAAATGCAGACATCAGTATTCAATGGTTCAAGCTACCATTCATTTGTAAGTGAATTCAATTAATTTCTTTTTATTTTATTCACCTGCACATAACTTCCACATTAGGTAGTCTGATATCCACAACCAGTCTCAGAATCTCAAAACTCGGTATCACAAAAAGGAACCAGGATTATTGTTCTTAATTGTTATCCAGTGAGTCCTTCTGGTGTGTCTCTGAACAATTATGGTATGTTGTGAGTTCAATGCAAGGCTCAGCTGTGATGCTGTCTGTTTGAGTAGCTTGTCATTTTACTTTAAGTAGTGTCTATGTGAATAGGTCACTGGAGAACTATAGGCCTGACCGAGCCTTCATCTCAGCAGCAAATAGCAACTTCAAGAGGGAGTGAAGAACATTTTAAGCAATGAAACCTCACTCTGGCAAGCTTCATCATCATTTAAGACAGCTTTCAGGGGTCACACCTCCATGTTTTGGTGTCCTGCTGCACAGTTCAAGTATGGTTGGCCAACCTTCAATACATTTTTCCCTAAAAGTTAGTAAATAAATGTCACTACTGTTCTTTAAAGGTTAATGTGACCTGAGTTCTGATTTTCCATGAATGGACTAGTTGTTAGCGTGTTAGCAATATTTCGAACAAATCATTTTCCAACATTCCTCAGTGATGCAGCACATTCTCTGGTGACTGAACTAAAAACTTCCTTTGATTTTTTTTTACCTTTAAAGCTTGAATTATTCCAAATGAAAAACACTTTATGCAGCACAAAAGTAAGATAAAGAATGAAAATCCTATTATGATGTACATTTTGCTTTTATTTTAATAAATAGGCTAGCAATTATTCCTCCCGGTCCTTTTTTTTATCAAATCTCTGTTATTGCCAAACAATATCTTATTGATATTCTATAATAAAATGCAGTAATAGTGTCCCTTGAAGACAAAACAACTGAATTGAAAGTTGTTGCTCATGGTTATTGGTATCACCCCGTTTTGCACAATAGTTCATTTTAAAACAGCTGGGTATTGCTTTACAACTGCATTGAATAAATACTTACTCTTCAGAATGTTTCTGTGCCTTGTTTTCAACACAACTGAAATTAAAACTGTGGTGCAATGTTCTGATAATAGTATGTAACATGCAGAACTTTAAGCACACTCAGTAATTACAACATAAAATCTTCACTTGATAGTTTTAAAAGTGTATTTAAATTTGACATAATAGCTTGAACCAAATGATTTCTCTTATTATTGGGAGGAGGGATAACAGTCTCCAGGTTTGCAGCCAAAGTCGGCATTTGCACTGAATAAATACTCTTCAGTCAGTTTCTGTGCCTTATCTTCACCACAACTAAAATTAAAGCTGTGGTGAAATGTTTATAATAATATGTAACATACAGAACTTTAAGCACACTTAGGTATTACAACATAAAACCTTCATTTGTTATTTTTAAATGTGTATTTAAATTAAACGTAGCAGCTTGAACTGAATGATTTCTGTTATTAGTGGGAGGAGGGATACAGTCTGCAGGATTGCAGCCAAAGTCAGCATCATATAATGTATTATCTGTCTCTGTTCTTTATGAATACTACCCTGGACACTTAATGAAAAAAATTGCAGCAATTTTTTAGGTTTCCAATCCTGATCCTTATGTGTACCCTAGCGCTATTTCGATTCCCTTGTTGCTAATTTATGTTCTGGAGCCCTCTATTTTTAAATTAACTTTCTCTGTGCTGAAACAACTTTTACCTCTTCCTACAAAAAAAAACAACAGCAGCACACAAACATTGTAGGAAAGTAATTGTTTTAATATAAGGTTTTAATGCTGAAGTTTGCATTGATTAAATGAATGCTCCAGAGAAATATTTTTATCTCTTCATATGATGGTATTATAAGTTTTCACTTTTCAACTTATTGCTTTGTTTAAACAAAAATGTTTGCATATATATGTTTATCTACCTTTCATAAAGAGGTTTCAATTCCCTTCTTGGGAGTTTTGAAACAGACTAAATTTCTGCAACACCAAAGAACTTTTGCAATGCTCATTTTGTGGAACTATGTTAATTTTCAGTTTCGTTTTGATCAGCATGACTAAACAGATGTCTGAGAAATTCCCAATATTTGATTCCTGATGAGAAACTCAGCAGTGCAACCTCATTTAGATTTCTGATATGGTCAGAAACAGAACATCTGTAAGCATGATGTTGGAGCCATTTTTTTTCTGGACAGTGGCCTCCATTCAGGTCTGAATCAGATTATGAAAATCTAGCCTGTTATGGCTTATGGATGTTGGGCAGGATAATGGTAGAAATCAGCTATTATGGAGTTACAGAGCTGGCTTGAGGACAGTAGGACGTACACCTGCTCCTCCTACTTATATGCTTAAGATGGCAGAACTGGCAGTTCAACATTTCCTTAGTAACATAATGAATCTTTAGCTGGGTTGCATGCTAATAATATAGTCAATCACAATTTTGCAGAACATTACATTCTCACTTTGTATTTCTGTAGGTCATTGTCCGTATGTGTTTACATTGGATGGCACAGTAGCTCAGCTGTTAGCACAGCACCAGGGACCTGGGTTCGATTCCAGCCTCAGGCAATTGTCTGGGTGGAGTTTACACATTCTCACTGTGTCTGTGTGGGTTTCCTGTAGGAGCCCCAGTTTCCTCCCACAGTTCAAACATGTGTAGGTTAGTTGGATTGACTGTACCAAATTGCCCATAGTGTCCAAGGATTTGTGCAGGTTAGGTGGATTAGCCATGAAAAATGCAGGGTTGCAGGAATGTGGTGGGGGTGATGGGTCTGGGTGGGATGCTCTTCAGAGGATTGGTGTGGACTCGAAGGGATTCTGTGAAGAATAAGAGAGGGGGAATAAAAATGTTCAAACTATAGGGAAAGGCGATGTGAAACTAGGTAAGTGGACCAAAAAAGAATTCTGAGCATGGAAAATGTAACATAACTATTATAATAGATGTACAAAAAAAAAATTCAAGTCCAGTACATGCAAGAGTAACCCTTTCATCCCCAGTTAAGACTGCACAGTTCACAGGCTGTATTTCCCCCTTGTGGAAAAAATTTGCATCCAAAAAAATTCAGTTGAGATTCTGTTCATATGTCTGTTTCCAATTCAGCAGGTATTGACATTTACTGTTAGAGAAGTTACTGTCTTAAGCAAGAACTGAATGATTTCCTTGTTTTATATCTGATATTGTAACCTGCTATTGAATATATGAGTATATGTGTTACAGACTATGCAGTCACACTTACTCTGTGGGACCTTGTACACACAGAGGAGGTGCTGTTGTCTCAATTATTGTTGGTGCTATATTCACATGAGTGTGTCTCCAACAATATGTAACTGTAAAGCTGTCTAGGAGGTCTTGAGATTGTGAAAGATGCTCCAAAAATCCAAATCTTTCTTCTTTGAAATTGATCACCTAAAAGAATAAAATGCCTTTTCAATATAAACTGAATAAGTGAACATTGGAGGCAGAGGTGTTGGTTAGGGAATATGGTCGTAGTGTTTGAAATCACAGGAGTTTCGAAGAATGGGAGCAGATCTTATTAAAACGCACAGGATTCTTAAATGGCTTGACAAGGTAAATGCTGAGAGGATGTTTTCCCCTCATAGAACCAAAGTCATGGAGTCATAGAGATATACAGCACGGAAACAGACCCTCCAATTCAACATGATCATACCAACCAGCTATTCTGCGTAAATCTAGTCGTATTTGCCAGCATTTGGCCCATATCCCTCTAAAACTTTTCTGTTCGTATGCCCATCCAGATGCCTATTAAATGTTGTAATTGTACCACCCTCCACCACTTCCTCTGGCAGCTCATTCCATACACGCACCACCCTCTGTGTGAAAAAGTTGCCCCTTAGGTCCCTTTTATATCTGTGACCTCTCACCTTAAATCTGTGCCCCCTAGCTTTTGGATGCCCCCAGTGGAGGGAAAGGACCTTGCCTATTTCCCCTATCCATGCCCCTCATGATTTCATAAACCTCAGCCTCTAATGCTTCAGGGAAAATAGCCCCAGCCTATTCAGCCTCTCCCTATACAACAAACCCTCCAACCCTCACAACATCCTTGTAATATTTTCTCAACCCTTTCTAGATTCACAACACCCTTTCTATGGGAGGGAGACCAGAATTGCACACAATACTCAAAAAATGGCCTAACCAATGTCCTGTATAGTTGCAATGTGACCTCCCAACTCCTATACTCAATGCATTGACCAATAGGACAAGCATACCAAATGCCTTCTGCACTATCCTATCGCCTGTGACTCCACTTTTAAGGAACTATGAACCTATGAGATGTCTCAGAATAAATGGGTGACAATTTAAGTGTGACATGAGGAGGAATTTCTTCTGTCAGATAGTTTTGAGTCCTGAGAACTCCTTGCCAAAGAGAGCTGCGGGGGTAGAGTCCTTGTGTATATTTAAGACTCAGATGGATAGATTCTTGATCAGGAGGGGAATCAAGGATTATATGGAAAGGGCAGACAAATGGACGTGGGGAGTGTTGGATCAGCCATGATCCTATTAAATGATGGTGCAGACTAGAGAGGCCGAAAGGCCTACTCCTGTTCCTATTTCTTATGGTCTTGTGAAAAGTAAGCTGCTGTAAAACTATCACTTTATTGTTGGTAAAAATCATTTCCACTTTTCATATTAACTTGACAGTGGTGATATACGTCAAGTCAGATAAGTGATCTGAAGGACATAATTCCATCGTCTTAAGAATCCTTGGAAACACTATTTTAAGTGTTTTTGTTTACTAATTAACAAACACCTGCTCTGAACTCTATGCATTACTTTTCATCTTATTGCTGCATTTACACCATTTTGATTCCTGTTGTGGTTATCCTCATGGAAAGGACAGACAGCTGACCTGATGGTTTGGGCTTTCGTTGACTAAATGTTTTATCGAAATGAAACTTCAACAGCAGTCCAGTAAAGTTTAAGAATGCATACTTTTCTGTGGAAACAATGAAATAGCTTCCAGAGGACAAGTAAAATAATAGTTCCTCGAATTCTAGCCTGGACAGTTGGGTTCCAAGGACATCAGTGCTGGTTGTCAGAATGTAGGCTCACTGTACCAGTAACAAAGTTTGGGAAGCCCATTGTTTCAGAGTTTGATGTGGCTTGGATGGGCATAAATGATGCAATGACCATTATTTGTAACTGGGTTCAATGAAATGATGGTTAGGCATTGATTGGGTTAAATTAATCTCCACAGATTTTGCTACGTACAAGTTATAAGAAGTGATTCATTAAGCAAGAAATTAGTGGAGATTTTATGTATTCCATTTACTGGTGCCACATCATCCTCAGCAGACTAGGAAAATTTACATGGAAAATGTGCTTCTACCTAGAGTACAATGCTGTTGTGTTTTGATGATTTTGCCCAGACATCAGCAGATGACAGTCTTATTTATGACAAATTTATATGTTGCCGTCTCCAAAGAAGGTTGTCACTTTTCATATTTATGGATTTTGCAAAAAAGGAATAGAAAAAGTTTAATTATCTAATTGAAGGTACCAAGAACTGCAGATGCTGGAGTCAGAGTCAACACAGTGTGGAGCTGGAGGAATACAGCAGGTCAGGCAGCTTCAGAGGAGAAGGAAAGTCGACGTTTCGGGTTGGGACCCTCCCAAGTGAACTCCAAATTCAAACAAGATGGACGGCTGTTTTATTTTCTGGTTCTTTGGCATCAGCACAATCCCTTTTTCTGTTGTTTCGGCAGAAGCAGAAGATTGGGGATGTACCATTTGGAGAAAAAGAACCATTGCAAATAAAAAAATAAAAACATAGAAACTAGAAGCAGGAATAGGCCATTCAGCCTTTTGAACCTGCTCCATCATTGAATACAATCATGACTGATCCTCTATCTCACTTCCATATTACCACTCTCTCTCCACTCCATTTGATGTATTTAATATCTAAAAACATTTCAGTCTCTTACTTGAATACATTTGGTTACTCAGCCCCTACAGCTTTCAGTAGTAGCAAATTCCACAAGTCGACCACTCTTGTGAGTCAAGGAATATTTTGTCATCTCAGTCCTAAATGTCCCACTCCATATCCTGAGATTGTGACCCTGGTTCTAAACTCCCCAACCAGGAGAAACTAGTCTGTCAAGCCCTGTTACAATGTTATATGTTTCAATCAGATCCTCTGTCATTCTTCTAAACTCAAATGAATACAGGCCCAGCTAAACAAGTCTCCTTTTGTGACAATGCTGGCATCCCTGGTATTAACCCAGTGAACCTCCATTGCACTTTGTCATTGGGAAATATATCCTCTGTAAGGTAGAGAGACCAAAGCTGCAAACAGTAATTCAGGTGTAGTCTTACCAAGGCCCTGTACAACTGCAAAAAATTCATCCCCACTTCTGAACTCAAGTCCTCTTGTGATGAAGGCACACATTCCACATATCTTGCTAATTGCTTGCTGTACCGCTTTCATTGACTGGTGTACAAGAACAACCAGTTCTCTTTGCACATCTACATATCCCAATATATCATCATTTATATAATATTTTGCTTGTCTGCTTTTCAAACTGAAGAGTATAGCTTTACCTATGCTCCATCACATCTGCCACTTGTTTGCGCACACACTCAATTTGTCCAGATTACCCTGAAGACTCCATGTATCCTACTCAATATTCACTATTCCACCTAGTTTTGTAATATCAGCAAACTTGGAAATGTTGCATTTGGTTTCCTCATGCCAGTCTGCTGACACCTGCAACTGCACCTAACTGCACATGTACACTTATTCAGGAACGTTCACTGTCCCAATTCCAGACCAGTCATGTCATCACGTAAATGTCCCATGACGTGACCATAATATTGTGAGTTTTAAGTTACTGCTCCAGAGAAAACAACCTGAGTTTTTCTAGCCTCTTCTTACAGCCCATGACCTCTATTCCAGGCAGCATCCTGGTAAACCTCTTCTGCAACTTCTCCAAAGCCTCCATATCCTTCCTGTAATGTGGTGACCAGAAGTGAATGCAATATGCTAAGTGTGGCCTACCCAAAGTCTTATAAAGATGCAGCATGGCATCCTGTCTGTTGTACTCAATTCCCTGACCAATAAAGGCAAACATGCCAAATGCCTTCTTTACTACCATATCAACTTGTGTGGCCACTTTCAGGGACCTGTGGACTTGAACCCCAAGATCCCTCTGTAAAAGTATTATCACATTTACAAGGGTCTCTTTACTCTACATGGATTGTTATTAAGTGAAAATTTAAACTGTGGCATAGTCCTATTACCAGAAAAATTTAAAATGGGGATTCCATTTTACTGATAATCCAATTAACTGCAGAATTCGGGTCTTAGTGTAATTGTTTGTTTCAACCCAGGATCCACACTCCTATGTTGAAGCCATTCCTTCATTAGTTGGCTCACTGTTTTCTCTGTTTAATTCCACCAGATTCTCATTTCTGTAATTAGAATGCATTATACTGATTTGCATCAACCATCCAGAATATCTTCTTGAATCAACACAAAAGATGTTTGTGGCAGCCCTAGTTAATATGTATATTTTGCAAGGCGTAATTCTGTATTGGTAATGTTACATGAAATCATGGGAGTAAGATTTGCACAGGAGCATGAATATTTGATATTTAATAATTGAATACAAGTGCCATGGAAACTTGGTTGGTATTATATAATTAAATAAAGTATTTTAACAATAGAAATTGTTATAAAGGAAGCAAGTCATTACTGATCCAATAGGCTGTTACTTATGCATATATGATCTTTGGCTTTCTCAACAGAAGCATGGAGTACAAAAGCAAGGACATTTTGTTCAAAATTTGTTGATCAATAGTTAAGCTTCAGCTGGAATATTTTGTCGAGTCCTTGGCACTGCTCTACAGAAAAGGTGTCAAGGCCTTGAAGTGATTTACCGGGAGAAATGGTCATACTCAGCAAGTGCAATATGAATGTATTGATGAAAGGTTGAAGGAAATTCAGTAATAACTTTCAATGTGGAAATGAAGTGCTTGAAAAAGGAAAATAATACAGTGATATGGTTAAAATATAGGAAAAAAAGAACCAAGTGATAGTTGTTTCAAAGAACAGGTACAGATACAGTGGACTAAATGATCTGTTTCTCCTTTGTACGATTCTGTAATCTGCCATTTAGATCTTATTTAATGATGCTGGATGATGAGTTGTTTTTTAAAGATAGGACAGTTGACAAACAGTAGCAGGCATTTGAAGAGATATTCAATTCCTCCCAACTAAAATATATTCCAGAAAGAAAGAAACCTTATGAGGGGGAAAAATCAGCCATGGCTAAGAAAGCACAGGTAAGGCAAAGACTGAGGCATTCCGTATTGAAAATGTCGGTTGTAGGCTAGAGGACTGGGAAACATTTTAAAGACCAATGAAGGGTTTTTTAAAACAGCAATAAAAAGAACAAGGATAAATTATGAAAGAAAACTAGATCAGAATATAACAACAAATTGCAAAAGCTTCTGTAAGTGCATAAAAATGATTAGAGTAGCTAAAGTGAATGTTGGTCCCTTAGAGAACAAGACTGGGAGTTAATAATGGGGAACACTGAAATGGCAGAGCCCATAAATCAATATTTTGTCTCTGTTTTCATGTTGGCAATTCTGAAACTACTCAATAGTAAAAGGTAATGTAGAGGTTATCGAAAGAAGAAATATAAAACAATTGCTATCACTATAGGGAAGAAGTACTGAATAAATCACTGGGGTTAAAGGCAGACAAGTCCCCAGATCCTAATGGCCTACATCCAAGTTAGAGGAAGTGGCACTAGAGATATTGGTGCATTGGTTATCATATTCCTAAACATCCTGCATTCTGAAAAAGTTCCAGTGTGTTGGAAAAATGCTAATGTAACTCCATTGTTCAATAAAGGAGGGAGACAGAAAGTAGGAAACTATAGATCGGTTAGTTTATTGTCTACCAATGGGTATTTGTTAAAATCCGTTGTTAAGAAGTAGTAACAGGACATTTGGAAAGTCAAAACATAATCCTTCAGAATTGTCAAGGCTTTATGTAGAGTAAATCTATTTGACAGATTTGCTACAGCTATTCAAAAATGTAACCAATAAGGTGGATAATGGGGGTTCTGTAGATGTAATATATCTGGAGTTCTGGAAGGTATTTGATGCCATAGAAAAGATGAATACACAAGGTGAGGTCACAAGATGTTCAGAGTATGATATTAGTTTGGATAGAGAATGGTCAAAGCAGAGAGTTAGGATAAATGTGTCTTTTTCTGGTTGGTAACCTGGGACACTGAATAAATTTAAGGAGGAACAAAGATGGATTTTTAATTAGCAGCAGGTTAAAGGCTTTTGTGGATTGGGCAGAAATGTGGAATTGATGCTGAGATGAGATCAGTCGTGATTGTATTAAATGGTGGAGCCAGCTCAAAGGGCTGAATTGCCTGCTCCTACTTTTAATTCTTATATTCTTATGTTTATTAAACAAGTCATGTGGGCACATGAAATATAGAACATATGAAGAATTGAAAGGAGGTTTTGCTGGATCTGGTTCTGAACAATGAGGTGAACCTCATAGATCAAGCTCCAGAAGAGGAATAATTGGACAACAGTGATTATTGTGCCAGAGATAATGGGAACTGCAGATGCTGGAGAATTCCAAGATAATAAAATGTGAGGCTGGATGAACACAGCAGGCCAAGCAGCATCTCAGGAGCACAAAAGCTGACGTTTCGGGCCTAGACCCTTCATCAGAGAGGGGGATGGGGAGAGGGAACTGGAATAAATAGGGAGAGAGGGGGAGGTGGACCGAAGATGGAGAGTAAAGAAGATAGGTGGAGAGAGTATAGGTGGGGAGGTAGGGAGGGGATAGGTCAGTCCAGGGAAGACGGACAGGTCAAGGAGGTGGGATGAGGTTAGTAGGTAGATGGGGGTGCGGCTTGGGGTGGGAGGAAGGGATGGGTGAGAGGAAGAACCGGTTAGGGAGGCAGAGACAGGTTGGACTGGTTTTGGGATGCAGTGGGTGGGGGGGAAGAGCTGGGCTGGTTGTGTGGCGCAGTGGGGGGAGGGGACGAACTGGGCTGGTTTAGGGATGCAGTTGGGGAAGGGGAGATTTTGAAACTGGTTACGTCCACATTGATACCATTAGGCTGCAGGGTTCCCAGGTGGAATATGAGTTGCTGTTCCTGCAACCTTCGGGTGGCATCGTTGTGGCACTGCAGGAGGCCCATGATGGACATGTCATCTAAAGAATGGGAGGGGGAGTGGAAATGGTTTGCGACTGGGAGGTGCAGTTGTTTGTTGCGAACTGAGCGGAGGTGTTCTGCAAAGCGGTCTCCAAGCCTCCGCTTGGTTTCCCCAATGTAGAGGAAGCCACACCGGGTACAGTGGATGCAGTATACCACATTGGCAGATGTGCAGGTGAACCTCTGCTTAATGTGGAATGTCATCTTGGGGCCTGGGATAGGGGTGAGGGAGGAGGTGTGGGGGCACGTGTAGCATTTCCTGCGGTTGCAGGGGAAGGTGCCGGGTGTGGTGGGGTTGGAGGGCAGTGTGGAGCGAACAAGGGAGTCACGGAGAGAGTGGTCTCTCCGGAAAGCAGACAGGGGTGGGGATGGAAAAATGTCTTGGGTGGTGGGGTCGGATTGTAAATGGCGGAAGTGTCGGAGGATGATGCGTTGTATCCGGAGAATGGTGGCATGGTGTGTGAGAACGAGAGGGATCCTCTTTGGGCGGTTGTGGCGGGGGCGGGGTGTGAGGGATGTGTTGCGGGAAATACGGGAGACGCGGTCAAGGGCATTCTCGATCACTGGGGGGGGGAAAGTTGCGGTCCTGAAGAACTTGGACATCTGGGATGTGCGGGAGTGGAATGTCTTATCGTGGGAGCAGATGCGGCGGAGGTGGAGGAATTGGGAATAGGGGATGGACTTTTTGCAGGAGGGTGGGTGGGAGGACTACCTACTAACCTCATCCCACCTCCTTGACCTGTCCGTCTTCCCTGGACGGACCTATCCCCTCCCTACCTCCCCACCTATACTCTCTCCACCTATCTTCTTTACTCTCCATCTTCGGTCCGCCTCCCCCTCTCTCCCTATTTATTCCAGTTCCCTATCCCCATCCCCCTCTCTGATGAAGGGTCTAGGCCCGAAACGTCAGCTTTTGTGCTCCTGAGATGCTGCTTGGCCTGCTGTGTTCATCCAGCCTCACATTTTATTATCCAGTGATTATTGTGCCGTATGGTTTAATCTGAATATGGAAAAGGAAGCAGTTCAGATTGAGATAAATTGGATTCAAATATTGATTGGGAAAACTGTAACGAACACTGGGGTGCCTTTCAAAAGGAGCTGTTTCAGGTACAATTAAGCTAAAAGGAAAAATGTAGGACAAACAAGTTCAAAACCTCTGGGATCATCAAATGAATAGTAAAATAAGGCAAAAAATTGTATATGGCAGATGCCTGATCATGCATTGGGAATATGTTCAGTATAGAAGGTTCTAAGGTTAATGAATAAAGCAAAAGAGAAGTAGTACGAAACTGAGCAGAGGCTGACACGAAAGAAAATTCACACATCTACAAGAGTGACAATGAATGGCTGATTGTGGTACTAGGAGACATTTTCTGCATGGATACAGGGTGTGAGAGCTAGATAGTTAGTGGTACTAGGTGAATTGCCTTTAAAATGCCAACAATGACAGAATGGCTATTTGGATTTCCTCTGGCACTCTACTTATTGGCGTTGGAGGAGGATGACACAATAGACTGTACCATAGGCTTTAGAGAATTCAGTGAAGACAGTTTGAGTGTGAATCACAGTCACTTTTACAGAGGATGTTCATTTGAGATTTTGGTTGAGGCTATTTCAATGCTGTGACAGGCAGGAAAGCCAGTTCCATGATTAGAAAAGGGAAGTTACGCAGGTTTTCTTTACTGCAATCCATTGTAGACCAGTGTGTTTTCTTTGTCATAATGTTGTTTGTGTGACTGTAAGCTTCCGTATGAACTGTGGTCATGTGGAGCAGCAAGCCACAAACACCTGTGGAACCACACACCATATGGGAGCTGGCTGATCTATATTAAAAATAAATAATCGTATTGACTTAAAGAAATAGACATGTCTAGTAGATTAAAGAAGGAACAAAATATTAGGAACTTACCTTTGAATCAAATGCTTTAAGAATGATCACCACAATGACTTCACACAAACCAGAATTTTACCATCACACATGAATATGAAATATCTGTTTTAAGGTTATTAATTATTGACAAAAAATGTGGGATTGCATTAAAAATATTCTTTTATTCATTCTGACTCATGCTGCATGAAAACAGCCCGTGTCTGTCTTCCTTTTGCTCCCTACAGGAAAAGCCTCTGTAACACCTCACTGGCATTTCCTTCTCCAGAAGTCAATTTAGTTCCAATGCATTTCATATTTAATCTATTCATTTGCGATTTTGTTTTGTTAATTTGGTTTGACTTTTAGAGTTGTCAGTACATTTGACCAGTAATGTTAACCTGAATTATATAGTCTGTTAGTGTCAAACTTTAGTAACAGTTACTGGACATGTGACTCAAAATTACTGAGGTGTCAGAATGATTGTTAGTCCTGTTGTATGTAAGTTTCATTCATGTCGCACATAAGAGAAACTCTTTCAGTTTGAAGAGATGTTGGTCTGTTTATAAAAATTGCCTTGGCCCAAAGTATGCTTCTAAATGGTCTCTTGTGCATCTTTTATTTTAATTGTTGCACTTTTGGGAGCTGCGCTTTCAGCTACCAAGACCCTAGGCACTGTTATTTCCTTTCTAATCCTTTCTAGCCTTTTTTCTCTTTCAAGTTGTTCCATCAAATCTCCTTATTTGACCGAGTTTTTGGTACGCTGCCAATTGTTTCCTTATTTGGCTTGATGTCAAATTTTATTTTATAATTTTCCTATGATGTGCCTTGGGATATTTTATTCCTGTGAAGTCTATGTTGTTTGTACTGAGCTCAAGTTGAAAGTGCTAGGAGTGATCTTAATTGTAACAACTGTGTTGATCCCTAAGCACCTTCAAATTAAAGCAAATAATTCTATTTGCTTTAGTTCTATTCAAGAGATGCAGTCTTTCCTGGCATGTTGAAAGTTCATAATATATTGTTATTATTTGGAAACTTGTGTTGTAATTGGGTTTTTGATGTACAAATCTACGAAGATAGCTTTTTCTAAGGGTTGTAAACTTTTTTTAACACAGTATCAAAACATCTGTGAAATTATGTGGCTTAAGCTAAGTAACTGGACAAGCTCCCAGAACCTTTTATTCATTTATTGGTAGGTACCACCAGCTAGTTTGATTCTTTTTGCAGTTTTTGATCAGATCTTTCCAAACTTTCTTATGAATATCTTTAATTTTTATTCCTTTTGAGTGTACTAAACTTAGTACTATTGTTAAAAGTACATTGGCAATCTCTTGGGAATGATATTAGTTACATACCACTATGGTGACTGTATTGCAAATATAAAACTTATGATCAATCAGGCCAGGTTTCACTTTGGGATCTGACTTGAGTATAACCATCAGCTGGGACCATAACACCACGCCAGCATTTTTTGCCCATATCTAATTGTTCTGGAGAAGGTAGTGGTGAGCTGCCTTCTTGAATTGCTGCAGTCCATGTGGTCTAGGAACAGCCACAGTGCTTTGACGTACAAAGTTCCAGGAATTTCCCCATTGACAGTGAAGGGACAGTTGGAAAGCTCCAAGTCAAGATGGTGTGTGGCTTGGGAGTGAAACATGCAGGTGGTAGTGTTCCCATGTGTCTGTTGTCCTTATAAGTGGGAGAGGTCATTAGTTTTTAATATGCTTTTAATGGAAAGGTAATGAGTTACTGCAATGTAACATGTAGATAGTACACACTGCTGCCACTGTGTGGATTGGTGAATGGAAGGAATGTTGAAACTAGTGGTTGGAGTGCCGGTTTAAGTACTTTGCCATTTGTGGTGTCTAGCTTGTCTAGAAACACAATTTTAGGGAGGATTCACAGGACATTATTAGTTTGTAAATATTTTACATTAAGAGTTTTGAGAACACAGGCCTTTCTTGTTACCAAACTAAACATCCTACCATTATGTCCAAAGATGTACAGGTTGAGTGGATTGGGCATGCTAATTTACCCATAGTGTCCAGCAATGGATAGGTTAGGTTGATTAGCCATGGAAAGTGCAGGAATATGGGGTTAGGTTAGTGGGGTGAATCTGGGTAGGAGTTCTTCAGAGGATTAGTGTGGACTTGATGGGCCAAATGGCCTGCTTTCACACAGTAGGGATTCTATGATTCCATGATAATGGGTTTTTGATATATTGTTATGATGATCAAAATCTAAGTTAAAGAGATTCAAGTCTTTAAAACATAGAAAAAAGAATTTTAGCCTCCAAAATGGAGCATCAAACTAATGCTGCAGTCGTACAAGAAGTTGGATATTGGAGAGGAAACTATTACAGTTGATGCAAAACTCTCTTTACCCACCAATAGCATGCACCATAATTAAAATATTTGTCTTTGTATTGAATAGTACCTTTCATGAACATAATGTGTTCCAAATGAAATGAAGTATAATTGCTGTTGTAATGTTTGAAATGTAGCAGCCAATTTGTGCACAGCAAGCTCCCACAAATAACCTCTGATAATGATAAGATAATCTGCTTTTGCAATGTTAATTAAAGGATGATTACAACATTGGCCAAGACCCTGAATAAAGGTCCCTTATGTACCTTCAAAGCAGTGCCATAGGATGAGTTATGTCCATCTTAGATGACAGGGTCCCGATTTCACATCTCAATTGAAAACAGACACCTCCAACAATGAGATCCCCTTCAAATACCATATTGGAGACCTGGTTTAGCTTTTTTGTGCTCTGATCCTGGTCTGGGACTTCCAGAACAACCTTCTGATCATGAATGGAAATCTTTGCTGATTTTCCCTATGGGCTCCAAAGCCAGCTGTATCAGCTGAATTGACATCCCAGGGGGAGAAAAAATTCCCAAGAAAATAACAACTAGACTTAAAATTGAAAATGTGCTGTTTTGAATGTCACAGTTATTCATTGAATAAGTCTCCTGAGCCATTGAAGAAGTTGGTTCCATTTTAAAAAGCCACTATTATCAAGACTATTTCTTGGAGGAGATTTGGACATAGCTTGATGGTTGACTGGGCAGTTCCATTAGACCCTACAACATGTTTGAAACAAGCAAATGTGATCTTTAAGATGGCGATTAAGACCATTCATTCAACTTTGCTTTCCGTGATGTTGCCACTGCTGCCGTTTTCATTGACGTTACAAATATTTTTCCAAGTTCTTAAGGGGTCCCACCCTCGAATCTTTAAAAATAGTCCACATAATCTGTTAATCAAATTTGGTTATCCCACAAGCATTATTAAACTGAAACCGAAAAGAGACTGATGGTTAAATTGAAAAATTAATATGTGTACTGAGACGTGAAAGTGTCATGCTAAAACATTTGCCATAAGTAAAACCATTGCAGAACACAGGAGGAAGTGGTATCACTGTTGAATTAACAGATGCAATTTCAATATTATGCACAATAGCATGCTGAAGCCTCTGCAAGACCTGAAATAAGATCTGAAACTTTCTTGACAACAATGTATAAAGTTAACACAGAAACTCAGTGTACATGAACATCAAGTATTGAAAGGAGACATCCTTGCAGCTTTCATTGCTTCTGATCAAGGGGAAATAATGTTTCATTAATTGAGAGCCTTGTCATGTCTCTAACAATATAATTGTCTGATTCAAGTTGTCTTACTTGTAAACAGCATATGATCTGGTCTGATCCATAATACTTGATAACTAGCTTTCTGCATTCTCACCAGATAGATGCTTTTTGCTGTATCCAATCTCATCCACCACTCTATCATATACAACTGTATAAAAATGAATGAAGGCCTTTCATAGCCTGGAGAGATGTGTTGGAAGGAAACCAACGTGTCCTGTTGAAATTGCATTGAATTAGTTCATAATCATTTAAATATTAATTGGCTGTTATAAAATGCTGTAACACAATCTCAGAGTTAACTGTTATCGTAATTAGTTACCATTAGTTATCATTTGTGAAGAGATCAGACTATGTGATAACAAGTCCTGGTGTGTGGGGGTTGTCATAAGAATAGTGGGGAGCTCAAGTTCTAACATTCCCAAGTGCATAATGTTGCAACCTGAGATTCCATCCAAACTGACTGCTCGTTTGGATTATGTACAAAAGTTATTTTTCTTTGGTACCTAATATGTGGTCCCTGCAAAATCTGTGCAGGGTGTGGAATTCATCTTTGTATACGTGTATCACAGATTAATAACCAGTGGTAGTTATGTGAAGTTGAATGATATGATCCCACAAGAGTACTGATAAAAATACAAAGGCTTCCATCACCAGTGGAACCAAATTTCAGCTATTGACTAATGAAAGAAAAGAATAGAAATAAAAAGAAAAAGCAAAGCATTCTACAGTGACTTAAATACAAGAAAAATCAGGCTCTGGATGTAACCACAAAGCAACTAATTTAGCAGGAAATGAGTGCAAAGTTATAGACATATCAAATCATTACTTTGCCCCAGTATTTAACAGGGTGACTAATAAGCTGATATAAATTAGAAAAAGAAATCAAAAAAAGCTATGAAGACATTTTAAGATTCAAAAGGTAGATAATTGGCAAACAAGTCAAATTTAGAGGACAAAACTCCTGGTCCAAATGAAAACCAAAAGAACTACTGATGCAGTAAATCAGAAACAAAACAGAAATCAATGGACAAGCTCGTCAGGTCTGGCAGCATCTGTGGACAGAAATTAGAATTAATGTTTTAGAGTGAGTGATCCTTCCTCAGAACTGATGTTAGATCAGAAAATGTTGGTTTTTATGCAGAAGACCAAGTGCGGGGAGAGGATAATGAGTAAAGGACAAGTGAGGTTAGATCTCAGAGAGAGACAAGTACTGTTGGACCTACAAAGGAGTGGATAACAATCTGCCCAGGAGGGTGAATAGCTATCAATGGGGATTGTCGGTGGCTAACAACAAGTTGTTTTAACATCAGACTGTGGGATAACAAGTCCTGGTGTGTGGGGGTTGTCATAGGAATAGGAGAGAGCTCAAGTTCTCAGGTTCCCAAGTGGAAAATGAAGTGCTGTTCTTATGGCTTTCACTGAGCTTTGCTGGAGCACTGAAGCAAGCCTAAGACAGAGATGTGTATGTGTGTACAAATTGAACTATCTCATGGAGAGGATACCAACATACAAATCAGTAGAGAGTGTAGGCCATTTGGCCCCTGGATCCTGCTCTGCCATTAGGTAAGATCGGGTTATGGCTTTAACTCCATATTTCCACCTTTCCCCCCAATATTTCCTCCTTCCCTTGAAAATCTTTGTATCCCTTGTTCCTCAACAATGCATTTGCCTCCGGGTTTAAAATCTTCAATGACTGCCTCCACTACTCTCTGGAAAAGAGAATTCTAAAGACTCACAACTATCTGAAAGGAAGAAACCTTCCTCATCTCCACCTTGTATGAAAAATCTCTTATTTTTAAACTGTGACTCTTAGTTCAAGTCTCTCCCACATGGGAAAACATCCTTTTAGCAACTATCCTTTCAAGTCCCACTTAGGATCTTATATGCCTGAATGAGGTCACTTCTTTTTCCTAAATGCCTATATGCTTATCTATCCAAGCTTCCCCCATACAAGATGAATCTTGCCATTCCTGGTGTCCAAGTGGCAACAAAAATATTCTTTCTTAAATAAACAGACCAAAATTGTACAGAACAAGAGTACAGAATGATCTCACCAATGCCCTGTACAGGTACAGCAAAACAGCCCACATTTATATTCCTTTGTAAAAAAGGACAACATTTGATGCGTCTTCCTCAGCACTTGCTGTACCATCACACTAATTTTGTGATTTATGTGAACTTTGGTGTAAGAAGCTTCAATAAACAATTATTCTAAACAAAATTGACAGTTGCATCAAAAACTATAGTTTGATTAGGAAGAGCCAGCGTAGATTTCCAAAGAGAAAATCATGTTTAACTTTGAATTTTTTTTGTTAATTCTTCCATGAGGTCAATGTGATTGATGTAGTATACACGAACTTTCAAAAGTCATTCAATATAGTGCCACAGAACAGACTTGAGAAAAGTTACAGATCATGGAATAAAAGGGACAGGAGCAATGTGGACACCAAATTGGCTGATTAATAGGAAACAAAGAGTGGTAGCAAATGGCTCATTTTCAGGCTGGCAGAAGGCTTGTTGTGGAGTTGGCATTGGGACCCTTGCTTTTCCTGATATACATTTAATGACTTAGATCTTGGCACGCCAGGGAAAATGTCAAAATTTTCAGATGATCTGAAACTTGGAAGCATTGTAAGTTTTAAAGTATGTAGAACTCCAAAAGAACATTGACAAGTTAATGGAGAGGGCAGATAAATGGCAAAAGTTCAAGGTAGAGAAGCATGAAGTATAAAGAACATTGACAACAATATAAAACAGGAGGTGCAGTACTTAACAGGATTATATATTTCTACAGATACTTGAAGTTGGAATGATGAATGAAAAAACATACAGTATCCTGGGTTTTATTAATAGGCCACAGAGTTGAGAGATTGTGCTGAACCTATACAATACGCTTGTTAGACTTCAGTTGTGCTCGGTACAGTTCTTGGTGCAACACTAAAGGAAGGATATGAAAGCACTGGCAAGAGTGTGGAACATATTTGCAACAATGGTTCCAAGGATGAGAAACTTGAGTAAATAGATAGGACGGATTGGTCCTGTTCAACTTAGAGAGAAGGAGGCAAAGAGGAGATTCCCCTCGCCACTCCTTGGTGCCAGAGCAATGTATTAGCTGTATGGTGATATCTTTGTCTGCTCCTGTTCACCTCTATCTATCTATCTATCTATCTATCTGTCTGTCACGCTCTCTCGCTCTCGCTCTCACTCTCTCGCTCTCCCTCTAACACAGAGCCCATGACCTTTCACAGCCTCATCACCTCCTCAACACTTCTGAAACCTAACTGCATGCAGATTGGGCAGTGGCAGTGGTGTCCCTAACAAAGCTTCTTCCCCCTACTTCTAAGCATCTGACAAAAACAGCAAGCTCAAGCTATCAGCCTTCAGCTTCCAACCATCTGACTGGATCCTACAGGCTCAACTCTCACAACAAATTATGGAACCAGCTAACAGCACTTTTGCAATATGGAGTCACCTTCTTTGATTCTCTCTTTCTCTGTGCAAACTGACTTGTTCATTTTGAACTGCTGAAAGTGACCAGTTGAAAACTTAACATTGTCCCAAGTGCTAAATTTCACAAAAGTTCATAACAATTGATTTTATCACTTTGCTTTGCCACAGCTCTGGAGGCTCACCCTGCAGGCATTTATATGCTTGGAGGAGCATTAGTCATTTTAAGTCTGGTCTTCTGCTCCCATTCCGCCATCTGCGAAAAATGCCAGAAACAGTGCTCACTGTTGTACCTTTTGATGAGGAATCAAAGCCAGTGGGAAAAAATCAGTGCTGCTCCCCAGTGTGATCTCTGGGGTCAGACTAAAAGATACAGGTGATGGTACCAAATTGGGTGAGGAGCTCATCAGCGCCAATGGGTAGTGGGGCAGAGGAAACAGCTGGTTGCTTAGGATACGTTAAGCATCCATCCTTGCTCTGCATCAGTGTGCGCCATGAGAGCTGCTGAGTGGAATACTTGGTTTCGGCCTTTGTCTCTGATGGTTTCAATTACGTCAGCATTCGGGGACCTTAATGCATGTAAGGGTACCAGTAGAACTGAAAGGTATCTAATTCTGCACTATTAGCCATGAGAATTTTTTTCTTGCGAATAACATGTTTTTTTCCCCCATTTTACACTCCTGTAGTTTCAGGTTGCAATCAATTAACATGCCATGGGAATAACAGAAATGGTTTCTTTTTGCTAGCTGAAAATAGATAATGTCTAAGCTGTTAAGGAATAATCAGTAGCTGCTGGAAAGAGGTTTATGCTGAGGTTGAAGACAATCATTTGTGAATGTGTGAACATTAACGTGATCGAGAGATAGTAAAAGAGGGTTTGACTTGTGATTAGTCTGTGGCAGAGTTTGGCTCACTTGTCTATACTTGACTGCAAAATGTATTTCACTTTGTAGTGAGCAAAAGAGATAACAGCAAGAACAAACATTTCTATAATGCCTTCAGCACAGGAAAATGTCCAACATTAGTATAAAAATAATGAAGTTCAAAAACACGCATGTTAAACCAAAAATGATGATATTAAGAAGCACAACAAATGTTTTTCCATATGGGTGACTTTTGGGAAAATCGTAAAGGCGGAGGAGGTTGAAGGTTTAGGGAGAAAATTCCAAAGAGTTGCACCTCGATAAACTTAAATGAGATCTGGAATGATATAACAAGGTGTAGAGCTGGATGAACACAGCAGGCCAAGCAGCATCAGAGGAGCAAGAAGGCTGACATTTCGGGCCTCGACCCTTCTACAGAAATGCATTTTTGAAGAAGGGTCCAGGCCTGAATCCTTAGCCCTCCTGCTCCTCTGATGCTGCTTGGCCAGCCCTACACCTTGTTATCTCAGATTCTCCAGCATCTGCAGTTCCTATTATCTCTGAAATGATATAGATTTGGAATAGTTTCATGACCTGACTGAAATTGTTTGGGTTTGACACTGCATCCTGCGTGATCAGAGCTTGAAGGGTGCTCAAGAAATGCAATGGTGTTTTGGGATAACCTTTCATTCTCATTCTTTTGGTGAAATTTTGTGTCAAGAAGTAACGTGTAGGAAAAGAGTTCCAACATGAGTCTTGTTCTGCAAAACTCCTGCAAGCATGTTTTAAAAAAACACACAAATGGGTTGAACCTTACAGGGGTCTGAATGATGTGAGCTTGGGTGAGATTTGTAAAAGAATTAAGGGAGAAATTTGAGGAGCGGCGTGGAGTTTCTCGCTAGTAGCAACGAGTCATCATTTAAAGGTGATTATTACTTGTTAAACCCTTCATTAATGTCATAACTTGCCTCATTAATATTCAGCTTTCTAATTTACCAAACACACTGAACAAGTTAGGTATTACGAATCCTTTACATGGACGGTGGCGTGTTTAGCTGTCCTCTGTAGCTTACTGCTGACTCTGACCATCCACCTTGTTGCTAAGCACCAAATATGATCTAAAGGCAGGAACCATGGGCACCAGTTGCAAATGCCCCTTGTATCCAAATGATGGCATCCAATATTTGCCACCCTCATGACTATTATGTCACTTCTCTAATCCATTAGCAGGATGCATAGACCTGCATTGCGCGGTGCACTGGCATCTAGCCCTGAAAGACCACTGCATGGATACTTTGCGCACAGGGACAAGCACCCGGTTCACGGATTGGACTAGGGTGCATTCCAGAGCTGCTGATTTACTCTCTCAGCTCTCTTTCAGTTCACGCCTACCGGGATGCTCACATTGACTTGCCATGTCCATTAGTGCTCTCACATAACCAGGCAGCTTGACTTGCTCATCAGTCATCTTCAGTCAAGAGGTGTATATCTTGCTGGACAGCAGTGTGCCGCATCATTCTCACACCCAAACCATGTTCCAGCAGTTTCTGCAGCAAATTTGTTGCATGTCCAACAAGTAGGCAGCCATATCTCAAAGTCTGAGGGGAGCAGTCCCCACTGAAACCCATGGAGTAACTCGTTGGTCAGGGGTCCTAGCTCACTTAATAAAGGGCAGCCTCCAATGCTCATCCTGTATATTGGTCAATCAGTCAGGGTGATCCCAGGCAGTGGGTGCATACCTCTGTAGTCCAGGGGTTGGAATGACTCCATAGCAGACATCTGGGAGTCAGTGTTAAAGTGGCAGGGGAGGTGTATAGCCATCAGTCAGGGATCTGGGTGCGTCCGAGCCAGGGCTGGTCTGGTTGTGACACTTGAGGGGTATTCCCCTGTCAGTCCACAGTTTCCATAGGAACTAAAGGGAAGTGCATATGGAGGGACAAGATATGATCAATGCTATGAGAAAGAAATGTGGAAATCTATTCTTTAGAATTATGTTCTGCAGGCTCGGGGATGGGGAGTTCACAATTGTGAAGTGGGGTGCAGCACTATTTCTGAGGGGGTAGATAGTTAGGCATGGATCATGTGGGTAGAGTGGGGGGTGTCTGTCCATGGTCAGAAGCACCATGGCTTAAAGCGGGAACAGTGTATGGCCACACATGACTTGACCACCTCACATTCCAGGGCGAGGGGTAAAGGTGGGGAGATAGGAGCTTCTGTATATGGGTGGGGAGGTGCGAGGCTCATTGGGTTCACAGGTAGGGTTACCAGGAAGATGTATCTAGATGTTTATGTGTTTACCGACATGTAGCAGCAGAAGCTAGAAACCACTAGCCAAAGAGCACTCGCTGTCACCTTTTATTGTGCTGGAAACTGAACGAAAATGGCTGTGACCACACCCAGAATGGGCAGGGGTAAGTGCCTTGACCTGTGAGTTGTAGGGCCTACTGATGTAAAGCCCTTTAAAGGGAGATAATGCCACACACAGACTTGTGCACTATATAGGACACAGACCTGACTGGTCCCAAATCCCTAATGTTCCTAAGGCATCGGCTCTTTGCAGCCTATACAAAGGCCCCAAATGTAATTCCCACTTGCCTGGATGGGTACATCTCTAACATCAGTCAAGAAATTTGACACCACCCAAGACAAAGCAGCCCGCTTGATTAGCACCACATCCACAAGCATCCACTCCCTCAATCACCAGTGCTCGGTCGCAATAGTGTGTACAATCTACAAGATTTCAGACTGCACCTTCCAAACCCGCAACCACTTCCATCTGGAAGGACAAGGCCAGCAAATATATGGGATCACCACCACCTGCAAATTCCCCACCAAACCATTCATCATCCTGATTTCAAAGTACATCATTGTTCCTTCACTATCACTTGGTCAAAATCCTGGAATTCCCACACATTGTGGATCAAGCTACAGCAATGGACTGCAACAGTTCAAGAATGCAGTTTAGCACCACCTTCTCAAGGGCAACTAGGGACTGGCAATAAATGCTGGCCGTTCAGTGATGCCCTTGTCCCATAAGTGAAAAATAAATATGCTGACCACTAGCACTGTTGGACACACAGGTAAGGGAAAGGTTAGGGATATTTTCGGATGAGGGGCAATGGTACCAGCAAAAACCATTGCCCAGTACACACCTGGTTCATCTTGATTCCATATGCTGTAGCAGACTTTCAACACTTTAATCCATGGTATACCCTGTGTGGTATAAAGATAGGCATCATGGTGGCACAGTTACAATCAGGGCTACACAGACTCTTTAAACAGACATATGTAGTGCCAAAACAGTGATATTTACAAAAAAAAGACTTCATGGGCAGTGCAGTTTTACTTATGCCACCAAAGTGCTCTGAATAGATTTTCTTCTTTCTCTTCCTCCTACTATATCTCAATGGAGTTGTTGATTTCACAGCAAGGCTGCTGGGAGTCGGCTCAGAAGCGGGGTCCATGGACATTTGGTTGAATGACCACATAGGCATTTGTGCTTGGATGGTCTAGACACACTGAGACTCTTACTAGGGACAATGGACCCTCCTTAACTTCAAAGTCCAAGGGTTAGAGAGGACAGACATGATGGAGGTGGCGGGCTCGGCTTTATTTAGCTGGAAGATATAGGGAATCATTATTTAACTTTTGCTTGGGGCATTAACTTAAACATTAGAGCTCATGCAGACTCTATTAAAACAACGACTTGGGTTTATATAGCACCTTTCATGTCAGGAAACATCCCATGGCTCTTTGCTGGATGGTTGTCAGATGAAATGACTTTTTAAAAAGGCTCTGAAAAGGAAGGTCATAAAGTTACATTGACCATTGCTATTAATTTAAAGGTGGGAATCCTGGTGTTGGCCCATAAACATTGTAGTCTAGGTGAGGATAAAATTTGGGAACCAGGCTCCTAGAAAGTTTCAACATTCAAGCAGCTTATGATTGACATGTGCCTTCATTTGCCTACCTTTGTTTAATATCCCTTTCAGCTGTGTTCTAATAACATACAAATTTGATACAGCTTGAAGGCATTTTGCTCTTCTGTTTAATAATGGTTTATCATAGATTCACAGAATCCCAACAGTGTGGAAGCAGGCCATTTGGCCCATCAAGTCCACACCAACCCTTCAAACGGCAGCCCGACCTGATCCACACCCACCCCTCACCGTTCCTGTAACCCTGCATTTCCCATGGCTAATTCACCTAACCTGCACAACGCCGGACACCATGGACAATTTAGCAAGGCTATTCAAAATAACCTGCACATTGTTGGAGAATGGGAGGAAACCAGAGCATCCAGATCAAACCTAGACGCAGGGAGAATGTGCAAGCTCCATGCAGGCAGTCAGCCGGGGGTGAAATTGAACCCACATCCCTAGTGCTGTAAGGCAGCAGTGCTAATTGCTGAACCGCCATGTGGTTGATCTGATTCTTCAATATTCCCTTTTGGTTTGATGGCCTTCTTTCCTTTGCTTTTCCAAAGTCTATTTACCTGCTTGTGTGAATGAGTGCTTCTTTATTTTCATTCTTAGATGGCCTTATTTCAGTTTTAAGATTCTGTTGTTGTTCTTGATTTCCAAAAGAAACCATACAGGGCAAATTATGTGTTGTTCTGGTCTCCAATTTTAAGGAAGGATATATTTGTATTGGAGATGGTACTGCAAAGATTAACAAAATTGCTCTGTGAGATAAGAGCGTTTCCTGTGATGAGAAGCTGAATAAATTGGGTATTTATCAACCTGAAGTTTAAAGTAAGAGACGACCTCATTGAAACACTCAAGATCCCAAAGAGGATTGATAGAATAGAAAGCACAGGATAAGTGGATGGTAATTAAGGATTGCAAGGAGGAGAAATTTCTTCACTCAAAGGTTTGTGCAACTGTACACAAATTGCACTGTTGTTTCAAAATGAGTTTATGTATCAGGTTTCTGCAAAATTCATTTGCATAATCACACATAAGATTATCATGAACTAGAGCAATCAGTCAGCGCAATAGAATGTACATTTTTGTTACCTTGCTTTTAAAGATACTCCTTTATGTGTTTAATGGTGGTAATCTGAAGCTATTTTATTCATCTAGCTGAGAACAGTTTTATCAATAAGAAACATTTTTAATAATTGCCCAGTTCACTACCTGTGAGTAAAATGATATTAAACCAGTGAAATTACTGAAAAATATTGCTCTAAACTGTCTAACATGAAAACATAAAATGTTGAAAATAACTTGGCCTGTCTGATATCATCTGTGGAGAGAAAACAGTAGAGTTAGTGTACTCAGTTTACCCATTTCCTCTACTGGGGGCGGTGGGGGTGAAGTATAATGGCAGGCAGTCAATTTTCATGGTCAGAGACCAATTTAAGAGCTTGGGGCTGCCAGCATCTTGCTGACTGTGGGAATATTCCCTGCTCACTAGGGAAACTGCTAACTTCCTGCAGGCACCCTCCTTCTGGAGTCTGGGAAAGCCTACAGAACCAGATGCTCCAGGCCAAACGCTGGGATGGAGGAAAGGAAATTGGTGGTAGAGTGAACAGTGAAGAAGGTTATCTAAGAGTACAACAAGATCTTGCTCAACTGGACCAATGCGCCAAAGGGTGGCAGGTGGAGTTTAATTTAGATAAATGCAAGCTGTTGCAGACAAACCAGGCAGAACTTTCTGATGAAGGGTCTGGGCCCGAAATGTCAGTTTTTGTGCTCCTAAGATGCTGCTTGACCTGCTTATGTTCATCCAGCCCCACACTTTGTTATCTTACATAATTAATGGCAGGGCCCTGGTGAGTGTTGTCAAACAGGAGAACTAGGGGATTCAGGTATATAGTTCTTTGGAAGTGGTGTCACCGGTAGGCAGTTTGGTGAACAAAGTGTTTAGCATGGTTGTCTTCATTGCTCAGAGCATTCAGTATTGGAGTTGGGACACCTTACTGTGTCTATACAGGACATTTGTGAGTCCACTTTTGGACGAGTGCATACAGTTTTGCCCGTCCTACTTCAGGAAGGATGTAGTTAAATTGGAAAGGGTGCTGAAAAGATAGACAAGGATGTTACTGACACTGGAGGGTTTAAGTTATAAGAAGATGCTGGATAGGCTGGAACTTTTTTCCTGGAAAGTAGGAGTTTGAGGGGTTACAAACCTTATAGAAGTTTATAAAATCATGACAGGCATAGAGAAGGTGAATGGCAAGGGTCTTTTCCCCAGAAAACTGAAGGGCATAGGTTTAAGGTGAGAGGGGAAAGATTTAAAAGGGACCTGAGGGGCAACTTTTTTACCCAGAGGCTCGTGCATGTATGGAATGAACTGCCAGAAGAAGTGGCGGAGGCTGGTACAATAACACCATTTGGACAGGTCCATGAATAGGAAAGGCTTAGAGAGAAAAGGGCCAAATACAGGCAAACATGACTAGTTTAGTTTGGGAAAACAGGCCAGCATGGACAAGTTGGACTAAAGGGCCTCTTTCCAAGTGATATGACTCTATGACTCTAGGAAGAAAGCTCAAAAACCCTCCAATAACGTTTACCCCTCAGGCTAATGGAATCTATCTCATTCAGCTTTGGGTTGTGTCCCTATCTCTAGGCCAGAAGGCCTGGGTTCAAGTCCCAGTTGCTTCAGCAATGTGTAATATTATGTCTACTTCAATCAGCCCTCTAAAGCTTAATTTGTATTTTTGTGCCTGAGATTCTCTTCTGGGGGGACGTTGAGGCTTCAGACCTGCTGGCTTTCTGATTGTGTCAGAAATATCTAAAGCCCACCATGCAGGTGGCCGGTGCAGTTCATGTGACTGAGCCAGTCCCACAGGCTGAAGACCTGGGCTCTAAAATTTGTGTAAAATTCAATCTAACATTTCAGATCAGAAACCATTCATCAGTTTCATCAATCTGAAATCGTCACTGTTTTTCTCTCAACAGGCAGACATGGGGTATATTGCCAACATTTTCCGCTTTTGTTTCAGATTTTCAGTATCGACAGTATTTGCATTTACACATTGAATCATTTATTAGTTTCCCAATCTAGCATCAGCTAGTTTCTCAGTAAATACAACTATCTTTGAAGTGCAAAATGTATTAAAACATGCCATTCAGTGCTTGGGGACTTAAAATAGAACTCGATTTGAAGAATCTCTGGTAATGATACTGGAAATACAATTATTTATTCTGAATATCATTAAACTGCTTAATAAGTTAGGACAGATGCAAAGGCCAGTAAGAAATCTGTATCACAGACAATTTTCTATTTCTTCACCTCCTCAGTGATATTTTAAATATTAATTTTCACCACTATAAATAGTGTAACTTAACATTTTGAATTGCAATTAATATGAAAATCTGTAGGTAATTAAAGTTATTTTCTAAAATGAAAAATACAGTTGTTTTAATTGTACTAACTTGCCTTAGGAATGAAATTAATGATATGGTTTGTGTGAGATGATACCAAAATGGTACCAGGCTGGCAGCGGAGTAGGACTCCTCAGCCGGAGCTCAGAACTGCTTTTTTTTCTCTTTTGTATTTTTTTTCCCCTCTTGCTTCTTGGTGATGACTTGAAGTCCTGGCCGCTGTGTGGACTCAGACCCCCGAGCTTAGCTTGGACCCAGTGTGATGATCTCTCGGTCTGGCATGGCTATCTCTCTGCCTGGCATAGCATCCTCTGGGCTCATTGTGGCAGTCTCCCAGTGGTCCAGTGTGGCAGCCTTTCAGCCTGGTTTGGCTTCAGCAAGGACTTCCAGCCTTGAGATGATTCCAGAGCAGTCTCCTATCCTTGAGAGCCTCAAGGTGTAACCTGGCACGGTCTGGTGTCGAGGACCATCATGGGCACAAGTTGAGGGTCCTGCATGGACTGGGTTGGATGGAAGAACTGTTATCCTGAACTTTTTATTTTTAATTTTCTAATTTATTCCTATATCTGTAATGCTGGGCTTTTTACTTCTTTATTTTTCCTGTTTGTTTCCCCTGAGGATTTATATTTAAGAATCTGTTCATAGGTACATTTGTAACTAAGGTGCTGCTGCAACTGGTGACTTGTAAACTTTTCAGTCTTTATTTATGTACAAGTGACAATCAAGCTAACTCTAATTTTAGTTCTAATTATGCCAATCACTGTATTCATAGTAACATTTATGCTTGAAAAAACATTGAAGTGTCAATTGTGTCTAATATATCATTTATGAATACTATATTTTTTCATAATTGAAATGACAAGTCTTATCTTATTTGAGATTAAAAAATGTCAATGTTTCTAATTTATTTCGGTTAATAGCCCCAACTGATATCTTCAGTAATTTCCTTGAACTTTATAAAACTGTTATTTTGTAAACATTGTGTAACACTTATCATGTTTTCCCATATTGTGGAAGCAGTTGTGATAAGTACCATCAGCTTGGTGCTTTAGCCATGTGAAAACAGGAAATTTTAAATGGACAGCAGCATGCTTCACACTTTAAAATTACCCCTCTGTTTCTGAGGGCTTATGTATAACAGTGCATGTTGATCACTGTTGCCTTTGTCAGACACAGCTTTATCAGGTGAAGGTGGAATTTAAGACTTGAATGGGAAAAACTGGGCATGCTATGTTGATCTGAGGTCAAATTCAAGCCATAACCTATTGTCACTGTGAATATGAAGGCATGATAACATACATAACATTCAGTGACTTCAGCTCACTGATTGTAAAATATTTTAGATGACATTTGGTACAAGTGAAATTCCATATAAGTTGCCTTCTCAAAAGTCAATGTTTCAGGGTACCTCGGAAGCTTGGCTAAAACTTATTGGTTGAACAAGATGGACAGAAGGGAATTTTTGCTTGAAAACTTTACAACTAATTTTTCTTCTGTGATCTATTTTGTTAATGTTTATTTACACAAGGTAAAGAGATATCAACTGAAATACTTTAAAGGCCTATTTGATTGAACTTTCTGTAGGATTGTAGTAACAATAATCTTAACAGGACTCTTGAAGAGAAAACAAGTTACTGTTTATTGCATCTCTGCAAATTTTTAGGTGCTTTAAGAATAGACTGTACATTGATACAAAGACTGTTGGGAGGACTAAGTCTTCAGTCCGTTCCCTGCAAAATCCGATTTATGCTTCCACCTCATGACAAGTCCTGATGACATCATGGCTATGGATGGTGATTACTGTGTGCAATGAAGTATTAACCATTTCAAAACTGTATTTAACAATCTCCAGTAGATTACTTGACTGAGCTTTATTTTTCACATATTTTTGTTACGCTTAGAGATTTGAAAACCAATTGCAATTCATTCAAATGGAAGAAATCCCAGTGGCAGTAGATGCTTTATAAATGCATGAATCCTTCTTGAAAAATAGATTTACCATATTTCCAATTTATTGGAAGCATGTTATGATGTCTCTTAAAATGCAAGAAATAAAGATTCCAAGTCAACATATCATTGATAATGTTACTTTTGCCATTTAGAATAGTTACACTGGCATTAAATGCCAATGCTGTCAACCCCTAGGTCTGCAAGATGTTCAACTATTTCACTAGAAGAATAATAATAAAGGATACTCTCCCTTTTACTTTCTTGCTCACACCCAACACACTCTTCACCTTATTAAGGGAACATTTGGACTCCAAAAACTAGCTGAAATGCAGCTTGAACTTGGGATCTTGCACGATGTCTGACCATTTTTCCCAAGGGTAATTATTTATGGGTGAACCCTAAACCTCCTTTCTCCAGTTTAAATGGCTGACCGCACACACATTTTTTGCCTCAGCTCTCCCAAGCCACTTTGTGACCACTCTCACTGCAAACACCCAGTTCATCCGTTCAATTAGCCTGCAGGAGAAAATAGCACAGCAAAAGGGAATATGAGGAGGTGTAACCAGTTTAGATTTTTCATGTCACTGAAGGAGAAGGCTGTAGTGTTCTTTGGGAAGTGCTCTTTTTATGAGATGGTCATAGGATGAAGACTGTTCTAGGTCTGAGCCAGGAAGTAAAAGGATGAGGACAGCAGCATATTATCATTACTACCGGGCGATTGAACATGGTGCACACTGCCCACCTGGCACAGAACAGGTATAATAATTTCCTTTGTTCTCCAAACCTTAATTGTCATAGTATGCCTTGCTATTTTTCTATCTATCTTCATTTCTCTCACACCCTCTGCAACAAAGGGATGTCACAGTAAGAGGCAAATGATGACTATGTGTTGGATGGAGAACAAAGGTGCAGCAATGTCCTTTTTAAGTATTACAGTGATAAGAGAACTGATAAATAAGTGGAACATGATTGTACTTTCCAAGCCAGAATAACATTTATCCTGCATTCCTTTGCAATTTGCGATGTCCTGAGGTGGTGAAAAGTATTTTGGAAACACGTATTTTTCTCACTTGCCTGACTGAGCAAAGTAATTAAATTCTTCTTAGTGGTATGGTGTTTTTCTGGAAATATAGCTCATTTTGCAGGTAGGTGCGTTTTTCTTGCTAAGCTATGCATGCAAGTTTGTTTTTGCAATAAGTATACAACATGCCTTGTGATTCTACAAGCATGATTCTGAAAGCAAAGCTCCACTTTCAAAAGAAGGTTTTGTTATGAACCAGGTATAAAAAATAATGACTATAATAGAACGTAAAATCATAATGGATCTCAAATCATTCTGCCAACAGAATAATAAGATTGGCAACTTGAGAGAAGCCAGATCTTTGCTCTCAGTGTGCTTCAGTTATTAACAGCAACATTCTTAGTGTATGGATTGCCTGCAATGGAAGTAAAGCCAGAATTCACTTGCTAACTGGCTTACTCAAAGCAACTTTATCAATGACCAAATCAATGCATTCTTTGAGTTTTTCAATGGTGTTAATATCAAAGCACAAGACCACCTGGTCAACAATGCATCCTAATAGAAAAGAAGACATGGAGTTGGTATGAATAATACATGCAAAATGGTTACATTTTGAGCAAGGCACAGTGTGGACAGCTTTGGTGTACAGTGACAATTACTTTAAATGTTGCACAATTTGACAGCAGCAGGATTGGCAAAAGTGCAAAATGATAAAGGCTCCTTATTGTCATCACCAACTGCATGTAAGCTTCTCTGCTTTAGTCAGTGCTGTCCTCAACCATTCCCACAGATAAATGAGAAGGATGAGCCAATTCATGAAAGAGGCTCTGGAGATTGTTGCAGAATATAAGGCCTGTGTGATCATTCTGTGACTCTGTAACCTTTTATAGCGCCAATCATGGCAACTGTCTGGAGTGTAACTGTAGTAGATGTGAGAAAGTGATCTCCTGTGTGATTAGAGTGACATGTAGAGCATAGTAGCTTCACATTGTCATTTGTGAAATAAATTTATCTTTCTCAGCCTGTTTCTCTGGAACATGACTACTTTTCACAGTTTGATTTTTCCAGGCAATAAAAGAAGATCAAATAAATGTGTGAGTAATGGCTTTGCCAGTTGTTTTACGAGTTAGTGTCAGAAAGTGCAGAATTTGTGTGCATGATGCGGCTTTGAGTTGTCTGAGAAAATGGAGTGCAGATTATGCAAATTGGGGCAGAAGAAAGTCGGGTGAAGTGCAGTGTACTGATGGCAGGAAAGTGAATTGAAGCAGGGGAACATTGCAAGTCATGAGGCCTCAGATGATGTATTCGAAGGAAAAGGTAATATTTTTACTATGAAAAACTTGCCTGCAAACGTACAATATAAAAGCAGAAGTAGAACATTTGGCTCCTTGAGGCTACTTTACCATTCAGTAAGATAATAGCTGATCTGTTTGTGTTGAGTTCCATAAATCTCATCTACTCTTTTGATAAGATTTGATTCCTCTGCCGAATAAGAATCTATCTTTTAGCTCAGAAGTATTCAATAACCTCACATCCAGCACATTCTGAGGTAGAGTTTCAAAATCACACTCCCCTCTGAGGAAGAAAAAAACTCCTTATCTTGTCCTGAAAGGGCGGTACCTAGTCTACATCAGTGGGCCATAGTTTTGGACTGACCCACAAAAGGAAGCATCCTTTCCAAATGCACCTTGACAAGACCATTCCAGACATCAGTAAAGTCACTCCTCACTCTGCAAAACTCCAGTAGACACAAGCTCAGTCTATTCTCATAAAATAATCTGCTCAGTCCAGATAGCAATCTAATAAACCTCTGCTGAACTGCCTCCTGTGCATTTACATCTTCCTTAAATAAGGAAACCAAAATTGCACACTGTTTTTGAGATGTGACCTACCAAAGCTCCGGATAACTGAAGCATCTTTATTGTTGTCTTGAATTTTCTCATAATTAAGGATACCATCCCATTAGTCTTCTTGATGATGTGTTGTATCTTTAAACCAAGTATCTATAACTCATGCACCAGTTCACTAAATTCTTCCGCATTCTGTAGTTGTTCGCAAGTTAAATCATAACTTTAAAAAAACTCCTGCCAAAATTACCAACTTCATATTTTCCTACATTATTCTCCACCTGTCAGACTTTGCCAACTTACTCAATCTATCTATATCTCTCTACAACTTGCTTATCTCTTCTTCACAATGTACTTTCTCACCTAGCTTGGTGTCATCTGTGAATTTAGTTAGTATTCCATCCGTCCTCAACAAAGTCATTAATGTCAATTGTTTAAAAAAAAGGTCTCAGCACAGACTACACAACAGGACTCCACCCATCACGTTCCCACCAATCAGATAAAGATCCATCAATGCATACTGTCTGTTTTCTGCCAAGCAGCCAATTAATTTTCATCCATGAGCTTTTATTCTCTTCAATGCCTTTGTAACATGCATCAAATGCCTTCTGGAAATCCAAGTATAGAAGTTTACAGGTTCCCTTTTATCCACTGTACACATTTCTCCTTTTCTCGGAGATAATCTGAACCTTACGAACCACGATTCCTATTTCCAAACTGACACTTGATCCACTTGACCCACCACATCCCCTAGAAACAAATCCAGCTGTACCTCCTTCCTCATTGGTGAAGAAAATTCTCCCGAACATCCTTCAGAGATTTTCCTTCCCCTCTGCCCTTCATACTATGGCTATTCTAGTTTACCTACAGATAGTTTAAGCACTCATCGCCTGTAAATTGTCTTCACATTCGGTCCTTTATATCTGTTCCATGAGATGGTGTCCTATAGAATACAGAAGGAGTGTAAAGGAACCTTTCTTAATTCAAATCAAATAGACTTTGTCCTTGATCCTTCTAAGTATCTCTGCCTCTGGCCCTGTAATATTTTAATTAGTCGCTTCTGCCATTCATGCTGCTTCCTTTCATGCCCGTCTCTCTTCCTTTGTACATGCGAATATTTAAAATCCAGGTTAGCTTGACCAGCCCAGCTCTTCCCCCCCACCCACTGCATCCCAAAACCAGTCCAACCTGTCTCTGCCTCCCTAACCGGTTCTTCCTCTCACCCATCCCTTCCTCCCACCCCAAGCCGCACCCCCAGCTACCTACTAACCTCATCCCACCTCTTTGACCTGTCCGTCTTCCCTGGACTGACCTATCCCCTCCCTACCTCCCCACCTATACTCTCCTCTCCACCTATCTTCTTTTCTCTCCATCTTCGGTCCGCCTCCCCCTCTCTCCCTATTTATTCCAGCTCCCTCTCCCCATCCCCCTCTCTGATGAAGGGTCTAGGCCCGAAACGTCAGCTTTTGTGCTCCTGAGATGCTGCTTGGCCTGCTGTGTTCATCCAGCCTCACATTTTATTATCTTGGAATTCTCCAGCATCTGCAGTTCCCATTATCTCTGATACCCTTAGCTTGATTGGAGTCAGGTCTCTTTTACGGTCACATCATATTCCTATCTGACCACTAATTCCTGCAGTTCACTCATCGTATTTGTAATGCTTTATGTGTTTAATTTTATTTATTCCCTGTTAGCATAGTTCCTTACTATTTCTTAGTCTGGTGTTTCACAATCCTTTGTATGCCTTGTTTGTTCTTTCCAATGCTACACTCCGCTTTCAGGCTCTCGACAAATTGGTTTCGACTCTCTCACAAAGTACGGGGAAAGTGCCAACGAGGATATTGGTACCAGTCATGTGAGTTTTAAAAATATGATTTGAAGATACACAAATTGGCTGTATAGATTCCACATTCCTCAGAATATAAAACAGTGTCAAGGGCTATGGGCCAAGAGCTAGAAAATGGGATTACTGTTGTCATAAGATAACATGGTGTGAAGCTGGATGAACATAGCAGGCCAAGCAGCATCATAGGTGCAGTAAAGCTGACGTTTCGGTTCGAGACCCTTCTTCAGAAATGGGGGAGGGGAAAGGATTCTGAAATAAATAGGGTGAGAAGGGGAGGTGGATAGAAGATGGATAATGGAGAAGATAGGTGGAGAAGAAAGAGACAGGTCAAAGAGGCGGGGTTGGAGCCAGAAAAGGTTAATGGAGTTAGGGAGGGGATATGTTGGTCCAGGGAGGATGGACAGGTCAAGGAGGTGGGATGAGGTTAGTGGGTAGGAGATGAGGGTGGGGCTTGAGATGGGAGTAATGGGTAGGGAGGCCAGGTGGAGCTGGGCTGGTTTTGAGATGTAGTCAGGGGAGGGGAGATTTTGAAGCTTGTGAAGTCCACATTGATACCCTTGGGCTGCAGGGTTCCCAAGCAAAATATCAGATGCTGTTCCTGCAGCTTTCGGGTGGCATCATTGTGGCACTGCAGGATGCCCAGGATGGACATGTCGTCCAAGGAGTGTGAGCGGGAGTTGAAATGGTTTGTAACTGGGAGGTGTAGTTGTTTGCTGTGAACTGAGTGTAGGTGTTCCACAAAGCGGTCCCCAAGCCTCCGCTTGGTTTCCCCAATGTAGAGGAGGCCACTACCGGAACAGCGGATACAATATACCAAGTTAGCAGATGTGCAGGTGAACATCTGTTTGATGTGGAAGGTCTTTTAGGGCCTGGGTTGGGGATGAGGGTGGCGGTAAAGGGGCAGGTGTAGCACTTGCTCCAGTTGCAGGGAAAAGTGCTGGCTGTGGTGGGGGTGGAGGGGAGTGTGGAGTGGACAAGGGAGTCACGGAGAGGGTTGTCCCTCCGAAAAGCAGGTAAGAGTGGGGAGGGAAAACTGTCTTTGGTGGTGGGGTCAGATTGCAGGTGGCAGAAGTGTCGGAGGATGATGCGTTGGATCCGGAGGTTGGTGGGGTGGCACGTGAGGTCAAGGGGGATTCTGTTTTGCTTATTATTGCGGATAGGGGGTGTGAGGGATGAGTTGCGGGAAATGCTAGAGACATGGACGAGGGCATTTTTGACCATTGTAGAAGGGAAGTTGCAGACCTTTCAAAAATGAGGACATCTGAGATATGTGGGAGTGGAATGCCTCCTCTCAGGAGCAGATGTGGTGGACGCAAAGGAATTGAGCATAGAGAATGGCCTTTTTGCAGGAAAGTGGGTGGGAGGAGGTGTATTCTAGGTATCTGTGGGCGTCGGTAGGCTTGAAATGGATATCGGTTTCCAGGTGGATGCCAGAGATGGAGACAGAGAGGTCCAGGAAGTAGAGAGAGGTGTTAGAGATGGCCCAGGTGGCAGGTATTGGTGAAGTAGATGAACTGTTCAAGCACGAGGTGGCGCCAATACAGTCATAAATGTAACGGAGGAAGAGGTGGGGGATCGGGCCAGTGTAGCTGCAGAAGAGGGACTGTTCCACATAACCTACAAAGACGCAGGCATAGCTTGGGCCCATGGCCACCCTCTTTGTCTGTAGGAAGTGGGAGGAATTGAAAGAGAATTTGCTGAGGGTGAGGACGAGTTTGGATAAGCAGATGAGGGAGTCAGTGGAGGGGGACTAGTCGGGCCTGCGGGGACAGGAAGAAGCAGAGGGCCTTTAGAGGCAGAGGACCTGCATGGGGAATGCAGGTGTATAGCGACTGGATGAGATGTTGGGGACCAGGGAATTCAATGTTTTTGAGGAAGTGGAGGGTGTGGGTAGTGTCACCGATGTAGGTAAGGAGTTCCTGGACCAAGGGGGAGAAAATGGAGTCGAGATAGGTGGAGATGAGTTCGGTGGGGCAGGAGCAGGCAGAGATAATGAGTCGACCAGGGCAGGCAGGTTCGTGGATTTTGGGAGGGAGATAGAAGCGGGTGGTGCAGGGTTGGGGAATGTGAGGTTAGAGGCTGTGGGTGGAGGTCATTTGAAGTGATGAGGTTGTGGATAGTTTGGGAGATGATGGTTTGGTACTCGGGTGGGGTCATGATCAAGAGGGCAGTAGCAGGAGGTATCAGAGAACTGACATCTAGCCTCGACGATGTAGAGGTCAGTGCGCCATACTGCAACTGCGCCTCCCTTGTCTGCGGATTTTATGGTGAGGTTGGATTTGGAGCGGAGGAAGCGGAGGGCTACACATTCTGTGGGGGAGAGGTTGAGGCGAACAATGTCTCTATGGCAGTTGGAGATGAAGAGGTCGAGGTAGGAGGCCTTAGGGTGGTGTCCAGGAGGAGGGGGTGTGTTGGAGGCAGGAAAAGGGGGATGATTAGGCTCATGGTTAAAGAAGTATGCGCGGTAGCAGAGGCAGCGGAAAAGCTGCTGAATGTCCAAATATGAGTTGTATTCAGAGATAATGGGAACTGCAGATGCTGGAGAATCCAGGATAATAAAATGTGAGGCTGGATGAACACAGCAGGCCCAGCAGCATCTCAGGAGCACAAAAGCTGACATTTCGAGCCTAGACCCTTCATCAGAGAGGGGGATGGGGTGAGGGTTCTGGAATAAATAGGGAGAGAGGGGGAGGCGGACCGAAGATGGAGAGAAAAGAAGATAGGTGGAGAGAGTATAGGTGGGGAGGTAAGGAGGGGATAGGTCAGTCCAGGGAAGACGGACAGGTCAAGGAGGTGGGATGAGGTTAGTAGGTAGATGGGGGTGCAGCTTGGGGTGGGAGGAAGGGATTGGTGAGAGGAAGAACAGGTTAGGGAGGCAGAGACAGGTTGGACTGGTTTTGGGATGCAGTGGGTGGAGGGGAAGAGCTGGGCTGGTTGTGTGGTGCAGTGGGGAGAGGGGATGAACTGGGATGGCTTAGGGATGCGGTGGGGGAAGGGGAGATTTTGAAACTGGTGAAGTCCACATTGATACCATTAGGCTGCAGGGTTCCCAGGCGGAATATGAGTTGCTGTTCCTGTAACCTTCGGGTGGCATCATTGTGGCACTGCAGGAGGCCCATGATGGACATGTTGTGGCGGGGGCGGGGTGTGAGGGATGTGTTGCGGGAAATACGGGAGACGTGGTCAAGGGCGTTCTCGATCACTGTGCCTGGCTGAACTCATCCTCACCCTCAACAACTTCTCTTTTGACTCCTCCCATTTCCTACAGACTAAGGGGGTGGCCATGGGCACCCGCATGGGCCCCAGCTATGCCTGCCTCTTTGTAGGTTACGTGGAACAGTCCCTCTTCCGCACCTACACAGGCCCCAAACCCCACCTCTTCCTCCGGTACATTGATGACTGTATCGGCGCCGCCTCTTGCTCCCCAGAGGAGCTCGAACAGTTCATCCATTTCACCAACACCTTCCACCCCAACCTTCAGTTCACCTGGGCCATCTCCAACACATCCCTCACCTTCCTGGACCTCTCAGTCTCCATCTCAGGCAACCAGCTTGTAACTGATGTCCATTTCAAGCCCACCGACTCCCACAGCTACCTAGAATACACCTCCTCCCACCCACCCTCCTGCAAAAATTCCATCCCCTATTCCCAATTTCTCCACCTCCGCTGCATCTGCTCCCACAATAAGACATTCCACTCCCGCACATCCCAGATGTCCAAGTTCTTCAAGGACCGCAACTTTCCCCCCACAGTGATCGAGAACGCCCTTGACCGCATCTCCCGTATTTCCCGCAACACATCCCTCACACCCCGCCCCCGCCACAACCGCCCAAAGAGGATCCCCCTCATTCTCACACACCACCCCACCAACATCCGGATACAACGCATCATCCTCCGACACTTCCGCCATCTACAATCCGACCCCACCACCCAAGACATTTTTCCATCCCCACCCCTGTCTGCTTTCCGGAGAGACCACTCTCTCCGTGACTTCCTTGTTCGCTCCACACTGTCCTCCAACCCCACCACACCCGGCACCTTCCCCTGCAACCGCAGGAAATGCTACACTTGCCCCCACACCTCCTCCCTCACCCCTATCCCAGGCCCCAAGATGACATTCCACGTTAAGCAGAGGTTCACCTGCACATCTGCCAATGTGGTATACTGCATCCACTGTACCCGGTGTGGCTTCCTCTGCACTGGGGAAACCAAGCGGAGGCTTGGGGACCGCTTTGCAGAACACCTCCGCTCAGTTCGCAACAAACAACTGCACCTCCCAGTTGCAAACCATTTCAACTCCTCCTCCCATTCTTTAGATGACATGTCCATCATGGGCCTCCTGCAGTGCCAAAATGATGCCACCCGAAGGTTGCAGGAACAGCAACTCATATTCCACCTGGGAACCCTGCAGCCTAATGGGATCAATGTGGACTTCACCAGTTTCAAAATCTCCCCTTCCCCCACCGCATCCCTAAACCAGCCCAGTTCGTCCCCTCCCCCCACTGCACCACACAACCAGCCCAGTTCATCCCCTCCACCCACTGCATCCCAAAACCAGTCCAACCAGTCCCCGCCTCCCTAACCTGTTCTTCCTCTCACCCATCCCTTCCTCCCACCCCAAGCCGCACCCCCATCTACCTACTAACCTCATCCCACCTCCTTGACCTGTCCGTCTTCCCTGGACTGACCTATCCCCTCCCTACCTCCCCACCTACACTCTCTCCACCTATCTTCTTTTCTCTCCATCTTCGGTCCGCCTCCCCTCTCTCCCTATTTATTCCAGAACCCTCACCCCATCCCCCTCTCTGATGAACGGTCTAGGCCCGAAACGTCAGCTTTTGTGCTCTTGAGATGCTGCTTGGCCTGCTGTGTTCATCCAGCCTTACATGAGTTGTATTCATCAATGTTTGGGTGGAGGGGGACAAATGTGAGCTCATTACTGGGGACTGACTGTGTGTCCTTACTAAGGGCGAGGTGATGTCACATCTGTGTTGACCAGTAATATACAACAGGATGAATAGCTTCCATCTGAGCTGTAAAAGTCTATCGGAACCAGTCCTAATGTCTCAACCTGCTTCACATATTACAATTTTTTCCATGTGACCATTCATTTATCATATGACTTGAAAAAATATAGATCATGTTTAAAGTCTGACAATGTGATCCATAATTGTATTATTCTCTAATTTGAAGTAGATCATTTTTAGTGTGCTGACAGCAATCACTTATTTCAGTGCCAATCGATCAAAGTATTTTCTGTCTTATCTCTATTGATGACTCATGCCCATCTTCTGAGACAACATTGCAAGACCCCAGTTATTCAGGGACTAGTCATTAACTTGCTGTTGTAATTACTTTCAATGGAACAATTAAGTGGGATATTCCCAAATTTCACCCTCTGAGTAAAACTGCAACAGAGGCAGGAAATCAATACCTTTACAGAATTTATTGGACTCCTGACAATTAGCTCACTAGCTAGTTTTGGGAACTATTTGGAAAATCTGCTCTCACCTCAAGGGACACACAGTGTAAAAATCAAATTGCTTAACAACAGGTAAACCTGATCTTTGTTGAAAATCTTATATTCTATCTGGTCAAGGCTGAATCGGACATTTACTGACAACTGAATCATCATATTTTTGCTTCAGAATCAAAAGTGTAGAATTTCTTTACGTGTTTTTTTGTGGTTTGTTGCAATTAACGTAAATCTCAATGATATGACTGATTATATGATCCTAACATCAGTAAGAGAAGACATCTTTCTGGAATGAGTGTGTGAAGAGTGAGGTCTGGGACATGGCACTGGAGCTCTCTATTTGAGAACCTACTTTGTATACATATAAATAAAGGTGTGTTTTAGTAGCTTCAGAGTTGAGAGCTTTACTTAGCGATAAGGAGCAAGCAGCCTCAATGACTATCTATGTACACAAACCCACAGCCTGAAATACTCCCAGATCACTACATCAATGTGCAGGTAGCAGTATTGGTTTAAAACAGAAGATCAAGTATGGTAGCAGCTATGGGGAAGAAAAAACCCTCCAGAGCCAAGCTCTGAAGTTAAAAAGGATTGCGAGGGACAGAGCTGTAAAGAAAATGCTCTGAACACAGCGAAAAAGAACTTCAGAAGGCTTTGAATCCTAGCCAGGAACCAGCAATACTCTGGAAAGGAGAAACAAGGGAGCAGAATTGTTTTGACTGTAACAAGAAAAAAACCCAGGTACTCATTCATGTCAGTCAGGCATGATAGTCTGCAGGGGTGGCAGCTCTGATAGAAACCTTGCCACTACATCAACCATTTGATAATGCGGAAGATCTGCAAGAAGGTCAAAAGTGATACCTTTGGAAATGGCAGTTTCAGTGCTCCAGAATGGCTTCAGGTTTTCATGTGGAAGAGCAGCAGTATCAAATCTAAATGCTTTTATATGTTGTGGGTCCAAGTAGTTGATGAATACATCTTTTGCATATCCGTGTGCCAAAAGAGATTGCGTGATAAAACAGACAGGATTCAATCAACAATTTCACCATTCAGGAAAATCGCTAAGTGCCCTTGACAGATTTATATTGTATAACAGGATATTGCGAGTATGGAGCTTTGAACGGTGAATTGATTAGAGACTGTATAGTAGTCGGCGTGAGGGATGAGAAGCTATCAGACTTTCTTCAATCCAAGGATGATTTAACATTGGAACAAACAATTCACTTCACTAACTGCAGGCAGAATCAGGCCCAAAGTCAGCCACACTGAGAGGGAACATCAGGAATTCTTCCAATATGGTTGATTGGATATCTTCCCAAGAGTGTGCTATCTACCTCCTGAAAACCCACCAAAATGCAAAAAGAGTGGGAATCAGCATCATTGACCATGTTAAGTTTTATGTAATATGCAGCTCCAACAGAATCACTCATGCATTGAATGTCCAGCAAGAGTAACTGACTGCTATAAACATGGCTACTTGGGCTAATTTAGAAAATATTGTAGCAACAGTCCTGCTTGCAAGGAGTAAGTAATTTATGAGTAATCGCATAATCCCAGAGGCAGCCTTGCCAATGCTTCCTCTGAGAATTCCGTACTCACTTTCTCAGAGGGTTGAGGAGATGGCTTTTGGAAGAGCCAGCTACTGCTCTGTGGTGATGGTGGACATGTTGGCAACAGCTGCAAGACAAAAGGGACCAAAGACATCGCAGCCAGTGGTTAGAAATGAAAATGCTTAGGCCATTAGAAATGTAAAAGGTCCATAAGATCAGACCGAAGGAATAATTACCAAATTGTCCCCCCCAGATAAAGAAAGAGAAATTGGAGGGAGCTTTAAATAAGATAACAGCCCATGGACTTAGGAACAACGTACAGGCATGGATAGAGGGTTGGCTGACAGGCAAAAAGCAGAGCGTGGAAATAACAGTTCTTCGTCATAATTGCACAAAGTGACTAATGGATGTCCACAGGAGTCCTGGAGAACTATTCATGCTGTACATTAACATTCTGGATGAAAGAACAGAGGATATTGTTATAAAATCATACAGCATGGAAACAGGCCCCTCCATCCAACTAGTCCCTGCTGAACATAATCCCAAACAAACTAGTTCCACTTGCCTGCTCCTGGATATATCCATCCAAACCTTTCCTATTCATATCCAAAAGTCTTTTAAACATTGTAAGTGTACCCACATCCACCAATTCCTCAGGAAGTTCATTCCACATGCAAATCACCCCCTGTGTAAAAAATTTGCTCCTCCTATCATTTCTAAATCTCTCTCCTCCCACCTTAAAAATGTGCCCCCAATCTTGAAATCTCCCAACCTAGGGAAAAGACAATGACCATTAAGTGTGTCTAAACCTGTCATTATTTAGTAAACTTCTATTAGGTCACCTCCTAACCTCCTACACTGCAGTGAAAAAAAATTCACCCTTTCTTTCTAACTCAAACTTTCCACACCGAGCAACATCCTGATAAATCTCTTCTGAATCCTCTCCGGCTTAATAATATCCAATAGATAGAAGGGCAGGTAGTGTTGAGGAAACAGGGAGACTACAGAAGGACTTGTACAGAGAGTAGGTAAAGAAGTGACAGGTGAAATACAATGTGGAAAAGTAAGTGAGCTTTAAAGAATACAATTTGAAGATGAAGGGGAATTTCATCAGCCAGAGGTTGGCGAATCTGGAACTCAATGCTGCAGGAGGCTGTGGAAGTCAAGTCATTGAGTATCTTTAAGACATAGATAGATAGGATCTTTATTAGCAAAGGTATCAAGGTTTAAGGAGAGAAGGTAGAAGAACAGGGTTGAGAAGTGTATCAGCCAAGTTGAATGGTGGAGCAGACTGATGGGCCAAATGGCCCAATTTTGCTTCTAACTTAGGTTTTATGGTTTATAGTTGAGTAGACATTTCAAGAGTTGAGAGAAAAGTATCATTTGTCTGGACTTGAGCCTTTATAACAGACAGTGTTGGGAAACAGGTTGAAATTTAATTTTAATGCTTGTGTTAAGATCATTCAGTGATGTATATATAAGCTTGGTTTTTCTCTGTTTTCTTTTTTGTAGTAAACACATTGTCTATTATTAAAGAATTTCTATTGCCTTTTGTGACTAATCACCATATTAACTGACTACGCACGAACATACATTCTGATATCGGACTTCTGAAGCAGTACCAACAGCTGAGATCATAGCAGTAATATTTTGTTAATTTGACTTCTAAACTGGATGAAGTGTCACAAAATACTATCAGAGATTAATGTTACCATTTAACATCCTTCCAGGTTATAATAAACCTGTTATTCGAGACATCAAAAATTATATTTGCATCACTCATATCTGAGGTCATTACTCTGATTTACTTTCTTACATGAGCATTAATCATATCTAGCATTGAGACACTAACAGAAAATTGAGGATGCAATTATCTGGAAAACAATACGATTTTTTTTGCACAATGCATGTTTAAAATATATCTACCCTTTCCTGTGTGGATATTGTTGAGAGTGCATTTCCCATCTTCAGTCGACAACAGCTTGGAAAAGATTATAGGAGCTGAGTTCTTTAACAGAAATGATGGGTTGTGTCTGTGGTATCAAATGAAGCAAAAAAGAATGTCTTCAATTAATCTTGTTCCACTGGGTATGTTCTGTTCCTGTGTTCAATGACATTAGTTTGAGACACCTTTATGAACAGAACTATCCTAAGAAAATATTCTCCATTTTGTATTCTTGAAGGTAGATGTTACAGAACATAGAACATAGAACAGTACAGCACAGTACAGGCCCTTCGGCCCATGATGTTGTGCCGAATTTTTACCCTAAACCTAAGGTCTATCTAATCTCCACCCCTACCTTGTCCTATCATCCATATGCCTATCTTATACTTGCAATATTGTATTCATCTGCGCTAAAAAATGCACATCACTTCATCTGATCATGAAAATGTTGTACCTTTATGCTTTAAGTCAAGACTGCTAGCTTCAGTTGGGGTTCCTGGTCTGTAGAATCTCTCAACTTTGGATGTTTGCACATAGATTTTCTCTGAGACTATTTTCTCCTTATCTTTTAAGTAAAGCTCTTCAACTCTTTATAAGTTGTAATAATCCTATATTGTCATTTGGACATATCAGGTTAACAAATATAATACTCCAAGACCTCTCTCTTCACATGCGTACTGTAAACTTAGGAGCTTACTGATGTCAGTCATATGATCAGTTGTACACATGAATTTTATTGTAGCTCATCTATACCCCCCACTACCCAACTTCATCCTTACTTGTTCTAAAGTATTCCAGAAGTTTATTTTTACTTACTTACGTAGACTTTGTCATCATTTATGTCATTATGAACACAATTATTCCCATTATATCACTATTATCATCATCAGCCCCCTTCTACTCATCAATATCTAAATCTCACAGATCAAGATGTTGAATGTTTAAGTTGCAGAGTAATGTAATACTCCTGCTGCAATTTGCCTAAACTTTTCATTAGTTCTGGAAGTTTTTGTCAAAATTCTCTCCCATCTTCATTCTGAAGTACTACATCTATTTTGTTTAAGAAACCCAGACAAGTTGATTTCTGCTGAAGAGTAAGTTGCTCCGATTTATCGGCATATATAATGTTCTCTGACATTTGTAACAAAACTTCAGGTTGAATTGTGCATTTAACTGAAGAGCTATGCCTCTTGACATTTGGATTTTGATGTGAGCTGGTCTGACTCACAGGCCTCGACCATGGCAGATTGGCTGCCTGTAATGAAACAACTGCCCCCGTGTCAAGTTCAAACACTTGTTTGGATGTTATGAGGACCCGTTTTGAGGAAGTGTCACTGGACCCAAAATGTTAACTCTGATTTCTGTCTACAGGTACTGCCAGACCTGCTGAGCTTTTCTATCAATCTCTTTTTTTCTGGTTTATAGCATCCACTGTTCTTTCGGTTTTGATTTGTTTGGATGGTCCTGTGTCAGTTATGACTCCCTTAGCTCTTCTCTAGGAGTGTTAGCTCCACTTTTTATTTACATCTTTAGCTTTTTGAGCATTATCCTTATTGCATGTTGCTCATTTTTCCGGAAATATTTATTTTGCCAGACCATTTCTTTGGCTTTGAGGTGACGGAGGGGCTGTCATCCTACACTGTTTTCTGAAGGGTCCCAGTGGCCCTGCTTATCGCACTCAGCTCCTGTTGCTGGATGTTAAATGGACGAGTGATTCTGCCTGCGGCCCCATCTTGACAACTTAACGTGGTCAATAAAATTCCCCTTCACCTTTCCTCATTGAAAAACAAATCTCTCTTGAAGTTTAACAAGAGGAAAGTACTTTAAAAGCAACTTTGGAAGTCTCGTCATTGTAGTAAGCCCTACTTGCTGAGTTTCATACCATCCATACTCATTTTAAATATTAAACTTAAAATCCTTTGAGGTTGTGCTCAAAGTGAGTTGAATAAAGGAGCATGTTTTGTCGATACTTTTTTTTGTCAGATATTGTTAAATGTAATTTGATGTAACCTTTGGCAACATTGAATTCCAAGGGAATATTCTAGATCCTGCCAAGACTCCTTGATAAAGTTAGGTGGTAATTGTTATATAATGTTGTGTTGCATTATTGGGAAGGCAGTTTTTCAGGCATTGTTGTACCGTGTATCGTGGGTACATCTCATTTGTCCAAATAACCCCACCAGGAGTGATGATTGCACTTTGTGGCTATAAACTGCTTTTGTACATCTTGAAGTTGTGAAGGATGCTATTAAAATGCTCTTTCTTCCTTTGCATTGTGATAGAGTTATACTTCAGAACTTCACTGGTTTACCTTCTCGGTAAAGGGTACAGAAATGATACTATTATTTGGACGCATTTGCCTACAGGAGTTTAAACATGTGAGCAGAACCCATGGTTGTGTGAATTGTGCATGACCTGTAGAAACAAAGGTTTTAGCAGGACAAATGGCCAGTACTCATCCTGGCTGCTTTTCTCTCGCCTTATTGCCTGTTTATCTTTTTGGAATGAGTAAGTGATTCACATCATTTTGTCATTTCAAGGGACTTTTTTTTTACAAAAACATTTATGCACATGAATAATTGGTATTCTTTACTACCACTAAATATTGTCGTGGATCATTGGCAGACTAATACTTACAGTCTCAGCTAAAAATACACAGAAATTTCACAGAGTTGTCATTCACCAGAAGCTGTGAACGATTGCTTGATGAACATATTTGCTCCTCTACAGTTCTGACGTTGGATTCATGCCCTTGAGTCTGACAAGATTAGTTTTTGGATGAGAGGTGAGAATTGGAAGAAATTATTAACTCCTTTATCATGTTTAAAGTTTTATCCATGCATTCACCTGCCTTGGAGACTGAATGAATATGTTGGGTAGAATTCACATGGTGCATTAGTATTTTATGAATCTGCCATTTTGTGCCCTTGTTCCTCTATGGCCTCCCCACTCGTCTCACACGTTTTCAGTAATTTAGTGGCTGATGAATAATTCTCAATAAGTGCTACACCACCAGCATGTTGAGTACAATTATTTTTTGTAAGCACCATTTTAGTTTCAGAACAACTATTACTGCTGCTGACTAGCAGTTTTGTGCTTCAGAGCTCAGTGGGGTTTTGCTGTCTTTTCAACCACACTGGTTTCTCTTTGTTATGGTCCCTTTCTCAGTTTGTCTGTACCACTTCCTCCTCGCTGTGTTTGCTCCAACTGGCAGAGGTAGAGTTGCTATCTCTGGTTGGACATATTAATGGAGATTTTTATCACATGATCTCCAACCTCGAAGCAGGCTGTTTTATTGGACAGGCTGCTTTCTCTACACTTACCAATACTTTTATAACTAGAATAACAAAATTTTGGAAGCAACTGAGAAAAAAACATGCATTTCCCTTACCCTCACCTGACCTTTCTTCTGGGGTGCTCGCATCAGTGTCAAGAACAACAATTTTCAACACTCGGGCAAAATTTTTGTGGCCTTCCAGGAGGAGAATCATATTCAACTTGAAACATCTACTCGGTCTCTCTTTACACAGACACCTTCAGACCTGCTGATTATTTCTAGCACTTTATTTGTTGAAACACAGCTTGTTGAAGAGGGAGAGTTGAATATTACAATGGGTGTATGTAGATTTATAGAATCTTGACAGTATGGAAGCAGGCCATTTGGCCCATTGAGTCCCTGATCAACCCTCTAAACAGCAATCCACCCAGACCCAGCTCCTGTCCCTGTAACCTTGCATTTCCCTTAGCTGATTCATGTAGCTTTCACATCCCTGGACACTACGGACAATTTAGCACAGCCAATCCACTTAATCTGCATATATTTGGACAGTGGGAGGAAACCCACTGCAAACACGGGGAGAATGTGCAACTACACAGACTGTCGCCTGACTGTGGAATCAAACCCAGGTCCCTAGTATTCTGAGGCAGCAGTGCTAACCAGTAAGCCACCGTGCCCCTGTGTTACAGAAGCTTTCAGTTTCTGAACCAATGAGGGAAGGTGGGTATACTATGGGCAGCCAGTTAAGGGCTTTAGCCATGTCAATGTGAACTTTAGCCAACATTACCACCCCTGCACCACTCCCCCCCAACCCCGCACCATCCCAAAGGGGGGAGGTTTGTAACCTGCAAATTGACTCAACTCCCGTTTCCTGTCTCCATTGCAAGAATTTAATGTATGGAGTGTTCCAGATAATGCTGAAGCACTGGCAACCTTTGGCCTTGGCAAAATGGGTCCTACTCTTCTCTTCATGTTAATGACAAGCATCAAAACTCCCTTGGCTGAGATTGTTTTTCCTTTCTAAAGTCCATTATTGTTAGAATGGTGCAAAGCTGCCATAATCTGATTGAGGTTAGTTAGGGAAAAATCTACTTTGCGGTGATGTGTGTTTGACTTCTGGCTTAATTTCAGAATTCTATGATTCAGTTAGGTTAAAGCTCACTTCCACTGTGGACTTTCTCAATTATCCTGGCTCGGCATGTAACAATATAGTATTGGGATTAGATTTGACTCTGAAAATTCAATTCTAAAACAATCAACTCTCACTGCTCCCAACTGTTGCTAGCAGGTGTATGTAATAATTCAGTTGCTGCTATTTCCACCTCCGGGAGCCAGCATTTGTGATATTATTGTCACATTACCATCCCCTTTTGTTTTGAATTTCATTCCTTGGTTATTTAATCCTGCCTTGCACCTTATAACAGACCTGGCCTTTTGAGGCTGGGCTTTCAAATTGGAGTTATGATCTGTTCACTCAGATGAACTCCACGACCTGTTCCCATGGTTGAACTGTATGTGCTGTTGTGACATTATTTTTAAATTCAAATGCCCTGTTCGACCAGAAAGTGATCTCAGCGCCCAATTAGAGGCACCAAGCATCCCCAGGAAGTAGGAGTTACCTGCCTAGGGTCAATATGTGGCAGCATATTGAGGCCTGCAGCTGCTTTGGTAAAAATAGCAGGCAGCTCTTGTTTTCCTATCTGCACCTCTGCTTACCATTTGTCTGATGAGTCCTTGACATAGTCACCTTGGTAGAAGATAGACTGGTGCTCAGACAAACCCTAGTTTCTCTCAGGTTCTGCATTGTCTTGTAATGATGCTTAGGACACCAATGTAACTTGTACCTGACAGCAACTTGTTTAAGATAAGATCCTCTGCCCATTTGGCTAGCTGATGGTTTTTGTCTACCATACTAGCCAAAGCAGGCCCCTGTAGGTCACAGTCTAAAAAGAGGATGGTGGCAGTAAACCTATCTCTTGGCATTCAGTCGTCCAGCTAGTTCACACAACGCAGTGCCAATGGTGGTCATGTGAGGATTTACTTTAGCTGCACCATACAGACAGTAAACAGCAGTGAGGATTGGAATTAGGCGATTAGTTGTAAGGAAAAAAATTCCAGAAGAAATTTTTAGTTACAGGTTTAAAAATGATTTGCAGACAGTCATCAGCAGAAGGAACTTAACAATTAAAAATCTGCAGAAGACAAACTCAAGGCAAAATTCTGTGAGGGATCAACAACAGTCAAGGGAAAGGCACTGGCAAGTGTGAGATAGAAGGTATGTTCAGCTGGCACAGTAGTCACACTTGGCAGCTATAGATTGCATTGGATTGCAACCAACTAATCCCAATTAAATGTGCAGCCTGAGAGAGACTGGAATTCAGATGTTCTGTGAGCAAAGTTGAAATCAATGATTGAAAAAGGCAACACATTTCAAAAAAAGCACATTGACAAACTCAGAGATCTAGGAGTAGGTGATGTTTTTCGAGAGAATCCCCACTGTGTGGAAACAGGCCATTCGGCCCAACGAGTCCACACAGACCTTCTGAAGAACATTCCCCATGGCTATTGCACCTAACGGACATATCTCTGGCCTCTACGGACAATTTAGCATCACCAATTCACCGTGTCTGCACGTTTTTGGATTGTGAGAGGAAACTGGAGCACCTGGCAGAAATCCACACAGACACAGGGATGTAACTACACTGCAGAGCGAGCATGGCTGCAATAGCAGGTGGAAGCCACTACACTGTTGTACGGCATAATTAAAAGGCTCCGCAGCAGGTGAATAAAGCAGCATTACTATGTTGATTGAAAATCAATAAGAAAAGTGAAGTGAAGCAGCATTGCTATGCAGAAGATTTAAAAGTCTTTTAGGCAAGGAGAATAGAACAGCATTGAGACACTGTAGAACTGAAAAGCTTTAAAATGAGAATTATAAATAACCACATGGAAAGAAATGGCAACGGAAATAATATTGCCAGGAAGATTTAGTTTTAGAGATGGACCAAATGGAATTAGCCATTTGGTGAAAACAGATCTCAAGATCCAGAATCACTTCCAAACTGAATGCGAACTCTCCAACAGAATAAGTTAACACCCTTTTGGATTCAGGCTGGGGCAACAGCTCCCTAAGGCACAAAAGAAGGAAAATATACTTTTGATGAAGTTCGACAATCTTTTGACAATGTAATCTTTAAACAAATGACACTCTTGAAGGAGCAAGACCGAACGGAGATGTTCAGCATCCAGGGAATCTACTACTAATCTCATTAATAATCCATGTGGATTAGTGAGAAAATGTTACTATGGAGCTTTAAAGTCTGAATTTAGAACAGATAGAACTGTCCTTTGAATTACTGACAAACCTTGGACGGATGTGTTGCTTAGTCAGATGTCCAAAGCAGATTTGACTTTGGAGAGAGTTATTCAGATGGTGAGTCAAACCAAAGTCCTGAAGCAACACACCTCAATCCTCAGAAAAGAAGATCAACCTTATTGTTGGAGATCTGCAGAATCCATTCAGTGTGTAAGGTCCAAAAACTATAAGGTTACAAAGACACACACAAGAAGTCAATGCAGTGTCAGCCAGATAGCAGACAGTAAAGGTTAGTGTCAGCACTGTGTAAACACAAATCTTCAAGGGTAAAAACAGTATCCAACAATTTTTTTTTTTGAAAGCTACATCTGTAAAATAATGGACCACTTCCAGAAGCTAAGCAGAAGTAAGACAAAATAATACAACATGAAAAGGTCAAATAGGTATTCAAATAAAGGTGTTGTTGAAGTTGAGAAACATACAAAAGAAGAGAAGTCAAATGTATTTAACAGTGAAATCAGTGATTCAAACTGAACATTTTGGCAAGAAGCAGTTTATGCCAATGAACATCTCACTAATTTTAGATTTGGTACAGTGGTAGGTGTTACTATATTGTCATATGAATAAACCACAGGGAAGGAAATAGTTTACAGCCTACAATGTGGTCCAGAAGATACTCCAATTAAGATGAAGGGTATGTTGCAAGCAACTCCATTAAACAAATGATTTAAGAGAGAATAAAATGTATATTCACATCATAATCAAGAGTTCTCACTTTTGAGCATGTATCTTGATCTCAACCTTATCCAAGGGGCAGAAGAAATTAACTAGTTAGAGTCTACAGTGAACAGGTCAAAAACAGCCAGTTATGCCAAGCTAGTACAAAGAAATGCCAATCAGACAATAACTGGTATGAAACCACAGCTCAAGGAAATGTAGGTAATTAGCAAATAGTTGTTGAACAACCAGTCAAGAAAAAATTGGCAGAAGATGTTATTAGCCTTCCTAGACTCAAAAAAAGAGTCGACTAAGATTTCTAGTGTTGGCAGAAAATAATTGTTTTGTATGGTTAATAGGATGAAAATCTGCAACTACATGGGGCTGACAGAAATGTATTCTATTTCTATCAACACTGAAGAGAATTCAGATGACATAAAAAAGCAACATTTGTGAGAAAATGCAAATGATGAGAAAGATAATGAGTAATGTAACCCACTCAGAGATTGAAGAACTGCTGATGCTGGAGTCAGAGATAACACAGTGTGGAGCTGGAGGAACAGAGCAGGTCAGGCAGCATCAGAGGAGCAGGAAAGCTGATGTTTCAGGTCAGGACCCTTCTTCAGAAATGGGGGAGGGGGAAGAGAGCTCTGAAATAAATGTACAGAGGAGGGGTGGGGCAGGATAAGGTGGGGAAAGTAGTATAACCCATTTGAGTTAATTCATGAATCTTTGATTAAAATTGTTCAGACAGTGACATGGTCTGGTGAACAATTTGTTATGACAAGTTCAAGTTTGATGTCAGATGATATGATAACACAAGTTCAAGAAGAATATTTCAATTCTTAGTTTTTCAAGGATGAGCCATCAGTACCAATGACAGCGATAATGCTGATTGAGTAGCAATTCTCAAGTTACCTGATGAAGTAGACGTTTTGGGTGCATCCACTAACACAACCAGAGGAGGTAAATACAAGTTGAAGTATAAGTTGACATACTTCAGCACAAATTGGCTGCGAAATTGAAAATAAAGATTTTCTCACACAGGTTGAGGATAGGCTGTATGCCGGTCCATATAAACCACCATTGATTAGTGTCCACAAACACTGTCAAGAAGAAACTAACTTGCACAAAGGTCTAGGATCCTGTGAAGAAGAAATTGCCTGCCTGAGCTGCATATTGAAAGATCGCAGGCAAATCAGTTGAGGGTTGTGGTGATTTTGACAGCCATTGGTAAAGCATGGTCAGGTTGCAAATATCTGTATCACCCTGACTGGATATCCTCAGCCTCCTGGGACTCTAGGCTTCAGACATGTCAAAGAAACCTATCACGTGCTGGGTGGACCCTGCGTGCTGAGTATGGCCTTCCGAGAGTTTTATCTGTTCTTCTTTCGCCTGTCGATGGATGTCAGTTACCAGAAAGCTGCTGCTGTTGTTGTACTGTTGGTAGCTATTGTTCCTTGTTTGTGATCCCAAATATAGCAGCATAGGTGATACCTCGCCTGATCAGAAAGACCACAAAATTGCAGACCAGACTCAAAATTATTGAAGAAGCATCTAAAGTGAGTAAAGCACACTTTCAGTGCTACTCTGAGCCAACATGCCTCTTCCATCGGGCAGAAAATATAGAAGTTTGAATACACGTATGAACAGATTTAAGAGCAGTGTCTCCCCTGCTGTTATCAGATTTTTGAATGGACCTCTCAAATGTTAATTCTGATCTCTCTCTCTCTCTCTCTCTCTCTCTCTCTGCACCTTTCTACAGCTGTTACACTGTAGTTTGCACTCTGTTCTTCTACCCTGATGCACTTTGCATGGTGAGATCTGCCTGTAAAGCATGCAAAAACCTTCTGAAGGAGGGTCCAGGCCTGAAACATCAGCTTTCCTGCTCCTCTGATGCTGCTTGGCCTGCTGTGTGCATTCAGCTCTACACCTTGTTGTCTCAGGTCCTCCAGCATCAGCAGTTCCTACTATCCCTTACCTTTACTCCTTTGCAGTCCTTTCTGGTATTAAATGGAAAGACAATGTTAACTTTTAACTTTATTTCTTTATTTTTCTACTCATTCTAAGAACAACGGTAATGCCTTACTTTTAACTTTGTCTCTCTAAGCTATTACTTGTACGTAGGTTCTTTCCTGAGGTACATTTGTACTTAAGATGGCGCTGTGTGTGACGATATTGTACACTTTTCACGGTACTCCCGTGCTTCTGTACTTCAGTACACATGATAATAAAGTTTAAATCAGCAATCCAGTGAAACAACACTTTTCACAGTACATGTGACAACAATAAATCAAACAACCCAAAAAGTGTTTCTTGTCTTACTTTCACTTGCAAAGTCATGGAAACTCAGGAAAAACTGACTCAAGAGTTAAACTGAAAAATCCTTGCTAACATTTTTCTAATTGAGCATAACAAGCAATAAATTAAAATCCCAGAATCTCATAAGGACGTGAGAACTAGAAGCAGGAGTAGGCAATTTAGTGTCTTGAATCTGCTCTGACTTTCAATATAATCAAGGCTGCCCTTGCTGCTTGGCCTGCTGTGTTCATCCAGCTTCACACTTTGTTATCTCGGATTCTCCAGCATCTGCAGTTCCCATTATCACTGACCTTAACTTTCTTTTGCATTGTTCACATGCAGTCTAATGTGCTGCACTGAAACTTGGAAGACATTAGGTTGGAGCTGGGTGTCTGGTGAGAGGTCAATTTTGCCAGTTTTACCCTTCTATCCATTCTTAAATCCACGCACTCCTGGAGATAAAATCCAGCTCACTCTGTCTTTATTTAATTTTTGACTATAAATTGGAAGTTAAAATTAAGTTTTTCTTTCAGTTGAACATAAAATGATCCAGTGGTTGAACTAACAAAGTAAAACCTGGTGGACTGCATCCTGGGTCGTTTCTAAAAAACAAGAGAAAGGCAATTTTTCTGTATCTTAATTTCAAAACCATTCAGTAGCCATATCATTAAATCAACTGAATAATATCAGTAAGTTTAATACATATCAAATTCGTGACACTTCCTGAACTACTGAAGTCAGTTGGACAAAACATTGCAATTGTACTTAATTCACCAACATTTTATCATATATACTTAAACTTGCACTTTTTTTTCTTAACATATCATTGCCCATTAAAATATTTAACAGAAATTTAACTGGTCATTTTCAGACAAGTGAACTAAGTTTATTTTGATGAGAAAGAAAAGCAACGTAAGCCAAGATCACAACAGCAGAATGAGTCCAAATGGAATAAACAAAATCAAAGGAAATAACTGTTTAAAAGATGAAAAAAGATATACGGAATGAGAAAAGGTTATTGCAGGTTAACTAAAATAAGTATTAAAGAGAGTAAATGGATTTTTCACATCAGCGTTTAATTATGTCACATTGCATTCCATGCTAAATAATGAATGCATAAATGTGTGTTAAAAATGATTACAATTATAAATATGCTTGTAATTATATGATACTGCAAACTACAAACCTAACTAATCGCAACCATCGTGAGTCCTGAGATTTCTGCAGCTCTTTTGAATTTAAAATGTTTTATTTGTTATCTTATGCAGTAAACAGTACGATACAATTCATCAGTTAATTACCAAAATTTGTCAAGCTTCTGGAATGCTCACATGATGTTTGGCAATGTTCGTTCCTGAAATCTGTTGTCAATCACATTGGGCTGAATCTTAAGTGCCATTTGTCAGTTATATCATACTTTTTGGAAGGTTTCTCACTGAGGTCTTGTGGATATTTTCACGTTATCGTACCAAACTTGATTCATTAACTACCTTCACCGTCGCATGGCACTTCTTTTACTCAATTTATTGCATCACATGTTGTTTCTAGAACAAGGTACCACTGCCAAGATATTCTAGAATTGACTGGCATCCTTGGCACTGGCACTGGCACCATCTTTAAAAGGTTGTTGTGCCCCTAGACAGGTCCTGTCAGTCTAGAAATGGCCTGCATGGTTCCAGGACATGGCAGATACAAATTTGTGCCCCACTTTGCAGCAGGAACTTGGTGGTCCTTTTGAATAGGATAACACACAGGTGGGATGTTCTGTTCACCTAGGATCAGCAGAAGAGGCAGTAACACCAGACCATATCCCCTTAGTCTAAGGCTGCAACCTAACTAATCACCACAGTCACACGAGGGTAAGGAAGGTTTGAGTTATGAAGAAAGGCCAGATAGGCTGGGACTTTTCTCACTGGAGTGCAGGAGGCCGAAAGGTGACCTTGTAGACATGTATAAAATCAGGAGGGGTATAGATAGGGTTAAAGGTAGGTATCTTTTCCTTAGGACTGGGGGATTCAAACTAAAGGGCATATTTTTCGGGCGAGAGGAGAGAGATTTAAGATAAATCATGAGAGGAAAGTTTTTATTTACATAGAGGGTGGTTCGCGTGTAGAAGGAACTTCCTGAGGAAATGGTGGCTGTGACTACAGTTACAATGTTTAAAAGACATTTGTATAAGTACATAAATAGGAGGGATATGGGCCAGGAGCAGACAGGTAGGACTAATTTAGTTTGGGATTATGTTTGGCATGGACTAGTTGGACTGAAGGGTCTGTTTCTGCACTGTATGGATCTATAAGACCTGGGTGTCCGAAGTCTAAGCCATCCGTAGCAATATAGAAAGAAGGTTGATGACTTTCTCCACTCTATCAGTGTAAATGTCATCATCTTGTCTCTGAGATCTCACACTTAGTTTAGTTCTGCTACTGTACTCACCTTTCACCAAGGCTGATACTCTGCAAACAGCAGAACATCTGTAACTCCTTCAGTAGGAAACTGAGAGGCTACCACTGTATTAGGTACAACAGTCATAGAGATACCTGTCTCCACAAAGTGCTGCAATGGCTTCTGCCTGGGGATTCATGATTATTGTGAATTTCTGAAAAATGCTTAAAATGTCTCAATTGTTATGCAGCTCAGACCTCCCAATGTGAAGCTGCCTCTAATGCATCATTGAGAACCTGACTCAGTGGTAGCATGTGAGATTGCAGGCAATTTGCCTTTCTCGAAACCAATAACCATGAGTTGAGCCCTTATGTATCTTAATCGCCTGCCGAGCTCATCCATCTTTGTCCAATTTTCCACTCTCCCCTTCATTTCCTCTTCAGGCCTGGGTGGGGTGAGAACCCTGAGACAGGCAGTCAGCATTACTGAGCAGAAGGGTCAATGTGAGGACCCTTTGAGAGAGGTACCTTGATGTCTATGTGCACAGATCACCAAAAGTTGCAGGACAGCTCCTGTGCAATTGCATTGACCTGAGCCATCTTCACCCTCATCTGGAAGTCTAAAGTGGATCGTGTCCACAGGGATATAATGTATAAAATGCTGGATTACTGGGGGAGGGGAAGGAGTAACGTACCTAATGCTGCCCTCATCCTGGTGGCCACCTTTGTGCATATCTGCATCAAGTTAGACGTAGACTCTTGGTACACAAACACCAAGTGTCACGACGTACCTGATTGTCCCCGGTTTGGCAAAAGATGGGCCTGGCCTTGTTGCTGCAGAACACTCTCAGTAGTTGGACTATTCTGTATCACCCGTTCTTTGTACGAAAATTTGTAAGGAAAAAGACCTTTGACCACAGGTCCATCAGGAAGTGACCAGCACACAGTGTTGTCAAGACCCTGTGACAAAAGGAGAGGGTAGATCCTGTCAGGTTGTTCACTGAGCAGACTGTCAAGAAAGCCTCATCACCAGAACTTTCCAGCAAGCACCAAGACATCGCTTGGCTGGTGGTTAGAAGGGCACTGCCTGTGAAATCTTTCATGCATACCTGGACACCCTGGGTCACTGCGTGCTACCCTTGAAGTAGCTGTGGGAGAGGATACAGACTGTCACACATCTCACTCTGGGAATGTGTCTTTGCAAAGGAAATCTGGAGATAGATGCAGTGGTTTTTGCTGAGGTTCATCCTGAGCAGGTCTGTGATACAGACTCTGTGCTCTATGGTCTGTTTCCCAGGACGCACACTGAGACAAACATCCACTGCATCTGGAAGACCATCGACTCAGTGATGGACACTCTTTGCTCTGCCCGAAACTTATTTAGTCTTCCACAGCAAAGAGCTGACCTCGAACAAGTGTTGCAGCCTGACACATTTCAAAGTTCAGGACTATGTGCTGAGGGACACACTAAAGCTTGGGACAGCCAAGGCGCAGTGGGGAAAGACCACAGTCTGAGGTCTTCCTGCTGAAAGTAAATGTGGGTCCTTTCAGTTATCGGATTCACAGTGTCTCAACTATATATAAACATAGTTTTGTACAAGTAAGAAATGCCTTTGGTTTTGTTTTCCTGGATGGAGTCAAACTTCAATGTGTGTTTGTTCCTTCATACGCTTCTGAACAGAACTGAACTGCAGCAGTGATGCATATACAAAAATATTTTTATGAATGAAGTGCACTTTTGAAATAAAAAAAAAACTGGTTAAGAAAGCATATGGGATACTTGCTTTTATTAGCCAAGACATTGAACAGAAGAACAAGAAAGTTGTGCTGGAACTGTGCAAAACGTGGTCAGGTCACCACTGGAACATGTTGAAGTTCTGTTTACCCATTACCAGAGAGGGGGCAGAGGAAATGTGCCAGGGTGAAATAACTCCACAGAGCCTGGTATGCCATCACCAAGTCACGTTTCCAGCTTCTTCAGAGCCAGCTCTCAGAGTGAACAGAACACCTGGCACGCCTGTTCCTATCTGTCAGCCAAGACCTCCTGATTGGACCAGGTTAACAGCCCCAGTCAGGCAACTCCATTTCTATGATGTCCACCTGGCTGACCTCATTACAATCACTATACTTGGAGCAACAAAGTTTGAGGGATGATTTCGTCGGGGTGTTTATGGTGATGATGGGCATTTAAAGGATGAAGGAGATTTTTATTTCACTCAGGGAGGGTGGGAGTCTGGAACACAGTGTCTAAAAGGGTGTTTGCATCAAAAACTCTCATAGCATTTCAGCCTTATTTTGATATTCACTTGCATTGCCATAACCTCCAGCACTATGGACCAAAGGCTGGAAAATAGGACTAACATAGTAAGGTATTTGTTGACTAGTGTGGACATGAAGGGCTGAATCGCCTTTGTCTGTGCTGTAAATATCTCTAAGTCCATGAGTCAACAAGGCTGAGAAAGATCCAGTCTGAGTGTGTTGCTGATAAAAACTGTCTATTATGCAAAGCCTGTTTAAAATATGTTAAAATATTAGGTCCACGTGAATGGAGGTAATCATTTAATTATTTACAAGGTTAAGGTGTCATTTTGTTTATGAGGAGTCGATGATATGTACCCGCTATTGAGGTTTAATGGAATTTATTGCACAGTGGTAGGAAGAAATTTTCCCATAGTTTAATCAGCTTCTCTTCTGTTATTACTTAACTCTCTCTGGAGGTTAAATAAAATAGATAATATGTATGTAATTCAAATTATATATGCTTGGGCGATGGGACTAATTTCATTTTGAAAGATAAACAGGAAGTATCCTTATTAGCAATCCAACTCACTGAATTAACCAAAGCATCTCCAGTTCAAATGCTTACATGATGTAATTGTTCAGGGAAACAAGATTATGAGCACATTAAAACAGTTTTACATAATCTTTGATCTTTTGAGAATCATCTCCTTGTCCTCATCATCACATCCGACTGACTCATAAAAATATTAGAATGTTCACTGATTTTTCATTATTTTGTTTTATTATTTTTATCATTTTTAATTTGTAGCCGTGAACTGTGAGCTGAGAACTCAAGGTGACCTTTGGACTATGAGTTACGTCTTGTTTAAACAAAGTGAACAAATAAACTGTATATTTCATGTTCACGAGGCCAGGCCTGGAAGTTAAATGCAGGTTGCTTCTTCTGTTTAAGAAGTGTCTATAGGTGCTTTAACTCTGGAGACGTCTAATGCTCAAACAGATGGCGTATGTAACTGCGACCTCATAGAAAGATGGTCACTCTAACATAGAGAGGTCAAGGTTTGCACTGGGTTTTGAACTGTCGGTTAAGTCAGAAGGATCATGCCTGCAAAAGTTACAGGATTGGAGGTTTGACTGCTGTCTGGTTGACCTCTCATTATCAACTTATTATCAACATTATCAACAGAGAATAGATTCTCAGTTATAATAATTAAAAGAATCTTCCCTGGAGACTACTGGAAGATATCTACAGGCATCAGTGTCATTAGAAAATAAGCAAGGTAATAATCCCATGTGCTGGTGATATTACAGATCGTGGAGTCTGCTCAAGTGAACGTAATCAGGTTTCTGAGAGCTTCGACTGACAGAAAGAGAGGGAGACTTGTAGCTCTTAAAGTTTCTTTCCTTATGGACTGCCTAGATTGTGAAAACAGAAATCCAGTCCAGAAAGAGTTACTGGGAAACCATCCACAGAGGCCTCCACAATATTTTCCAAAATCAGGTTTTCTGGCAATTACGGGCCAATTACGTCTCATTTCGTTTCCCCTTTTTGTTTCTCCCTACACTGTCTCCTTTTGACTGTCTGTCAGCGTGTAAGAGTGGATTGAAGAGGATTGGGTTTAAATCATAGAAATTAATTAGATTACCTTGTGGTTTAACTTTGCTGTGTGAAAGCTACTGTATTATTAACAAATTGTTGAATCATTTGTTAATTGCAGAAACCTGGTGTCTGGCATTGGTTATTTACAAAATCTGGTACTGGTTATTCAAAGTGTCTGGTTCGGAATCATTGGGATCAATTTTGAGGGTCAGTGAGTATTTTAAATTTACTTTATTATGGTACAGAAGTGGGGTAGCTGATTTGGTTCAGTTGTCTCTCTCTATATCATAACTGAATACATATTTCTACAGCAAAAACAGAAATTGCTGGAAAAGGTCAGCAGGTCTGGCAGCTCTTAAATCAGAGAATCAGAGTTAATGTTTCAGGTCCAGTGACCCTTCCTCAGAACACTGTATCCAAAATATTAACTCTGATTTCTGTTCACAGATGCTACCAGACCAGCTGATCTTGTCTAGCAATTGCTCTTTTTGTTCCTCATTTACAGCATCTGCAGTTCTTTCAGTTTTTATTACATTTTTCTATGGACGGACTGTGTGAAAAACTGAACCTATAGAATTGTTTGGATACTTTCTAGATTGAAAAACTATTTTATCATGTGTTTTCTTGGAAAATAAGATAAATAATTTAATGTGTGCTATGGTTTACCTGCTGTTTACAGAAAGTCCAATAGTTTGGGAGAAAAAAAGGCAAGCAAAGCTTTCAGGTAGATACATGCTTTGCTTTAAGGTCCCTAACTGACAGAAAACCTGATTTTTGGACAAGTCTATGGAGGTCTCTGTATGGATAGCTTCCTCATAACTCTTTCTGGACTTGATGCCTAGATTGTGAAAACAGAAAGTCTGTAAGGAAAGAAACTTCAGAAGCTACAAGTCTCCCTCTCTTTCTCTCAGTTGATGTCTTGGAAACCTGATAAGATTTTCAAATGTCTATATTTCAGACCATATAAGCCCTGAACAGCTGAGTGATGGCCACTCTCTGAAGATGTGGATCCAGCTTGATTTCGACCTGAAGGTTTTTGATCAGTCTAAGGCTGTCAGCAATTCAACATCACTGACAAGAAACTGAGTGGTCTCAGGGAGTCATCAAACTCCATCCTTTTTATTGGTCAACAGGGGTATGTTTTCTCTGTCCATTTAAAAAATACTGTCTGCAGAGATTGCTCTTTTTTGCATTGTGAGGGTACGTTTGGGATTTAGTGGGTGTCCTTTTCAATCCAGATTATAGTTTGGATGTTAACCAATGTTTGCCTTTGTTTTAAGACTAAGTTTTGTACTGTAATAAACAGATTATTGAGCTTATCAAGGAAGTCTGGTGAAGGTTTACTTTATTCTGCAGAATCATAAAAACGAAAATGAATTGCTATATAGGTAATGGAATTAAAACATTTAGACTAGGAGTGCAAATAGCATAGTGGAACTTGATTACCAGCACATTTATCCCTTCACAGTCATAACAAAAAGAAAGCATTTTTATCATGCATTTCATGACCACTAGACCTCCAAAGCTACTTTACAGCCAGAAAAAAGTAGTTACTGTTAAACAGCTACCTTGTGAAAAAAGACTATTGTTGTAACGAGGGAAATGCAGCAGCCAGTTTACACACAGCAAGCTCCCATTTGTGAAGAAGGGTCCTGATCCAAAATGTCAACTTTCCTGCTGCTCTGATACTGCCTGGCCTGCTGTGTTCATCCAGCTCCACACTGTGTTATCTCTGACTCCAGCATTGGCAGTTCTTACTATCTCCCACACATAGCAAAGGTGATCATAGTTGAGATAATGGGTTTTAGTGATGTTGTTTGAGGGACAAAATAGCACTTACCCTGCTTCAAAATGGGACAGGATATTAGTTGTGAACCTTCAACATCAACAGCTCTGAGTGGTAGTCTGATGTTTGTGCTTAATGACCTAAGCATTGAGAAGAAAATTATATCACCTCACTCGCACTCACATACAATATTACAAACAGTGCAACAGTTTACACACGTTCCCAATCACAAAAACATAAGACAATCTGACAATTCCAATGTATTGCTGAGCGCCCCGACCAGTTAGATTTCACAAACCAGTTACTGTGGCTCCCCAACCCTAGTGACCACTCGACTCCCTGTACTTTTCGATCAGTTTTGCCTCGACCGAGATGTATAACTACCTCTAATGCAAATGGCCTGATAAATGATTTCCCTGTATTATCTCGGGCCTGTCAGTGACGTTTATTTAGTACGACCAAAAAGTGGATTAAGCTAACTTGTTATTCGAGACTCCTTGATCACGGGGTCGGGGTTGTATTGCGCGCAGAATCTCGGTTTGGATGGGCTCATCTAAATTTCAACGTGATGGTGCGGTTTGACAATTTTCCGCCCATATGCTTGACAGCAGCTCTGAAGCAATGTGGGTTTCATTTTCTCAAAGGCAGTATCTCAAAAGCGATCGACCCTAAAAGCACTCGACTGAACCAGAGCTGGGTGCTCCACTTAGTTTGAGCGGAGGAGCCATGAATCTGAAGGTTTGGAGCAATTGAAAGGCAGAAGCAGGGAGAGATAATTTTAAAAATGAGTTTGCACGGTAAGTGTACAAACCTACGAGCTCCAATGTTTGGTTGAGTATCAGACACTGATAGTGTTTAAGTGGTGAGAACCATTGCAGGCAGAGACTTCCCTCGCAGACTTGGTGATTAATTGTTTCGACCTTGATGCCTAGAAAGGAAACTTAGTGCGACTTGTAATTGACTTGTGCACATATCTTATAATGTGTAAATGAAGCCAACCAGACAAACTCTGCAGGTCCAGGTCCTGAGCAGAGTCTTTGAACAGTTTGGTAGTTTAATCCGCAAGTAAAGCGTGCAGTGTTCACTGAAATGATTTTTTTTGTGTCTATTGTACTCGTAACCAGTTTTAAGAAATTCAGATTTTAAAAGTTAAACAGCACTGTGTGTTTGGGGGCGGCGGGTTGGAAATACTGTTTGTGTAAATGGCTGACACGTGTTTATAAGACGAGAACGTAATCAAAATAGGGCTACATTTGGAATACAGACAAGCTTTGGAACTAGAAAATCTCGAAAGTCGACCATTTATTGGAGAGGCCAGCAAATGCCTAATAAAGTTGTCAGGTGGAGTAGGGGAAGATTTGCTCTCATGAGTTGCTCAACAATGCGGTGAGGTTTGAATGCACTGCAAAACAAGTATTCAGTAGCTTGCCTGTTAACGACGTTTATGCAGTAAATATAACCAGCATGGAACTGCCTTAGACTCAATTAACAAATTTTAAAGTTGCTGCGGACCCGTGTGAAGACTTGACAGCGAATCGTGTTTGCATGTGTGGAACTACTTAATTTGGCTTATTTTTCTTTTATTATTTATCAGCATTTTACAGAGCTTCCTTTTACTACAAGTGTCACCTTACTGGGTTACGAAGAGTTGCGTCGTTTTGAATAATTCTCTGTAGCCACCCCACCCCCGTCCCGAAGTGTTAAGTTCGGGGGTGTGTATGGCATGCTGGTTCCATTCTTTGAAATAACAAGTTGTAGAGCTGGATGAACACAGCAGGCCAGGCAGCATCAGAGGAGCAGAAAGGCTGACGTTTCGGGTCTGAATCCTTCCTGGCCTGCTGTGTTCATCCAGCTCCACACCTTATTATCTCAGATTCTCCAGCATCAGCAGTTCCTCCTGTCTCCATTCTTTGAAGTTGTTCTGTCACTCGCTCACTCTGACTGTGCCATTCTTCAGGCAGAGATTTGGCCAGGTCCTGTTCTGTCTCTCAGAACTGATTGGCTTTTTTGAGGAAGTGACAAAGTTGAGTGAAGGCAGAGCGATGGATCTTGTCTACATTGAAGATAGGAACAGGATGAGGCCATTCACCCCTCACAATCATGGCTGATTATCCAACTTAATAGCTTAACTCTGCTTCCTCCCCTAACGTTTGATCCCATTTGCCCCAAGTGCTATATCTAGTCACCTCTTGAATACAGTCAATGTTTTGACATTAACTACTTCCTTTGGTAATGAACTCCACAGGCTCACCACTCTCTTCTTGGGTGAGAAAGGTCTGCTCATCTCCATCCTAAATGGTCTACCCCAAATCGTCTCAGTGACCCCTGGTTCTGGACAAGCCCACCACTGGGACTATCCTCCCTGCATCTAGCCTGTCTAGTCCTGTTAGAGTTCTAAGTCTCTGAGATTCTCCCCTCGCTCATCTGAACTCGAGTGAAAACAATCCTAACCCCATCAATCTCTCCTCATACGTCAGTTTCACCATCCCCAGAATCGGCCTGGTCAACCCTCGCTGCGCTCCCTCAAGAACAAAAGCATCCTTTGTCAGAAAAGGAGACCAAAACCGTGCGTAATATTCTAGGTGTGGCCTCACCAAGTCCCTGTATAACTGAAACAACACAACCCTGCTTCTGTACTTGAAACCTCTTGCAATGAAGGCTAACGTACCATTTGCCTTCTTTACCTGCATGCTTATCTTCGGCAACTGGTGCACAAGGATGCCCAGGTCCTGCTGCACACACCCCCCTCCCCTCCTGATTTACAGCCTTTCAGGTAGTAATCTGCAGCCTTGATTTTTGAGACGGTCCCTCATGGTGGGCTGATATAGAAGGTGAATTCACATAAGGTCCCCAGTGAACTTGTAAGATGGATACAGAACTGGCTTGGTCATAGAAGACAGAGTAGTGTTGGAGGGGGGTGCTTTTCTGACTGGAGATGTTTTCAGGCGTCAGTCCTGGGACCCATTGTGTTTGAAGTACATATAAATGATTTAGGGGAAAATATAAGTGGCCTGATTTGTAAGCTTGAGGGTGATGCCAAGATTGGGGGAGCAGTGGATAGTGAGGAGAATTATCGGAGGATATAGATAGACTGGAGACTTGGGCAGAGAAATGCCAGATGGAGTTTAATCAGGACAAACGTGGAATGAAGAATTAGCAGAACTATTGGTAGCATCAGCATAAAGGGTTCCAGGCGTCGAAATCCATAGTTCCTTGAAAGTGGCAATGCAAGTGGGTAAGATGGCCAAGAAGGCATATGGCTTGCTTGCCTTCATCAGTCAGGGCATAGAGTATAAAAATTGGCAAGTCATGTTGTGGCTGTATAGAATGTCAGTTAGGCCCCATTTGGAATGTTATGTACAGTTCTTGTCACCACACTACCAGAAGGACGTGGGGACTCTGGAGGTACAGAAAAGATTTACCAGGATGTTTCCTGTCTTGGAGGGTATTTAACTATGAAGAGAGGTTGGAAAAACTTGGTTTGTTTTCACTTATATGTCTGAAGCTGAGGGGTGAATTGAAAGAAGTTTACAAAATTACTGGAGGCATGGATAGAATGGATAATCGGAGCATTTTTCCCAAGGTAGCAATGTCACTTTGTAGGGCCGTAGGGTTATTGGTAAAAAGGGGAAAGGTTACAGGAGCTGTGAGAGTCAAGTTTTTTTCTTAAAAGAGGGTAGTAAGTGACCAGAATGAGCTACCAGAGGAACGGGTCAAAGTGAATCAAGAACAACATTTGAGATGCCAGACTGATAGATGAATAGACGGGGAATAGAGGAATAGGGTCCCCCAAGAGGTTAGGAGTTCCTGGTTCAGAAAGGCATCATGTGTTGCTGCAGGCTTGATAGGCTGAAGGGCCTGATTGTGTACTTTATTTTTGTTATTTTTTGTTTGAAGCCCACATCCGCATATTTAGACCTTCTGCTTTGGCTCCCTGGATAGCAATCAGGGGGAAGAAGTTGTATTTTTCTTCTGCCCCTCTCAGGCCCAGACTGGTGTTGGATCAATTCCCAAGTCAGCTGAAGTCTGTGAACACGACTCAAGCTGGATCTATCAGCCTGACAGAGCCTCAGTCTGTGAGTTTAATCACAGAAGCAATGTTTTGTACATTCCAGGGCTTCAAAACATCAACTCCATTGGACATGACATACTTTTTGGGATATGTTGAGGCCATGAAAGGCACAAAAGAAGAACACATCATTTCCTCAGTCCTTAATTTGGTTTATCCTTCCTTTTGACTCCTTTTCCTCTGGGTTCTTTTTTTTCTCCAAAGCTATCCGTTGCTGAAATGGCAAGTTTCTATATGAGATGAAACATGGTAGTGAAAATCTGTTACTTTTAAAATATTAAGATAGTTTGGCTTAATTTAGTTACCTTTAGGCTCATTATAAATCACTGTTTCATTCTTACCTGTTTGATGCATATTTATATTTTTAACAACAATCCGACTATGAATTTAGACAAAAAATCTCTAATGCCTTGTGTGCTCTGAAGAAGAATGATTGCACTGACGTCTCTGTCCTTGAGAAGTTGCACTGGAAGAAAGCCACTTTTGCAAATGTTATTTGTGCGTAACAACTCAGTTGACCAAATAAAAACTTTGTTTATGGGCAATTGAATTCCCACTTTAAAAATAAACCACTTCATTAAAACTTACATTGGGCTCCTCTTGGGGAGGCTGGGGATGTGAGTGTGATTTGTTTGTATTTTTTTGGCTGCAGATTTTCATCACTTTTTGCAAGGACTCACTGGAAAGCTATCTGGCAAGGAGAATACATTACCTTAAAAGCAAATTCTTTTGCATTCACTTATTATGCTTGTCAAATTTAAAGGTCCTAAATATGAGATGTGATATTCAATTATGTCAACCAAATTTAAATAATACAAATACCTGTAACTCAGTTACAACCTTACTCGCAGCATTAACTAGATTTGACTTCTGGGCTGCGAACAAGTTTTGGGAAGAAACATGATGCCTCATTCTTTGTGGAAGGATTTAGTTATTTAGCTGAGCCATTAGATGCCCAACTTTTGTGCAACATTTCATCGATAGCCTTTGGCTGTGAAATAAGTTGTCGGAATTGTAACTTGACCCAATCCCAGTAGAAGTGCATTGTCTAGCTGCCACGTTGCAGAGCTTTTCCCAGGTTACCCACTCACAGTTTGTATCTTTAGATGTCATATCTCATTAACCTGGCAAGGAATTCACCCTTTAAAATAAATTCAAGCCTGATGCTGTTTGTTTTAAGTAAGTGGATATGCAAATCAGAGTGTACTTAACGCATTTTCATAAAGTTGATGCCAGGTTACACACCAGTATACTGATCAGATAACTCATTTATAGTTTTGGCAAAAATCTGCAGCTTGGGTTGTGGGTGAGGTTGTTGACTTGTTCGCTGAGCTGGTTTGTTCTCATTTAGTTGTTTCGTCACCATGGGAGGTGACATCATCAGTGGTGTTATTCTACTGCACTTGGAATTTCTACAGCCTGGTTTGTTATGGTGAGTAGTGTCATTTCCGGATTTGATCTGTATGGGTTTGTGTACACGCACGGGAATTCCTAGAGGCACGGTTCTCGACCTATAATGCAATCAACCAACAAGTAGAATTGGACCCCATATGTAAACCAACACAGATCAAAATCAGAGGCCCCACTGACTGTATCACCCAGCGTGGTGATGCAATGTCTGAACGAGAATAAGCCGGCTCAGTGAGCATGTCAACAACATCATAATTCATTTATCTAGGAACTTTCCAGCCTGTGCTGCCATTCACTTGGATCAAGACAAAACTGTACTTGAACTTCAATTAATTGCTTTAGTTCTACATTTCATGACCCCCTTACTCAATAACAAGTCTAGTGATTTCAGTGTTGACGGGCGCAACAGTCCTGCGATCTACAACTTTTTTGGGCAGAGACTTGCAGGATGGGCCAGGGTGGGACGTTCTGAGTGTTGGTGTGGACTTGTTGGGCTGAAGGGCCTGTTTCCACACTGTTGTGGTTCTAATTCCAAATGGCTGCAGTCCGTACAGTTGTCTATTCACTGAGATGTTATCAAGCACATTGTCTAATCTTGGCATTTGAATGTCACTGTGTTTTAGCTAATAATTTCAAGTGGCCATATAAATGATGGAATCAAATTAACTTGTGTATTCAGCCTTCTGACCTAGGAATCGGGTGTTTACTCGAAATAGGGTCATCAGGTAGATTGCAAGTGGAAGGATTGACTCAAAGTGGGGAAACTAAAAATTGGGGGTGATTAAAAATTGACAGTGAGTCAATCTTTGGCTCCATGCATCACCTGATTGTTGCTTTAGGAATTACTCTGGTGAAAGCTTGGGAACAGGTTGTTGGTCATTGTCTGCTTTATCTGTCTCCTATTTCTGCCCATGAAATAGGATACATTTGAATGTTGGAGTATTTTGGTTGAGTTCTGTTTTGGCCATGGTCATGTATGTGAACTTGTACCGTAGCCAACTAGTTTAACTGCTTCAGTTTCTTTTAATATGCACGTGTGAGATGTGCACGTTGCTGGCTAGCTAGCATTTAGAGCCGGTCACAAGTTAGCCAAGGCTATGTTGGGATGGAAAATAATTTGGAGGAAGACCTATAAGTAGTGGTGTTACTACGTATCTGCTGCCCTTGTAATTCGAGGTGGAAATGGTCTTAGGTTTGGAGAATGCTGTCTAGGGATCTTTGGCAAGTTTTTGCAGTCACCTTGTAGATAGTACGCACTGGTGCTGAGCATCAGTGGTGAAGAGAGTGGAGGCTTGTGGATGTGGTGTGCCAGGTAAGCTGATTGTTTCTACTTGGTGTCAAGCTTCTTGAGTGTTGTTGGGGCTACACTCTTCCAGGCAATTGGGGAGTATTGCATCACACTCCTGATTTGTGCCTTCTAGCTGGTGGATGGGCTTTAGGGATTTGGGAGGTGAGTTACTCACTGTAGCATTCCTAGCCTCTGACCTGCTATAGAAGCCACTGTAATGGCTAATCCAGTTCAGTTTCTTGTTAATGGTAACACCCAGAATGTTGATAATGGAGGATTCAGAGATGGTAATACCATTGAATGTCAACGGCAGAGGTTAATTTGTCTCCTATTGGAGATAGTTATTGCCTGACATTTGTGTGCTGGGAATATTTACTTGCACTTGTTGTTCTTCATTTCAAGCCTGGATATGGACCAGGTCTTGTTGCAGTTTAACAGGAGTGCTTCAGTATCTGAGGAGTTGCAAATAGTGCTGAACGTTGTACAATCATACGTGAGCAGCCCCACTTCTGACCTTATGGAGGGAAGGCCGCTGAAGCAGCTGAGCTAGCTGGGCTTAGGACTCCACCCTGAAGAACTTCTACAGAGATTTCTGAAGCTCAGCAACCACAACCATCTTCCTTATGTGCCAAGCATGACTGCAACCAGTGAAGAGTTTGCCTCCTCATACCCATTGATTCTGGTTTTCTTAGAGCTCCTTGATGTAATGCTTGTTTAAATGCAACTTTGATGTCAAGGCCTGTCACTATTGCCTCACTTCTGGAATTCAGCTGCTTTGTCCCTGTTTCAACCGAGGCTGTAATGAAGTCAGAAGCTGAGTGGGACTGGCAGAGCCCAAACTAGGCATCCCTTAGCAGATGATGGCTGAGTAGGTGAAGTTTGATAGCACTGTTGATGACACTTTGTATCACTGAACTGATTGAAGGTAGACTGATGGGGTGGTCATTGGCCAGGTTGGATTTGTCTTGCGTTTTGTGTGCAGGGCATAGCTGGGCAATTTTTTCACATTGTCTGGCAGATTCCAGTATTGCTGTGGATATTATTTGAAGATGGACAATATTAATAGATGATTAGGTTGTTTTTTGTTTGAGAATTATGTCAATCTTTCAAAAGACGAGCAATTGGTTGAAAATTTTTCAGTTGGAGTTGGTTTATTCATGACTACAATGTACGTTTGAACTTTCCAATTGGAAGATGTAGTTTCCTTAGAGAAACAAAAGACCTGAGTCATACGTATCAAGTTGCTGTCAGGTGAGTTATTAAACAAAGGTCCTGTCTGCCTTCTGTGATGGATGAAACCGTGGCATTATTTCACAGGAGAGCTGTGCAGTAGTTATCTTTTGACCAATTTCACCAAGTCCATATCGCATGAACATTAATTCGTTGCTTTCAAGGGAGCTTGCTGCACACAATTTGTTTGCCAAATGTCCACCTATTTCCTATTTTACACCTGTGACCACACTTCATAACTACTTAATTGGTCGGAAAACATGTTGGGATGCCATGAGGTTTTGAAAGGCAGTATTATTAGCTCAAATTTCTCTGTTTTAAACAATATACCCTCTTTTTATATCATGAGAATCAATGGTTCTTTATCAATGGTCAGCCAAACAGTGCTGGAATTCCATTCGACTGTTGGAAATCTGAGAGGAAAAGGAAGTATATTTTTAACACACAAATAAAGCACGAATACAAAGGTAAAATGCAGTCATTATAACACGGATTTATAACATGGAAACAGACCCTTCAGTCCAAATCCTCCATGCCGACCAGATATCCAAAGCTAATGTAGTTATGTTAGGCCCATTATCCCTCTAAACCCTTCACGTTCATACATGCCTCCAAATGCCTTTTGTAATTGTGTCAGCCTCCACCATCTCCTGTGGCAGCTCATTCCATACATGCATCACCCTCTGGGTGAAAATGTTGCCCTTGGGTGCCTTTTAAATCTTGCCCCTCTCACCTTTTTAAATTAATGGTCTGGTTTGGTACTCCCCTACTCTGGGGAAAAGACCTTGGCTGTTCACCCTATCCATGCCCTTCATGTCCGTAAGGTCATTCCTCAACCTTCATTCCAGGGAAAATAGCCCCAGCCTGTTCCGCCTCTCCCTTTAGCTCAAACCCTCCAATCATGACAACATCCTTGTAAATCTTTTCTGAACCCTCTCACGTTTCACAACATCCTCTCTATTAGCAGGGAGACCAGAATTGCATTCAGTACTCCAAAAGTGACCTGACTAGTGCCCTGTACAACTGCAACATGGCCTCCCAACTCCTATACTCAACAAACTGACCAAGAAAGGCAAGCATATCAAATGCTGACTCCACTTTCAAGGAACTCTGAACCTGCACTGAAAGGTCCCTTTGTTCAGCAACAGTCCCCAGGACCTTACCATTAAATGTATACGTCCAGCTCCTGAGTTGCCTTTCCACAATGCAGCACCTCATATTTATTGAAGTTAAACTCCATTTGCCACTCCTTGGCCCAGCGGCCCATCTAATCAAGATCCCATTGTACTCTGAGGGAATCTTCTTGGCTGTCCGCTACACCTCCAACATGCTTCAGACGTTAAATTTCTGAAATTTGGAAATCCTTGGCTGCAAGTGCAGCGAGCAAGCTAGATATGCTGAGTATTTTATGTAAAAGATTGCAAGGTTTACTTTTAAAACAAGGTGAGAGAGTTGTCTCTAAGTGATTAGCAGAACACAACAACATTAAAATCCCTGGGCCATTTGATGAGTTGAACCAGCGACTGTGTTTCAAGTAAATGGATTAGAAAAATGCATAAAAATAAATGTTCTTCACATAATTCAATTGCTTGATTTGTTTTCCATACTAATAAAGGAGAGAAAAATGTTCTGTTTTTAGCTGTAAAAATTTTTCATTTCTGCAAGAGCATGGATAAGTGTTTGAAATGGAAACAGAACCGAGAGGGCTGTGGAGACAAAGCAGGGCTGTTGATTTTGATAGCTGGTATTGTTGTGCAGATCATATGGGGTCCTGCACTAGAAGATGCTGCGATTCTAAAACTATGACCTGGTGTGACAGTCACAGTCAGCCCATTGGGTAATCTGCTAAGTTGTGCATTTTAAAACCAAATGAATAACGCTAGGAATTTTTAAACATAACATCCTACTGAGGAACCAACATTGGGTTTAATGCACCACAGAAATTTGATTCTATGAGCTCTCTCTGGGTATTTTTGAAAGTAATTTTGGATTATTGAGTATTTGGTGGAGTGCCCAGTGTCTCACTGGAGATGATCATTCGGCAGCTTCGATGTTTAGGAATTGCTCGTGTATAATGAGAAGTCATTACTGTGCTCCTGCCATTCTATTTAGCTTTTCTCCATCCAGTCATTATTCCTGTGTTATGTACAGAATGCTTAGTGACAATGCCTTTTAATATAATAAACATCACAAGGCATGGATAGCATAAAAAATATATGCCAAATAGTTCACCTTTGTCTTTCAGAGCTCCTGGGCATATTACAAATTTTTCGGTTACACTGGGTTGAACATCAATGGTCATTTTGAAAAAAAATGCCCTGTAATCTGCAAAGTGTAATTATGGTTCTAGTAAACTGATAGCATGTCTGAGGGGTATAACAATAAGACTCCTCTTCATAGGGTGAATGAAAGTGTGTCTATGTGCGCTGTCCATACTATCAGGATGAGTGCACAGATGATGTTGTCAATGTCAGGATAATTAGGGGTAAGCCTGTGGGCAGAGAGTTTGGCCTACTCCTGCAGCTAATGTGTAAATGTGTTCATGTATATTGCATCGGGATGAATGAAGGTATGCCCTTGGGGAAAGAGTGCAGATTATGTTGTCAGGGTAAAAAAGGGTATTTTAAAAATGATGGGGTCATTTTTTTCTTTCCTCTACTGTATTATGTTCCACTGATTGTATTCAGGCGATTTCTATCTATGTTTTGTATTTCAGTGCCTGAGGCAGAAGGGTGATATATGTATTCTGAATATAAAATGATGTGAAGTAATTGATACCTCTACATCAGGGAATATCTATACAGGTTTCTCCCCGATGAAATTTAATAGGTTAAGTAGAATTCATGACAGAGTAAATTAATGGCTGTGCAGCCTCAAGAAACCAATTGACCTTGCTTGGTGTTAACACTTTTCATGTTTTGCCTGTGTCATGTTGGCCAATTATCCCCAGTGTTGTGAAAAGGCTGCTTACCAGTTTCCTGCAGCACTGAGACCCAGCTTGACACTCGCTAATGTGAGGCATAGACCTTGAAGTCCATCAACGTATTATGCTGTATTCCAAGAATCTTGTTGCGTAACAGATAAGGCAGTGCAGCCCATCCTACTTGTGCTAATTCCTTGAAAGATCTACCTAATTAGTTCCACTCGTCTGCTCTTAGTCTTCATGTTTATTTCATTCCATTATTATTGCTGAATCTGCTTTGACCATCCTGTCAGTCAGTACATTCCAGACAACCACTGGCTTCCCAAAGGAAATGCTCCCTGTTTGAACAAACTCACTTGCCAGTTATCCAACTGGTGTCCTCTCCAGCCAATGGAACCAGTTCCTGCTTTGTCAGTTCCTCCACGATTTTGATAGTGTCAATGCGCCCTCCTCTCACCTTTCTCTGCTCTAAAGGAGAAGAATTCCAGCTAACTATCAACAGTTTGATGTCATGAAAAATTGCTCATTCCTGTGTCCTGACAGCTGTCCTGGTGAGAGTATAAATTCCAGGGGAATCAGGATGAAGCTATTCTGAAGATCAGACCTGCAGTCATTTTGGTAGAGGGTTATTATAATGCTAAAAACCTACCTTTTCAGGATGGAAATAATCCAGAGATGAGACAAGGCTGTTGCGGACTTGCAAATGTAAACACCAACTGTAGTAGGTCATGATCTGCCAGATTCAAATGCCTACATGAGCAAGATTTTTTTTTTAGTGCAAGCTGTCTGACATGGCAGATACAGGGTTATTTATCTGTTAGAAGGCAGAAAAGACTCTCATCAGCTTCACATTGAAATGCCTTCTGCTTAGAAAAACCTTTGAGGGTGGCATGAATGGTTAGCACTCCTGCCTCACATCTCCAGTGACCTGGGTTCTATTCCAGCCTTGGGTACTATCTGTCTGTGAGGAGTTTGCCCATTCTCCCAGTGTCTGCGGCTGTACTCTGGATTCCTCCTACAGTCCAAAGATGTGCAGGTATGGTGGATTGGCTGTGCTAAATGTCTGCATAGTGTCCAAGGATATACAGGCTAGGGGGGTTAGCCCCAGGGATATGGGGGGTAGAGAGTAGGTCTGCATGGGGTGGTCCTTGGACAGTTGGTATGCACTCGATAGTCCGAATGGCCTGTTTCCACGCTGTAAGGATTCTATGATTAAAGGAAGGAAAAATGTAATTCAAAGATTAGAAACATGAAGTATTATGTTGTGGTGGGACTAAAAGAGATGACTTAAAAACGTGGTCGAGTAGATGATTTGCAGATAGCTTTTGAAGGTAGAGAGTGAAGTGGAGAGTTGGAGGATGTAAGAAGGAAGTTCTTGGAGAGGAACCTTTTCCACCAACTGAGGGATTAGAATAGAACTACAGGTTGAAATAGTGTAAAGATTTTAACGAAGTGTGCTTTGTATATTTTAACAAAGTGTTTTGGACAATCAGAACCCAAAGGGTAGGAATGTACACTGCCCCAGTTACTAGAAACACTATCAGAAGCCATCATTATAACATTCTACTGATGTTTTACCCAAAGCCCTTGAAATGTAATCTTTGATGTATTGAAGGAAATAAGGCAACAAGTTTACGCATAGCAAGGCCTGACAAAATGTGGTCTGTTTTAGTGATGCTGGTTGAGAAATAAATATTGTTTCAGAATGGGGAGAGCTCCCCTCACCCTTGTTTAAATATGCCAAGGGATTCTTTACGTCAACCTCAGAAAATAAATGAAGCCTCTGTTCAGCATCCAACCCATTAGGTGGCACATTTTAACATTGCAATAAGTATTGGAATTTCAACCTAAACTTTGTGTTTATGTCTTTGATTTTCCAGGTGTTGGATGAATTGTGGAGCCATTTAAAAATGGTAGATAGAACTTGATTGCAGTATGCTCATCCCCATTCCCCTCAACCCCCAGTTTTCACTGGCATGGAATAATGGTGCAAGTAGCCAAGTCAAGCCCTCCTAGCTGACTGTGTTGTAGGAGTAGGCATGTCCTAACCTCCCAGAACTTTTCGTGCAGTTTAGCCTGATTTCCCGCAGGTCTGTGGTTCCTGGACTAATGAACCAAAGGGTTGATCTGGGAACTTCTTTGAAAGATTATTCAGAAGTTTTTCCAATGTCCGCCATGCCCTCTTCATGCCAACTCTTGGCCTTTCCAACCTTAAGAGCAGGTGAAGAAGTAGAACCCAAGAGTAGCTCAGCAGGAATTGGAGTAGAAGCTGAATTGTTGGCGTGCTGGGGAACATGAGTCATCTGGTGAACTGAGCTCAGTTGTTAAATAGAGCAGCAAATGCAGCATTTTCTCTTGTAATCAGTTCAAAAATCACACAACACCAGGTTATCATCCAAGATAACAAAGTGTGGAGCTGGATGAACACAGCAGGCCAAGCAGCATCTTGGGAGCACAAAAGCTGACGTTTCGGGCCTAGATCCTTCATCAAAGAGGGGGATGGGGAGAGGGTTCTGGAATAAATAGGGAAGGGGGGGAGGCAGGCCGAAAATGGATAAAGGAGAGTATAGGTAGGGAGGGGATAGGTCAGTCCAGGGAAGACAGACAGGTCAAGGAGGCGGGATGAGGTTAGTAGGTGGGAAATGGAGGTGCAGCTTGAGATGGGAGGAGGGGATACGTGAGAGGAAGAACAGGTTAGGGAGGCGGGGACAGGCTGGGCTGGTTTTGGGATGCATTGGGGGAAGGGGAGATTTTAAATCTTGTGAAGCCCACATTGATACCATTGGGCTGTAGGGTTCCCAAGCGGATTATGAGTTGCTGTTCCTGCAGCCTTCGGGTGGCATCATTGTGGCACTGCAGGAGGCCCATGATGGACATGTCATCTGAGGAATGGGAGGGGGAGTTAAAATGGTTTGCGACTGGGAGATGCAGTTGTTTATTGCGAACTGAGCGGAGGTGTTCTGCACAGCGGTCCCCAAGCCTCCGCTTGGTTTCCCCAGTGCAGAGGAAGCCACACCGGGTGCAGTGGATGCAGTATACCACATTGGCAGATGTGCAGGTGAACATCTGCTTAATATGCAAAGTCATCTTGGAACCTGGAATGGGGGTGAGGGAGGAGGTGTGGGGGCAAGTGTAGCACTTCCTGCGGTTGCAGGGGAAGGTGCCGGGTGTGGTGGGGTTGGAGGGCAGTGTGGAGCGAACAAGGGAGTCACAGAGAGAGTGGTCTCTCCGGAAAGCAGACGGGGTGGGGATGGAAAAATGTCTTGGGTGGTGGGGTCGGATTGTAGATGGCGGAAGTGTCGGAGGATGATGCGTTGTATCCGGAGGTTGGTAGGGTGCTACGTAAGAGCGAGGGGGATCCTCTTGGGGCTGTTGTGGTGGGGGCAGGGTGTGAGGGATGTGTTGCAGGAGACGTGGTCAAGGGCATTCTCGACCACTGCGGGGGGAAAGTTGTGGTCCTTGAAGAACGTGGACATCTGGGATGTGCGGGAGTGGAATGCCTCACCCTGGGAGCAGATGCGGCGGAAGCGAAGCAATTGGGAATAGGGGATGGAATTTTTGTAGGAGGGTCGGTGGGAGGAGGTGTATTCTAGGTAGCTGTGGGAGTCAGTAGGCTTGAAATGGACATCAGTTTCTCGCTGGTTACCTGAGATGGAGACTGAGAGGTCCAGGAAGGTGAGGGCTGTGTTGGAGATGGCCCAGGTGAACATGAGGTAGGGGTAGCCCAACAGGTTAATTTGAAAACTCTAGCTTTTGGAGCATTGCTCCTTCCTCAGGTGACGACAGTCAGCATCGCGGGGCAAGGTCCACAAGCTGCATGCCCACTTGTCCACAGATGGTGACATCTGACATTGACCTTCATGATCATTTACGCCACCTCTCCAATCCATTGCAGGATGCTTAGGAAGTGTAAGCTTGCATTGTAGGGTGCATGAGCATTGAATAATTGCTATGAAGGAACAGGCACCCAGCTGACAGATTGGACCTGGCTGCATCAGGCATATTCCATGCCTTTCGTTGCCCTGTCTTGCTGTCCCGGTTAGTCTAGTCAAAAAACCAGGGCATTTGCCTTGCTGGTCAGCATTCCTCAGTTAAGGGAGTGTGCGCCTTTCTGTATGGCGGTGTATTCGGCCCATCTTGCGCTTGTACTATTGCCAGCAGCTGTCATGGCAAACACACTGCATGTGCAGCGGCTAAGCAGCCCTGACTTTGGTGAGTGGTGCTGAATGAAATCCGTGGGGATTCCCATCAGTTTCAAGGTTCTGGTACAGTAAATCAAGAGCAGACTCTGATACCAGAGCAGGGGGTTGGCCATGTTCAGCTTGTGTTGCCTTCAGTTAGGGGTTTTGCCCGTTTTGTGCACCAGGGAGTGAGTCACAGTCCGTCCTGTGGCTCCGTAGTGGCTGGTTGGGGGAAGATAGGCTGAACATAAACAGGCATCAGCCAGGGATCTGGGCTGTTATTGTCTGGGGCTTTCTGGTTCAAGGGGCTTGTCAGTCCATCTGCAGAAATTAAAGGGACAGAGGGTGACGGCGGTGCAGGGGATTAAGGCAGGAGGATGTTTCAACCATGGTCAGATGTGCCCAGGCTTCAAAGGGGTGGTGGAGCTGTTTATGACTGCTCCTGATATGATCGACCCATACATCACAGGTGGGGAATGGTGGTCAGGTAAGCACTCATGTAGACAGATTGGTTGGGGACCTGGGGTGTTGTGAGGCTTTTAGGAATTAGCAACAAGGACTATCAAGAAGGGGATCCCAGTGTTTTGGCCCTCGAAGTTGGAATCCATTGGCAACGAGTGCTTCTATCATGCTAGAATATGAGGAAAAAGGCATTGACTTGTGAGGGAAGGGCCTGCAGAACAATGTAAGTCCTTGTAAGAGGAAAAGACTTGACGCTCAGTGCCATGCATTGTATGGACACAGACCTATAGGCTCCCTAATCACTGGTAAACACTGGCTCCATGTTTGCTATGCACCTCCCTGCTCCAGACATCACTGACCACCTCATTCACACCAGCCCTTCTGGACAAGGGAGAAATTGCATGAGGTGAAAGTGGGTTGCCAGGCAGTGGAGAGGCCAAGCAGAATTAGCGGGTAGGAGGCTGAGCAAGGAGCGAGAGTGCGTGAGAGAACATGTCACAGGCAATCATGAGAGTAACAGAGCATGAGCCTGGTCAGTTGCTTTAGTGGATATCAAGTGAATGTGAGCTCGCAGAGCTAAGTGTGTGCCACTTAGCATTGTGGACCAGGGAAGGTCATTGACCTTGTGATAGTACTGGCCATTCTTCCACACCATAACAACCGCAATGACTCAGCTGGTGATGTGGAGCCAGGCTGCCAGGGTCTGGCATTGTGGCTGCCTCTGGTGGTTGTCTGGGTAGAGGTCACTCCTCCTTTGCACCATCACGTTCCAAGAAAAAGCATTAGAATGTATATTACATGCAAATCCCAAAACATCTTTTCACTGGAAGCGGTAGTCCCTGCCCACTGGGCCGCAGTCAGCACATCGATTTAACATATAAGAACAAGGATACAGATATTGTCTAAAGATCTGGGGCAGATAGACTGTAATTAAGTTGATTTTGCTTACATAGAAACATTTGGGAAAAGTATTAATTCAGGGTAACTGCTTGTAACACATCAAAACTTTCTGCTGGATATTGCAGAGGAACCTGGGAGAGACATGCAAAGAACAAAGTGAGCATTTTTTAAATGGTGCCATCTTAAAACAATCAAAGCCCTGTTGCGTACTTGCTTTCAGTGCAGAAATACAAGTGCGGCTCTCAAAGGTTACTTGGTTTCCTGCACGTCTGTGTATGATGGGTACATCGCCTCATGTAATCTCGCTGGAGTGATGTGTTATAGATGATATGATAAGAAAATATGTTCACTTGTTCAAAGCAGTAGTGAGAAAAGGGAAAAATTAAACTTTTTTTTTTCCAAAACATTTACTTGATTGAAGCATTGAGTCAAACATTACTGAGGAATTTGGTAATGTTACTACACAAAAGCTATTGCAAGCTCTATCATTGATAATGGGAACTGCAGATGCTGGAGAATCCAAGATAATAAAATGTGAGGCTGGATGAACACAGCAGGCCCAGCAGCATCTCAAGAGCACAAAAGCTGACGTTTCGGGCCTAGACCCTTCATCAGTGAGGGTTCTGGAATAAATTGGGAGAGAGGGGGAGGCGGACCGAAGATGGAGAAAAGAAGATGGGTGGAGAGGAGAGTATAGGTGGGGAGGGAGGGGATAGGTCAGTCCAGGGAAGACGGACAGGTCAAGGAGGTGGGATGAGGTTAGTAGGTAGGAGATGGAGGTGCGGCTTGGGGTGGGAGGAAGGGATGGGTGAGAGGAAGAACAGGTTAGGGAGGCAACCAGCCCAGTTCGTTCCTCCCCCCCCCCCCCCCCCCCCCCACTGCACCACACAACCAGCCCAGCTCTTCCCCTCCACCCACTGCATCCCAAAACCAGTCCAACTTGTCTCTGCCTCCCTAACCTGTTCTTCCTCTCACCCATCCCTTCCTCCCACCCCAAGCTGCACCTCCATCTCCTACCTACTAACTTCATCCCACCTCCTTGACCTGTCCATCTTCCCTGGCCTGACCTATCCCCTCCCTACCTCCCCACCTATACTCTCCTCTCCACCTATCTTCTTTTCTCTCCATCTTCGGTCCGCCTCCCCCTCTCTCCCTATTTATTCCAGAACCCTCACCCCATCCCCCTCTCTGAAGGGCCTACGCCCGAAACGTCAGCTTTTGTGCTCCTGAGATGCTGCTGGGCCTGCTGTGTTCATCCAGCCTCACATTTTATTATCTTGCAAGCTCTATCATAGTTATATTTCAATTGTTCCTCAGGTTTTGTGTTTTTGTTCTAAGGTGACTTTCCCCTGTTTAATGGGCAGCATGTTGGTTTTGTTACCTCTGAGTCAATATCCTGAAGCAATGCTAATTTCATTTTCAAATAGTGCGATTATATCTTTTATATGCAGTTAGTGGCATCCCAGGATATGCAGGCTAGGTGGATTAGCCATACGGAAGGCAGGGTTACAGGGGTGGCAGGTAGGTCTGGGTGGGGTGCTCCTTGGAGGGTCAGTGTGGACTTGAGTCAATGGTCATATCTGGACATGGCACAACCAACAACAGAGTCCTCCTACAGTACTGTATTGCAGTGTCAGCCCAGGTTTGAATCGCTCCAAGGGATCTTGGAACCAGCAGATTTCTAACATTACCAGTGAGCTAAAACAAAATCTGATACAATGCACAACTCCGTAGTGGAGATACAATGTGCATGTACTATTGTGGTGTAATTTTTAACCAAAGCAGTTTCAACAGCTCTGTTTGCAAGGCACTAAGAGTTAAGGATGCGAATCATGCATTCAAAAAGCTGAATGGTCATTTCCAATTCCTGTTGTAGTAGAGAGCAGTTAATGCAGTAAATTGTTTAATGTATCTGAGGAAGGAATGGATAACTGTCTTGTAGAGGAAATCACTGGTTCGTAGATATAACTACATTACAACAGCATTTATGAAGATCCCATTGGTAGGTTGTGAAGTTGTACTTTTCCATGTTCATAATGCCAGTCATCTATTAGGCCATGTCATTCTTGATAATTGTAAAAATATCAGTTTTTTTTGGTTAATTTAGGATGGTTTATTTAACAAAACTGCCGTTTTGCCATGAATGCAAGTTAAAAGTGTTCAAGAAATTTCACACCATTGTATTAAATTGCTTTTTTTATTCTGATATGTTGCGTCCAGCTGAATTGAAAAGCTGGCTGACTGTAAGTGGGTCTGCTTTGAGCACCAGGCATTAGGAGGGAAGGGATGGCAGGGGTGGGATACAGGCTGGAGAGGTCATTGAGGGCTTTAGATTGTCTGGAGATGGCAGACCATCGCTGGCTCACTTAACAGATTACTTGGGGGTTTGAGATAAAGCAATTTTCCTGCACTGAAAAACACTTGGCTGTTTCATCCAGCCCTCATTGCTTCCCTTCAGTTAAAACCAAAAGAAGGGATAACAACTGATCCATGCTGCCTCATGACAATATTAAAATCATGGATTTGTCTCCAGTGAATAGGGTTGTTTTCTGCTCGTAGCCCCACTTCCTAGCTTCTTTAGAACCAGAAGTAGGCAGATTTGAGTTGGGAGGGTTTGGTTTAAGGTCTGTGATGTTTCTAATACTCACTGCCACCGCTGTCCTCCCCGCCCCCCCACCGTGGCATTTTGGTGAGTTAGAATGAGAGATACTGATGCTGCTGTCTCTTCAGTACAATTCTAATTCCATCTCAGAAAAGCAAGGAGCGCTTCTTGGTTTGTTGAAACTTGTCACAGAGTCATGGTCCTACAGTATGGAGACAGCACTTCAGCCCAAACTGGCCCATGCTGATGGAAATACCCATCCACACTAAACCCATTTCCCTGCACTTGATCCATATCCTTCTAAATCTTTACTGACCAAGTATTTGTCCAGATGCTTTTTAAATGTTGTTAATGTACCGAGCTCAACCACTTCTGCTGACAGCTTATTATACAGACAGTAGTACGCATATAGAAACAAAAAATGTTGCCCGTCGGGTTCTGATGTGTTTTTCCCCTTCTTACCTTGAACCGATGCCCTCTAATCCTTGATTTCCCCAACCCTGGGAAAAAGTGCATTCACCCTTTCCATTTCTCTCATAACTTTATACACGTTGATAAGATCGCCCCCCCGCCCCCGTCTCCTTCGCTCTGTGTAACCTCTCCCGATACATAGTGCTTTGACAACATCCTTGTAAATCTCCTCCGCACTCTTTCCAGTTTAGTGCCATCCTTCCTATAGCAAGGTGACCAAAACTTAATGTAACACTCTGACTGTGGCCTTGCCAACATTCTCTATAACTGCAACATAACTTCCCAACTTCTGTACTCAATACTCTGACTGATGGAGGCCAGTTTTCCAAAAGCTGCCTTCACTGCTCTGTCTATCTGTCACTCCACTTTCAGAGAACCACGCTCCTGAACTCCAAGGTCCCTCTGTTCCATTACACTCCGTAAGGCCCTACCATTCACCATGAAACTCCTACCTGGATTTGACTTTCCAAAATGCAACACCTCACACTTTTCTATATTAAACTCCAAAGTCCCCATGATATCGCCACTAACTTCCCCAAGTTGCCAAGTCTTCATTTCTTTTTCCACTGTAAACACAGGAGAAATATTCATTTGAGGACTTTGCCCATTTCCTGCAGTTTCACACATAACATGTCCACTTTGGTCCTTGAGGTGCCCTATTCTCTCTCTCGTTATTCTTTATCTTTTAATACACTTAAAGAATGTCTTTGGATTCACCCTAATCTTCTCAGCTAAAGCGATGTCATGCCCCCTTTTTGCCCTCCTTTGTCCCTTATATACATCCAGGGATTCCTTTGATCCCAGCTGCCTGTACATGAGTCAGGCCTCAATATCTCTTGTCATCCAGGATTCCCTACTCCTGCCAGCCTTGCCCTTCATCCTTCACCCTCACAGGAACATATAGACCTTGAACTCGAGCTGTCACGCTTTTAAAGACCTCCGACTTAACGGAGGTCCTTTTGCTTGCAAACCAACTGCTCCAATCAACCTCTGCAAGCTCCTGTCTAATTCTATCAAAATCCACCTTGGTCCAATTTAGAACTTGAACGTATGGACCAGTTTTGTCTTTCCCCATTACTATATTAATATTAATAGAGCTATAGTCACTGGTCCTAAAGTGCTTTATCCCCCTTCCTGAGTAGGTCCCTCTATATACTGGCTGCTTTGTTCACCCTGTACACTATGGAACGCTTGAGATGACTTAGGCTGAATGGCCTAGTGCTGCACTTTTAAATTCTCAGTTGCCCACGTTTATGCTCCACACAAGTCTCCACCCACCTCTTATATCAAGATTACCTATCATCCTTTCTCCCGTAGGTGTTTATTTAACTCTTTCTTAAATATATCATCTTGATGTTGCTTTCAGTTGTTTCTAACCAATGTCTGAGTAATAGTTCTCAGTCTTTAGACTGAAGCCTAATCGTAGCCTACACAGTGATGTGTAGGTTATGCTCGTCTTCTGATGCTACAAACTGGGAGATTGATGCAGCGTGACTTATTTTTTAAGTTTCTGTTCGAGTGAATGTAACTAAAAATTCAGAAGGGACAGAAGTAATGTCTGAATAAATATTGCATGTGTGACACCATTACTTAAATTTCAAATTCATCATTTCTGAATCCAAGCAGGGTGTTTCAGTTCACAAACACACAATATTTCCATAAGAGTTCCAAACAGCCTTCCTTCCAAAACCATCAGCCTAGCTATTGTATTACTTTATCCCAATTTGTTCCCTTATTCATTTGTGCAATGTAATCATCACTAGCAAGGTTCCTATTTATTTGTGCACCACCTCCTTTCTAGACCACTAGTGCAGTTAAGAGGCAGTGATTAGACACTGAAGAGAAAACTAATGAGGAAGAATAACGGACTGACTGAAAAATTAACTGAAGTTACTAACATGGCAGTTGTTATTTTAGATTGGCTGCAGTTTAAATTCTCCCACTCAGAATTAATTCTAGGTCGACTTATTCATAAAACGTAGCAAGCAAGCGTGCAGTGTTACGTTCTAATTGCTTATGTAGTCATTTCAATACATCATTCAGTATAGATGTTACTCATTACATTACATCTGGTTTTACTCTAACTCATTGGTAATGCAGAACTGCACCAAGTTAACTGGAGAACTCATGAGCTGGAGTCTGTATGTGCACAAGTCCAGAAAATGGGAGGATGTTAACTGTCAAGATTTGTGGGCCTACTAACGAATTACCAAAGCTAACTGGACGTGGACTTCTGTTAGCACCAGCTGATGTGTTGAAATGTTGGGAAGTAAGGCGCAAGTATGTAAAAATCTTTATCCCATGACTGTTGGCAGAGTTGTTCCTTTGCTACATACCAACTTCTTCTGTTGCTATTCCTGAATCCAGTGGGTGTTCAAAAAGGATAATTAATGCACCACAGTGCCCTACTTAGTACTTTTCCTGGATTTGACTGGAAACTAACTCATGCTTTAAAATGCTTCCCCAGCTTAAAAAGCCATTATTTGAACATGACCATTTCTCCACTTGATAATTGATGCCTGTAGAGTTCTCCTGTCAATTTTTTTTTTCTTTAGCTTTTACCATGTCGGTTTTAATTCCATCATCACTGGTGATGGGGTTTTTGACAGCCTGGACCCTTTAAGCTCTGAAATTCCTTATCTACACCTTTTTCTTCCTCTGTATCTCCCTCGTCTCCTACATGATGTTTCACCAAGGTCTATATCTGTCACCAGGCTTTTGGTCATCACTGATACCAGTGTCTCAGTGTCAAATTTTGTTTGATAAAGCTCGTATGAAATATCTTGAGGGAAATTGTATTATATTAGAGGTGTTAAGCAGGTTGTTGTACCTGGAAGATATTAGGTATTTGGGTAAACATTTGAGTTGAAGCAGGAGGTCTAATAATGGCCCTTGATTGCAACTGCTTTAAACTTGCCAGCAAGTGATGGAGCTGTGTGGTAGTCTCATTTGGAGCAAAGAAGGAAGTATTTTATGGAATAAGTTATGAGCACACCTTTGGGCACTTTTGACTACCTTTTAACCACTTTGATTTGTTTGGAGACCTGTTATAAAACATTCCAAAGACCTCTTTTAAACTCCCAAATTTTTTTTTTTTGAAAATCTAATTTTATGTCTGATTTTTGCGCAAGAAGATTATACAAACTTTCTTTTGAATTCTGGAAGACAGTTGGCTTTGGGCTTTTTGTCCATGCTTCCCAATTGCTGCCATCACTTGGTTGGGGCATTCATGAAATTCTTGAAGAAAAGACATGAATGGTCATTTTTAGCTGTTGGTCTGCAGACCTTTTACAGAAGGCAAGAAGTGATTGCAGCCAAGCTACTGCAATATTCAGAGTATCGAATCAACCATGAGAAATTAAAAGTTTGCCAGCAAGTAAACTTCCAGCCTTTACCTCCAGACAGTAAGCCCTTCTCAAAGCACTTTACACACAACAAACTAATTTAAAATATTGTATCAGTGATAATCATCTCGGCCTGCTCCTGCTCCACCGAACTCATCTCCACCTATCTGGCCTCCATTTTCTCCCCTTTGGTCCAGGAACTCCCTGCCTACGTCCGTGACACCACCCACGCCCTCCACCTCCTCCAGGACTTCCAATTCCCTGGCCCCCAACACCTCATTTTCACCATGGACGTCCAAGTCCCTATACACCTGTATTCCGCATGCAGATGGCCTCGATGCCCTCCGCTTCTTCCTGTCCCGCAGGCCCGACCAGTCCCCCTCCACCGACGCCCTCATCCGCCTAGCCGAACTCGTCCTCACCCTCAACAACTTCTCTTTCGATTCCTCCCACTTCCTACAGACTAAGGGGGTGGCCATGGGCACCCGCATGGGCCCTAGCTATGCCTGCCTCTTTGTAGGTTACGTGGAACAGTCCCTCTTCCGCACCGACACAGGCCCCAAACCCCACCTCTTCCTCCGTTACATTGATGACTGTATCGGCGCCGCCTCTTGCTCCCCAGAGGAGCTCGAACAGTTCATTTGACTTCACCAACACTTTCCACCCCAACCTTCAGTTCACCTGGGCCATCTCCAGCACATCCCTCACCTTCCTGGATCTCTCAGGCAACCAGCTTGTAACTGATGTCCATTTCAAGCCCACCGACTCCCAGAGCTACCTAGAATACACCTCCTCCCACCCACCCTCCTGCAAAAATTCCATCCCCTATTCCCAATTCCTCCGCCTCCGCCACATCTGCTCCCACAATGAGGCATTCCACTCCCACACATCCCAGATGTCCAAGTTCTTCAAGGACCGCAACTTTCCCCCCACAGTGGTCGAGAACGCCCTTGACCGCGTCTCCCGCATTTCCCGCAACACACCCCTCACGCCCCGCCCCCGCCACAACCGCCCAAAGAGGATCCCCCTCGTTCTCACACACCACCCCACCAACCTCCGGATACAACGCATCATCCTCCGACATTTCCGCCATCTACAATCCGACCCCACCACCCAAGACATTTTTCCATCCCCACCCCTGTCTGCTTTCCGGAGCGACCACTCTCTCCGTGACTCTCTTGTTCGCTCCACACTGCCCTCCAACCCCACCACACCCGGCACCTTCCCCTGCAACCGCAGGAAATGCTACACTTGCCCCCACACCTCCTCCCTCACCCCTATCCCAGGCCCCCAGATGACTTTCCACATTAAGCAGAGGTTCACTTGCACATCTGCCAATGTGGTATACTGCATCCACTGTACCCGGTGTGGCTTCCTCTACATTGGGGAAACCAAGCGGAGGCTTGGGGACCGCTTTGCAGAACACCTCCGCTCAGTTCACAATAAACAACTGCACCTCCCAGTCGCAAACCATTTCCATTCCCCCTCCCATTCTTTAGATGACATGTCCATCATGGGCCTCCTGCAGTGCCACAATGATGCCACCCGAAGGTTGCAGGAACAGCAACTCATATTCCGCTTGGGAACCCTGCAGCCCAATGGTAGCAATGTGGACTTCACCAGCTTCAAAATCTCCCCTTCCCCCACCGCATCCCAAAACCAGCCCAGTTCATCCCCTCCGCCCACTGCACCACACAACCAGCCCAGCTCTTCCCCTCCACCCACTGCATCCCAAAACCAGTCCAACCTGTCTTTGCCTCCCTAACCGGTTCTTCCTCTCACCCATCCCTTCCTCCCACCTCAAGCCGCGCCTCCATCTACCTACTAACCTCATCCCACCTCCTTGACTTGTTCGTCTTCCCTGGACTGACCTATCCCCTCCCTACCTCCCCACCTATACTCTCTCCACCTATCTTCTTTTCTCTCCATCTTCGGTCCGCCTCCCCCTCTCTCCCTATTTATTCCAGAACCCTCACCCCATCCCCCTCTCTGATGAAGGGTCTAGGCCCGAAACGTCAGCTTTTGTGCTCCTGAGATGCTGCTGGGCCTGCTGTGTTCATCCAGTCTCACATTTCATTAATTGAAAATATTTTTGTAATTACTGCAACGCAGGAAACAAATGCACTTAACAATGTTCCACATTCATAAAGTATATGCAAGAGTAAGATAGATGACCTGAATAACAATAACCAGTTGAGTCATAGAGGTCTACAGGGTAGGCAAAGGTCCTTTTGGCCGAATGTGTCTCCCTGGTAAAGAACAGCCACCTAACTATTTTAATCCAATGTTCCTGCACTTGGCACATAGTCACGTATGCCTTAGCGTCACAAGAGTACTTTTAAGTATTTCTTAAATGTTACGAGGTGTACTAAGAAATAATGCACTGCACACCAGGAAGACTGATCTACTCTTTAAATCGTATCATTGATTTGCTACTATGAGGGGGGTTGATGGTCTCCATTTTAAAATCTCGCTCAAAATACTGTCCCTCTGAAAGGAGCAGCAGCTGAGATTCCTGAAGTCTCTGGCAGAGGCTTGAATCCACAACCTTCCGGTGTGTTCCCCCATCCACTACGATCCATAAAAAGGACTGGTATGAGACAGGAGCTTGTCTTTTTAAATATCGTAGGTGATCTAGTCCAGAACATGCAAGTATCATGGCATCTATCAGTCATACTTTGAGCAGGATGAATTTGCAGCACTCGCTCTACATTGCATTTTCAGATGAGGCTGGAAAAAATGGACAGAGAAAAACTAATAGCTCTAGTTTTAGAGACTTGAGGATTGTACATCACTATGAATCCTTTGAGACCAGAGATCTTTCTGACTATGTGTCACATGCATAGAAAAATACAATTTTGCATTCTTTATCACTTGTAGAAATGTTGTTTTGGGTGACGTGTTGGCATTTTGCTTTATAATTTATATTAACTTTCAACTGAAAGCAAATGTCACTTTTTATATTTTGCTGGATGTTTTATGCTCATTACAATGAAGAATGTAAGTGCTGGACTATGAAATGTTCTTCCACATTTTGCAATCAATGACAGCATTTAGCATTTCCTAGCATGGTTGATCATTACCATTGCTCATATTAATTAACTTTAACCGTGTGAAATGAATGTGTAATAAAAATTGAAAATGTTTACCAGCCATGTCTGCCAGTATCTAAGCAGTGAGAAACAGGGTGATGTTTCAGATCTAATTAAGGATCACACATCTGAAACATGAACTCTGCTTCTCTCTCCACAGATGCTGCCAGACTGCTGCGCATTTCCAGCATTCTGTGTTTTGTATCTGATTTGCAGCATCAGTCCTTTGCATTTATGGAGCATTTTTAAAAATTCATTCTTGGGAAGAGCATGTCATTGACTAGGCTAGCATTTGCTCATCCTTAATTGCCTAGAAGGCAATTAGGAGTGAACCACATTGGTGTGGGTTTGGAGTCACATGTGGGCCAGACCACCCAAGGATGAACATAGAACAATACAGCGCAGAACAGGCCCTTCGGCCCTCGATGTTGTGCCGACCTGTGAACTAATCTAAGCCCCTCCCCTACACTATCCCGTCATTATCCATATGCTTATCCAAGGACTGTTTAAATGCCCCTAATGTGACTGTGTTCACTACATTGGTAGGTAGGGCGTTCCACGCCCTTACCACTGTCTGAGTAAAGAACCTGCCTCTGATATCTGTCTTAAATCTATCACCCCTCAATTTGTAGCTATGCCCCCTCGTACAAGCTGAAGTCACCATCCTCGGAAAAAGACTCTCACTGTCCACCCTATCTAATCCTCTGATCATCTTGTATGTCTCTATTAAATCCCCTCTTAGCCTCCTTCTCTCCAATGAGAACAGACCCAAGTCCCTCAGCCTTTCTTCCTGGGGCCTGCGCTCCAGACCAGGCAACATCCTGGTAAATCTTCTCTGCACCTTTTCCAATGCTTCCACTTCCTTCTTGTAATGGGGCAACCAGAACTGCACACAGTATTCCAAATAAGGCCGCACGAGCGTTTTGTACAGTTGCAGTATGACATCACGGCTCCGGAACTCAGTCCCTCTACCAATAAAACCTAACACACCGTAAGCCACCTGAACAGCACTATCAACCTGAGTGGCAACTTTCAGGGATCTATGTACATGGACACCAAGATCCCTCTGCACATCCACACTACCAAGAATCTTTCCATTGACCCAGGATTCTGCCTTCCTATTATTCCTCCCAAAGTGAGTCACCTCACATTTATCTGTGTTAAACTCCATTTGGTGCCTTTCAGCCCAATTCTGCAGTTTATCCAAGTCTCCCTGCAACCTGCAACATTCTTCCACACTGTCCACCACTGTACCGACTTTAGTGTCATCTGCAAACTTACTAACCCATCCACCTATGCCTGCGTCCAAGTCACTTATAAAAATGACAAACAGCAGTGGTCCCAAAACAGATCCTTGAGGCACACCACTAGTGACCTGACTCCAGGCTGAATATTTTCCATCAACCACCACTCATTGCCTTCTTACAGAAAGCCAGTTTCTAATCCAAACTGCTAAATCTCCCTCAATCCCGTGCCTCTGTATTTTCTCCAATAGCCTACCATGTGGAACCTTATTAAAGGCTTTACTGAAGTCCACGTACACCATGTTAACTGCCCTTCCCTCATCCACATGCTTGGTCACCTTCTCAAAAAAACTCAGTGAAGTTTGTGAGACACGACCTGCCCTTGACGAATCCATGCTGACTATCTCCAATCAAATTGTTGCTTGCTCCATGATTATAAATCCTATCTCTTATAATCCTTTCCAAAACTTTTTCTACAACAGACGTCACGCTCATAGGTCTATAATTACCTGGGTCATCCCTACTGCCCTTGTTGAACAAGGGCACAACATTTGCAATCCTCCAGTCCTCTGGTACTAAACCTGTAGCCAATGAGGACTCAAAGATCAAGGCCAAAGGCTCCGCCACCTCCTCCCTGGCTTCCCAGACAATCCTCGAAAAAATCCCATCTGGCCCAGAGGATTTGTCTACCTTCACACCTTCTAGAATTGATAATACCTCCTCCTTACTAACCTTAATCCTTTCAACTGAGTAGCCTGTAACTCAGTCATCTGCTCTACAATATTCTCCTGTTCCTCAGTGAAAACAGATGAGAAGTAATCATTTAGCACCTCTCCAATCTCCACAGGGTCCACACACAACTTCCCACTTCTGTCTTTGACTGGCCCTATTCCTACCCTCGTCATCCTCTTATTCCTCACATACCTATAGAAAGCTTTAGGGTTCTCCTTTATTCCACCTGCCAATGTCTGCTCATGTCCCCTCCTTGCTCTTCTTAACTCTCTCTTTAAATCCTTCCTAGCTAATCTGTAATTCTCCATCACCTCATCTGAACCATCTCATCTCATCGTCACATAAACCTCCCTCTTCCGCTCAACAAGAGATACAATTTCTTTAGTAAACCACGGTTCCCTTACCTTATCGCTTCCTCCCTGCCTGACAGGGACATACCTATCAAGGACACGCAATATCTGTTCCTTAAACCAGCTCCACATTTCGATTGTCCCCATTCCCTGCATTTTGCTAACCCATTCTATGGCTCCAAAGTCTTGCCTAATCGCATTATAATTGCTCTTCCCCCATCTTTAACTCTTGCCCTGTGGCATGGTCCTATCCCTTTCCATTGCTAAAGTAAACGTAACCAAATTACAGTCACTCTCTCCAAAGTGCTCATCTACCACTAAATCAAACACCTAGCCTGATTCATTGCCAAGTACCAGATCCAGTGTGGCCTCCCCTCTTGTCGGCCCTTCGACATACTGAGTCAGGAAACCCTGCTGCACACATTGGACAAAAACTGATCCATCTGACATACTGGAGTTATAGCATTTACAGTGAATGTTAGGGAAGTTAAAGTCTCCCATAATGACCACCCTGTTTCTTTCACTCCTTTCCAGAATAGTTTTGCCAATCCTCTCCTCCACATCTCTGGAACTTTGCGGAGGCCTATTAAAAAAAATCCCCCAGCAGTGTTAACTCTCCTCATGTTTCTGACCTCAGCCCATACATAACACCTCAGTAGACAAGTCCTCATCGAAAGTTCTTTCAGCCACCGTTATACTGTCCTTGACTAACAAAACCACACCTCCCCCTCTTTTACCACCTGCCCTGACCTTAATGAAAGCTCTAAACCCTGGAACCTGCAACATCCATTCCTGACCCTACTGTATCCATGTCTCCAAAATGGCCACAACATTGATGGCATTTTCCTTTCCTGAAGAACATTAGTGAACCAGGCAATCAATTCATGGTCATGATTAAACTCTCAATTCCAGGTTTTTTGTTTCAATGAATTCAGATTCCACCATGGTGGGATTTGAATTTGGGCCTGCAGAACATTTCTTGGGTTTATGAATTAACAGTCCAGTGATGATACCACAAAGCCATCGTATGGGTGACAGCGAAGGACTAACATGAAAATATGTCTGCAGGGGTTGTGTGTGTGTGTGTTTATCATTTAATAGTGTGTTGACTGTGTATTTTGCTCTTTTAGATAGCTCTCCAAGAAGAAAGACAGAAAATGTTTGAGTTGGTTTGCTATGCAGAAGACCAGAATTTAGTAAGACCGTAAGCAAAACGTTGCTGTCTGAATTCTCATAATACTTGGATGACAGAAGAGTTACTCCTTGCTGCTATTATTTGAATCAACTCAGAAGCACAGCTTTTGCTGGGGTTTGGCTCTTTTCTTCATTCCCCTTCAACAAAAGAGTAGGTGGAATTTATCTCAATGAAATTGGAATGCACGTACAGGAATCCTGTGCAACAGGAACTTCCTATCAGAGATAGGAGGAACTGCAGAAGCTGGACAATCTGAGATAACAAGTTGGATGAATACAGCAGGCCAAGCAGCATCAGAGGCGCAGGAAGGCTGATGTTTTGAGCTTAGAGAAGGGTCTAGGCCCGAAACGTCAGCCTTCCTGGTCCTCTGCTGCTTGGCCTGCTGTGTTCATCCAGCTCTACACCTTGTTATATCGACAGGAAAGTCCACCAGCTTTAAGAATACTTGGGCTGTGATTTGTGTAGCCAGAGCTCAGGTTAAAAAGAGACTCGAGTTTGAATGAAGACCACAGTAAACAGTGTTAAACTGGGTTAAATCTGTTGCATTGAGATTAAAGTAGAAAGGTTAGAATGTTTAGAATCACTTTCTTAGTTGTTCAAATAGCCTGTTGAGTCATTACTCTTGCTTTTTGTTTTGTTTTGTTTGAGTTTGTACAGGACAGATTATTTGTTGTTTCATTTTAAAGCTGGAATCCTATCACTGGTTTTCTTGGTTCTTCTGCACTTTTGATATTCCTTCAGTTGTTGTGGTCTGTCCAGCCAGGTCCTAACAAATATTTGACTTACCCAGTAGTCTATATTTTAGATTATGACACTATATTCAAAGCACCCACTTGACTCAGGTGGTAGCCTGTCTGTCTCTGTGTTTTGAGATTTTTGGGTCATCCATACAGTTCCGGTTTGACCATACAATTTCGGTTGACACCAGCCGAACTTTGTATTCCAAAGGATGAAATGTCAAGGTGTGATTTTTATTTCTTACTGCAGGTGGAAACAACAGATTCCATTGCACAATTTAATAATAAGCAGGAACATTTCTTTTTGGGGCTTTAGATTATTTATATTCTGCATTTAACACCACCCAGCCAAAGAAAACTGCTTTTGGTTGTCCATAGTATTGGTGTTTGACGAATCTTGTATTTGCCTTCAAAGGTGATGCATTGAGCATGAAACAGTTTGAAGCCTTCTAAGAGATGTGAAGGATATGAACGAAAGTTTTCCTTTTTGTATCATCTACATGGGTGGTTTCCATGCTATTTTATTTTAAATATCAAAAGCACAGTTTGTAACCTTTCTTTTTGCCTGGCCTTCCCTGTTTACCCTTGATAATTTTCAGCACCAGGGGTGGTGGTGGTTCTTTGAATCCTATGTAACAATGAATAACTTGTTCAGAACTAAAAGTTATGTTTGATTCTCTTTATGGAGCACTTTGGAACATAATACATAAAATCAGGGTAGGATTTTCTTCTTTTTTCTTGGCCCCTCAAGCTTTCTGTGCTATGCATGACTGATCTTATTACTCCGCATTCTCAGCGGTCTCAGGTAAACAGTTCCCTCCTTTGCTTATCAAGAAATTATCTATCTCTGCCTTAACAATATTCAAGGTCATTGCTTCTACCACCTTTTGAGGAAGACAGCTCCAAGCCTCTCAACCATCTGTGGGAAATATGTTTGTTCTTGTCGCAGTTAGATTTGCCCACGGTTGAAAATTTTATGGACAACCACATAATCCCTGTAAGATTTTTACGTTACACATTTGAAGTGTTCAGTCGTCGTTTTTGTTATTGTGCTGTTGTCTGAGGAGGAAATGGCACACATGAGGCCATTTCCTCCACAGCACTCTGCAATTCCAGCTCATTGCAAAATAAAAATTTTAATCTGCAAACTCTGCTTCCCGTTCTCAAACTTGACTTTCTTTCAGAACTGCAATATCTGATACTACGTTAGCGGAGCACCTTAAGAGATTGGTAAAGACGCATCACATCTAATGGAGATATTGGCCATGCCAACTAAGATGATTTCAGATACAAAGATTTACAGTTTATTTGCATTAATACGGTGATGCTGTTTGGCAAGCACTGGACAATTGATGCTAGGTGGACACTACAAAAAGAATAGAGAGGTGATTGAAATAGCTTTTGATGAAGCAATAAGAAATGTAAAGAATCCATAATTAAACAGCTTCTTATTACAAGCCAAGGACATGCTGAAGTGTTTTGTAGCCAATGGAGTATGTTTGTGATGTGGTCACTGTTCCTGACCAGGAAACATGGCAGTTGATTTTGTACATGACAAAGTTGCAAAGCCAACAAATCAGTTTTTTGTGATATTGGTCAAGGGATAAATATGAGCTAGGACTGTATGGAGAGATCCTTTGTCCTTCTTCAAAATATTGTTTTCTGCCCATTAGAGAGTTCAGTTGGGTCTCGCTTTAAAGTCTTATCTGAAGGATGGTGCCCATGACAATGCAGTACTTCCTCAATGCACTGAAGGTCAAGTCCCTGGAGTGCAACCCTCTGAGCCATAGTACAAATAGTAACTTGGAGTCAAATAACAATAAACGAAAGCTGAAAATATCTACGGAGCAGATTAATCTTTTGCTACTGTTGGAAAATCTGGCCTAAATGGGAGCAGCTGGCATTTGCAAAAACACAGCAGCCATTTGAATCTGAGAGTGTCATATGATGCTTTTTTTTATGAACTTCCCAGAAGTAAGGCATCCTTTTCATACTTCTTTTTTCCATTTTCTCATAGATTGCTTCCCTTTTATAACCCTCTTTTTGCACAGTGTACAGGAAGTTAAAGACTGATATGATAAATTCATAGTTTGCTTTCTTCCCACAGTAAATGCAGTAAAGCAAGTGTTATTAATAACATGCCCTCTAAAATTTGTGAATAATTTTTATTCATTAAAGCTATAGTCAGTCTTTAGTCTGCACAGATCTCATTGGAAAAGTACTATGTACTGCTTCTCCCTGTGACAGCTCTCTATTTAATGACTTGAGACTGCTAATTAAAATTAGCTTATTTACATTTTCCTTATTTGTACATTATTTTAAAAAAATCAATTTCCTGCTCAAATAATTAAAAAAAAAATTGGAAATACTTAGCAGACCCAGCAGCTTCTGCAAAGAGAAACATTTAATGTTTCATTGGAACTTGTAAATATTAGAAATGTGCAACTTTTAAGCAAATACAGAACTCGGGGAAAGGATGGTTGAGGATTTGGGGGGTTGTGGAAAGTGTGGGAATATACAAAAGGGAAGAGTTTGCATGAGAGGAGACGACCGGAGTAAATAAATGATGATCAAGGCATTTATCTAAGTTACTTTTACTCTTAACCCTCCCTCTCAGCTCCAGCCAGTGTTAGGTTTACACCTCAGGCTTTATGTGCAAAACATCCTCCTCACTGGACATATGTTTCACCCAACAAACTTAACTGTTCCAATAGCAGGAGTTCAACATAAGTGTTTTTCAGAACCCTAGATGTGTATGTGCACTGTGCTTCTGGATAGTCATCATATGTTTGAAAGTGATAAGCGCTTTGGCTGTATTGTGACAGAGTGTGTGTGTGTGTGTGTGTGTGTGTGTGTGGACTGAAACTTGTTAATGACTTGCAGCTCTACAAGGGTTAACACATAGTCATAAAAGTTCAATCATTGCCTCGAGTGGTAGCTACCTTGTCAGAGTAAAACCATCCTGGTTTTAGGCAGTTTTAATTTTAGGCAGTTTGTGCTAGGCCAACTGATGTAAAACAAGACAACACTCATTGTTGTGCTCCAAATGAACTCTACACCCCTCAGCTGCAAGGAAGGAAACAGACACAGTGTACAGTTTCACACATGAGAGAGACCTGAATCCAGAATCTCCTTACCTAAAAAGCAAGAGTGCTATCACTGAGTCACAGTGCAGCAAAAGTAACAAAAACATGATTCCCTACTGCGCTGGATAGGACAGAAAATAACTAAGGACTTGGAACTGTGTATTGCAGGCTTAAGATCAACAGCGAATGAGCAATGTTCGGAGAGGTGAGTACACTTGAGTAACTGAGGATAAAACTACATTGATAATGAGAGATTATAATTAGAGTTAAGAAGGTAGTGCTGGGGAAGTCCAGTGTTTTAATCCTGACTCAAGCATAAAATATTTCGCAATTATCCAATTCGCAAAGTTTATCCATTAAAACACAATCCATTTCACACGGCAGCAGAACACTACACCAGACTAATCTCCTTTGTGTGAAGTGTTTGATCTTAATTGTGTTGTGTTGTGTTCAGTTAGAATCACTAAATGAGTGATTTAATGGGTTTTGGTACAAGTGTTTGCAAATTGGCTCTGCATTGACAGCATAAGGCCTTGCCATAAATAAAATGCAGCTTGATAAAGTCATTAGTATGTTTATCAGGCCACATATCCTACTGCGGTAATTAACACCATTTTTGAAGATAAAGTTGGCTGTTTGGAACCCAGCTTTGGATTAAAGAGGCGGCTCATGGTAAAGGACTGCGCTGAAAATGGTGTTCCTGAACCTTTGGAATGTTAGTGGGGCCAGTCTCATGATGATCAGTCTCATGTGCTTTAGTTGCTTCTTACTAGAAACTGAAAGTAACTACATCCAAGTTTACATGACTATAGCAAGTCAACGTATGAAAGGATTTTGGCAAGAGATCCCTTATCGCACAAAAAATGCAGTATCATTTGCAGCTTCATTACCCTGCATACGTTCTGTTAAGAAAATCATCATTAACTAACAAACTGTTTAATGGAACATGTTGCAGTTCTTGTTCATCTGGTGTCTGCCTGATCTTGAGGTGATGTGCCTTCTCTAGCTCTGGGGAATGTAATTCATTTTGCCTCAATGCTGTGGTCAGGGAGGCAGTGAATTCAGTAAAAGTCTCGAATTGAGAGTTGAATAATAACCACAAAAGCATTGGCAATTGTTATAAAAACACATATGGTTCACTAATGTCCTTTAGGAAAGGAAACTGCCATCCTTATCTGGTCTGGCCTGCATGTGACTGCAGACCCATAGCAATGTGGTTGACAACCAGGCAATTTGGGGATGAGCAATAAATGCTGCCTAGCCAGTGATGCCTACATACCATTAATTAATTTTTAATAAGTGCAATACAGGCATTGTTGTCACCGGTTGATTGTATGTGAAATCTCCTCCTTGTTCTGTTCCCTAATACCACTGCACATTGTTTGCAGTGACTTTGCATAGATGTTCGCATTCTAACAAATTCATCAAGAACCTGTAGCTCACAAAACCAAGAAATCGTTGTACCAGAGATAATGAGAACTGCAGATGCTGGAGAATCCGAGATAACAAAGTGTGAAGCTGGATGAACACAACAGGCCAAGCAGCATCTCAGAAGCACAAAAGCTGATGTTTCGGGCCTAGACTCTTGCCCCAAAATGTCAGCTTTTGTGCTCCTAAGATGCTGCTTGGCCGGCTGTGTTCATCTAGCCCCACACTTTGTTATCCCAGATCATTGCACCACTTGCCAGTTGGTTGCTGCAACTTTAGCAGGATTGGTTGAACTCCATTCGGTTTCCAGTACATGGCCTACATATTTGACACTGATCATTTTCAGTTGCATTTTTTTTCTTGTTCAGTTTCAAGTTCATCCTACCAGCTCTGACTAGATTCTGATCAGAATTTGCAATGGCATCTTCCATCTTATTTCCACATGATAAACTAGCAAATCACCCAGGATTACTTTGACCACAAGAAGATCACTATTTTAGGCAAAATGGCATGTGCAGCTGTTTGTACTTTGGAAATGGTGTCCTGATATTGTCAGAAAAGTGTTACTTTCTTCCAACCTCGTTTTAGTATTCATCTTTCACATTTAAGTTGGTAAGCAGCTTGGCAAGTTGTGGGAAAGTTTCATCGATGGTTTGTATGGATTAGCAAGATCTTATTCAAAACTTTGCAATCTTTTTGAATCTCTGCATACTCCTGCCTTCCTGGTTTCTTTCATTGCTCCAGTGCTACTAATCCACTTTGTGTAGGAGTTGTCCCTTTTTTTAAAAATTTTATTTTCTTTTCTAATTTCTCTATCTTGTCTTTGAGACCAGATTTGAGGGTACCTATTACTGTCTTTGGCAGATGCTGTGTTGGTCTCTCTCTCTCTCTCTCTCTCTCTCTCTCTCGTGTACATGTTCCGATTTCTCCAGGAAGGCATCCAGGATCTGTGGCAACACTTTTTAGATGTTGTTCAGTAGTCAATGGCCTGATGTACTGCCAGTCTTCAGAGCTATGTGAGGGCTTACCAGTTATGCTTTAGATGAGTTTCAGCTGATGTGCGTGTTGTCTTTAATACATGCATTCTGGGATTATAGATCTTTGTTCTTTCTGTTGCCTTAGACTGTCTGCTTTGTTTTGTTTTCTTCGACTTAGTATCAATCCATCATGTAGCCTCAACTATACTTTTTTGTCTAATTTCTTGCTGTTCACCTTCAGATGGGTCTGCAAAACAATGTTGCACACAGCACCAGTATGTAAGTGATCATCTACATAGACATGCTCCTTCTGCATAGACTCTCCTTCTGCATTAATTCCAGTAGTCACAAATCATTTGTTACCTGGAGATCAGACAGTGTCAGTCTGTTGTATGTTAGACTGTTTCATCAGAATCATTACTTGACATTGTTCTACCAGCTATCTTTAGAGACTTGCTTTCTTTCTGTTCATCAGAACACTTATTTATGTGCAAAATAATTTGGCTTCTTGCATTAGGAGCCTACCGTGAACATGTTTCTTTTACTTTCATGAGATGTCCTTTTTTGCAATCTTTACATCCTATATCTTGATCTCTGCTGATTCTTCAGAATTTGTCATTGTCTTCTCCCTGAGTTCTGATGTTAAACACAGATTGTTCTCAAGTAATGTCATAGTAAGTTTATAATAGATTTTTTAAGGCCCTCAGTATTTCTTTTGCTTTTCTGTTCCTTAGTAAGTTCTAGTACGTGATAAAACTTGTTGCAGCTTTCTCCCAGCACGGATTAGTTGTTACTTTTGTTAAGGTTTTGTGTTTAAATCTGTGGCAATGTCACATTTTGCCTTTTGATACTGGAATGCTTTTGAGGTAGTTTCTTAGATTAGCATGTTCTGGAACCAACAAGGGAGTGGGTTACATTAAACTTGATACGGTGTTATGAAAGCAGGTTAATTAATGACCTCCAAGGTTGCAGCAACTACAATATGGTTGAATTTTATATCTGGCTTTAAAGGGAGGAGTGTGGGTTTAAGACCAATGTTTTAAACAGAAATAAGGGCAACTATGTGGGCTAGAAAAATGAGCTAGCTGAAGTGAATGCATGTACAAAGCAAGGGAATAAATTATCAGATGCTTTGGGTAGGCCTTTGAAAGAGGTATTTCAGTATACTCAGAATAAATATATTCCTACCAAAAAGAAAAATTCCAAACTGTGAAAAGCATCAAATTTCAAGAAAGGCACATAATTGCACAAAGACCAGTGATTGGTCAGAAAATCAAGAAGTACCCAAAATGGCTAAAAGGTTGATCAGGAGGAAGAAATTAGAGGAAGCTAGCTAAAAATGCTTTACAAAAAAAAAACCAGAGCAAGTGCTTCTACAGGTTTCTAAGAAGGAAAAGAGTAAGTAAAGTGTGTGTTGGTCCTCTAGAAAGGAGGTTGGGGAGTTAATATTAGATAATAAGGAAACAAAATATAAAATGAACAAATATTTTGATTGCCTTCAGCATTAAGAAGCAAAAAGTCATTCCATTAGTAGCTGCAAAATCATAAAGTGGAAGGTCAAGAGGAACTTGGTGAAATAACAATCATAAGAGAAGTGGTACTGAGCAACTGGAGATGTAGACTGGCAGGTGCCTGGTTCTGATGGACTTTTGCCACCTCTTTTAAGACTCCAAGATCATGAAATACTAAATATATTGGTGTTAATTTTCCAAATTGCACTGGATTCTGGAAGGGCTGCATCAGATTAGAAAGCAGCAAATCTTATTCATTTATTCTGGAATGAAGGGAACCAGCAACCAGTAATCTGACCAGTTAGAGTGACGTTTGTCTGATGATGCTAGGATTGATCACTACGTGGTTTATGGCTGGATAATTGATGAATCAGCATGGTTTTATGAAAGGAAAATCATGTTAAACCAAATGATAGGAGTTATACACAGGAGTAATATGTGAATAAACGGGAACTGCATGAATGAGCTGCACCGGGATTTCGAGAAGGTATTTGACGAGTGCCACGTAAAAGATCACTGTATAAGTTAGGACCCTGTGATGTAGCGAGTGTCATACTGGCAAGGACAAAGGATTGACTGGCTGGCAGAGAAGAGAGTTTGCATAAATTTTGCATTTTACCGATTGGCAGGATATGATGTGTGGTGTCCTACAAATATCTGTGCCAGGGCTTCAACTTGGTACAATTTCTATCACTGACTTCAATAAGGGCATTAAAGACATGAGAGCTAAATTTCCAGATGCCAGGGAATTGAATGTTTCCGAAGAAAGTGACATTCTTGTTGGGCAAGGGAATCTTGGGTTACCGGGGTTAGGTAAGAATGTGAGGTTGGAAAACATTTGAACAATCAGTCATTTTCTCACTGAATGACACAACAGATTTGATGGGTCAAATTGTCGATTTCTGCTGCTAATTCGTATGGTCATAGGAAGTTTCAATCTCATCTGACCACCCATCATTTACACAAGAGCAGAGACGAGAAAACTCAAAGCCATAGTTGGAACTTTCTGATGAGTCAGTATGTATCTAATCAACCTGATTAGAGATGATGTTGTTACACATCTCTGGGGCACGTGTGTCTTGAACCAAGACCCTTGGCTCAGAGATAGGGATACTGACACTGCACCACGCAACCCCTAAGGACGGAGTTGTCAGATATTATAGCTGGTGCTCTTAAAGCTCAAAATCCACATAATTTCAGCTTCACACTTCTGACACCATGTCCCTTGTGCTGGATTTATTGATGTGGCTCGCTAAACTGTAAGTAACTATATATCCAAGTTTACATGACTGTTACAAGTTACACTCTGCACTGTTAAATGCATTTCACTAAATACCGAGTGAGTTACTTGATCGAGAATGATTAATGCAGGATATCCAGTTCTCTGCGTGTTCCCAGTTTTATCTTTTCTGAGGAGGGTGTGTGGAGACTCGTAGAAATTTTTATCAAGGTGATTGGATCATAGATAATGTGTGACAGAAACTGGCCTGATGGACTGGGTGGCTTTTTATCACACTAGGACTCCTTTTGCTCTTAATCTCTAGGGATTAATTTTAAGGACCTTTTTTGTAAATTTCACTTTTTGAGGTGTTCACAGATTGAAAACTGAGAGAACAGAATCACCGGTCTCTATCTGAAGTACCTAATCCAAAAGGCCACCTTGCTACATTGATAAACTTGATCAGCTTTTTTAAAAAAAATGGGAATGACATCTAGATGTCAGAATGTCGAAAAATTTGAGGAATGGTTTTAAGCCTTTTAATGTATACCCATCCACATTTATTCAGTATGGATGCCATAATCCTAATTTGCACATGAAAATAATTATTAAGTGATTAAACAGTTACATTCAAACCAGAGAGCTTGGATGAGCGCCCAGTACCGTCCCTTAGTTCCATAATCCTGCATAAGATATGTTCTGGCATATCTTGGCAGAAATTGATTTTTTTTAACATAGCTGGAAATAAGGCTTTTTATCATCTGAGGCACAGGTTTTGTCTCCTCATTGCCATTGTTCATTTTGTTATACATTGCGTCTTAATAAACATGCCTGCTTCATCGCTTCGTGGCAGGATTCCCATTTTCAGGCCAAACTTTCATTCTTGACCGGTTTCGAGTCTCTTGACCAAAACATGTCATTCACATAAATTTAAGCAAATAATTTTATACAAAATATCCTGTGTGGTTTGCTAAACTGTTCACTCTGTTCAGAGGAACACAGGAATGAGCTGGTTTGCCTCTCTCTCAGGTTTTCTTTTTTTTTGTTAGAAATTCGCTTTATTTCGAGGAAGGACTCAACAATTGGACAAGATTGGAATAATGCAGGGCACTGAATTCCCTTGTCAGCAGCACAAAGTTGCAGACTGAAGTTTATACTTAATCTCTGCTGCTTCTTCGAGTAACTGGCTCTCTTGGAAATTTCAATAGTACACAATTTCAGCAACATACTTTTGATACCACGTTCCATGTGCTGGTTTTGTCTTTGTGCGGGACATGATTGCACATGCTATGTGATGGAAACTGCCCCCTTGGACCGAATGGCCTTAAATATCCCAAAAGGGTTTTCTGAAGAAGGGTCTAGGCCCGAAACATCAGTCTTCCTGCTCCTCTGCTGCTTGGCCTGCTGTGTTCATCCAGCTCTACACTTTGTTGTCTCATTTACTAGTGACTGAAAGCTTGGTTAAGTAGTTGGGCTGTGTGAAGTGTTCAAATGGAAGAAAATGGGGTTGAGAGTTGGAAGGGTGTGGGGAGTAGATTGCAGATCTTGGTGCTTGTACTTTTGTACATGTGACAATCCACCAACAGGCAGCCAGTCATGGAGCAGTTAGGAATGACAATGCACAAAGGCCTAATTTAGAGGAGTGCAGATAACTCCGTAAATCGGGAGGGAGAAAGCCGTGAAAGTATTTCAAAACAAAATGAGAATTTTAAAACTGGGTTAGTGCTTGACCAGGATTAGCAAACGTTGGGGTGAAACTGGCATAGGACTTGATGCATGTCAAGACATGGGCAGCAGAGGTTTGGATAAACTCATGTTTATAATGGTTAGAAAATGGGAGACCAGCCAAGAAGTCATCAGAACAGTCAAGTCGGGAGGTAGCAAAGACAGGGCAAGGATTTCAGCCGCAAATGAGCGGAACTATGTTATCAAAGTGGAAATAGAAGGTCTGAATGATTTTACCTATGAGATTGGAAGCTCATCTTGAGATCAAATGTGTGACTAAGTTTGCAAATAAACACATTTTATCTCCAGACTGTTGCCAGGGAGAGGAATGGAGTCAGCAATGAGTGAACAGGGTTTGGAGTGGAGACAAAAAGACCAAAAATAATTGCATCAAATTTCCCATTATTAATTTGAGGAAAGGTTTGTCTGCTGCTCGAATTGTGTACATTGAACGTGCAGTCTGATAAATCAGTAATATGGAAGGAATCGAGAGAAGAGATGGAGAGGTAGAGTTGGGTGGCATCAGCATACATTGGCAAATTAGTGCTGTGCCTTTTGGATGGTATTAAGGCACAGCATGTCAGTGTGCAGTAGGAGTGGACAGTAAACGCCCCCTTGAGGGACGTGAGAGGGAAGGTGCAGGAGCAGGAAGAGAAACCCAATGCAAGTGATTTTCTGGCCTCAGTTAGATTGGTAAGAAGAGAAACATGAGTGCAGTCCTCCCCAGCCCGAGGACAATACAGGAGTATGTCATCAACCATGACAAAAGCTGCGGACAAATTCTTGGGAAGATGAAGTTTAATGCTGTCATTGTCTTATCGGATGTATTTTAGAAGATAATTAATTTTTGCTAAGAGTAGTTTTAGTCCTAGGGTGAGGGTGGAAATCTGATTGGAGTGGCTCAAATATGAGGTTCTGGATAACATGGAAATACATGCTGAGGCTCCAGTACTTTGGCAAAGAAAGGACCTTTTGGGATAGGACAGTAGCTAAGAAGTTCGGATGAGTTGATTGTATTTTTTTGAGGATAGAGGTAATGTCAGCACGATTTAAAGGAATGGGACAACATCTAAAGGAGAGAACAGTTCACAATATTGGTTAAGATGGGGTCCAGAAACGGAAGTTGACTGGTCAGCAGGTTGATGGGAATAGGGTCAAACAAGGTGATAGCCTTCGTGGACAAGAGGGGAAATAGCAGAAAGCTAAAAAAATGACTTCTAAAAGTGCTACTTGTTGTTGGAATGTTCAGAGAAAAGTCCTTTTTACTTTGAAATTTTGTTAATGACTTAGTATCATAGAACTGTACAGTGTAGAAACAGACCCTTCAATTCAACTCATCCAAGCTGACCAGGTATCCTAAATTAATCTAGCCCCATTTACCAGCATTTGGCCCATAACCCTCTGAATGCTTCCTGTTCATATACCCATCCAGATGTCTGTTAAACGTTATAATTGTACCAGCCTCCTCCATCTCCTCTGGCAACTCACTCCACACATGCACCACCCTCTGCATGTTACCCCTTAGGTCTGTTTTTAAATCTTTCCCCTCTCTCCTTAAACCTATCCCCTGTAGTTTTGTGCTCCCTTATCCCAGGGGGGAAAAAAAACCCTTTGGCTACTCACCCTATCTATGCACCTCATCTTTGGATAAACTCCTGTAAGCCCCTCCGCCTCCGACGCACCAGGGAAAATAACCCCAGCCTTTTTCTTTATTCGTTCATGGGATGAGGGCATCGCTGGCCAGGCAGCATTTATTGCCCATCCCTAATTGCCCAGAGGGCAGTTGAGAGTCAACCACATTGCTGAGAGTCTGGAGTCACATCGAGGCCAGACCAGGTAAGGATGGTGGTTTCTTTCCCTAAAGGACAGTGAACCAGATGGGTTTTTACATCAATTGGCAATGGAGTCATGGTCATCGTTAGATTCTTAATTCCAGATACTTAGTGAATTCAAATTCCACCACCTGCTGTGGCAGGATCTGAACCCCAGCCCCCAGAACATTATCTGGGTTTTTGGATTAGCAGTCTAGTGATAATACCACTAGACCATTTCCACTAAGGATATAACATAACCTAAGACCATAATACCACTAGAGCCTAATCAGCTTCTCCTTATCCCTATAGCTCAAACTCTCCAACCCTGGCCAACATCCTTGTGAATCTTTTCTGAACCCTTTCAAGTTTCACAACATCTTTCCTAAAGCAGGGAAACAGGGATTGAATATGGTCTTCCAAAAGTGGCCTAACTAATGTCCTGTACAGCTGCAATATGACCTCCCAACTACTGTACTCAATATTGTGACTAAGAAAGGTAAACATACCAAACATTACCTTCACTGTTCTATCTACCTGTGACTTCACTTCCAAGGAATGAAGAACAACACTTCAAGGTCTTCAGCCAGAGAGTGGTGGGCCGGTGGAATTCATTGTCACGGAGTGCAGTGGAGGCGGGGACATTGGATGCCTTCAGGGCAGAGATCGACAAATTCTTGATCTCAGAAGGAGTCAAGGGCTATGGGGAGAGTGCAGGGAAGTGGAGTTGAAATGCCCCATAAGCCACGATTTAAATGGTGGAGTGGACTTGATGGACCGAATGGCCTTACTTTCACTCCTGTGTGTTATGGTCTTATGGTCTATGGTCTAAGGTCTCTTTGTTAGCAACACTCCCTAGGATCTTCCCATGAAATGTATATGTCCAAACCCTGATTTGCCTTTCCAAAATGCAGTACCTCCCATTTATCTAAATTAAACTCCATCTGCCGCTCCCTCGGCCTGTCTGATCAAGGTCCCATTGTACTCGGATGTAACCTTTGCTGTCCACTACACAGATTTAAACCCTTCCCTTTGTGTTTTTATCCATTCAAAATGAACGTGGATTTGTTGTGATTTCATTTCGCTGGGATTACCATAAGAAAGTTCATGGTTCTTAGCATGCTTCTTTTCACAGTGTGTGAGGACTTTCACCGTAATTTGTAGCAGTTCTGCCAGTTTAATTGGAAATCCCCTAAGAAGGGACTTGTGTAGTCTTTGGAGCTGCAAGAGTTCTACTTTTAACTCGTCTTTATGGCAAGCCACAGATAGACAGGACTATTTAAAAACACTTCAGTTTTTGCACACTGAAATTCAGATTCTTTGCGTGCCACTGTTCTCCCATGTACAGTGCTTACCTCTAAATTTCAAAGCATTGACTCTGAATTTTCTCATAACAAACACATCAAATCTGTGCCTGAGTTAAAGATGAAGGAAATACGTTCCCCTTAGCATCCGGTATGATTTTTTTCCTTGACCTTTCACCCCCAATTTGGTGGAATCTCCATGTTATAACCAGATCCCATCAGAGCTTCCCCTAATTGGAAATAGTTCCAGGTGGAAAGTTTCTGGTGGGATGAACTGGCTGTTAATTACTACACATGAGATAGGAAGACAAACTAATGTATACACTCACACAGATGAGAAGTAAGAGGCAGATCCAAAAAGATAACCTGTTTTATGTAATTCCATGATCAGTCACTGAATTGTCTGTGAAGAGCAGAAAAGACACACTGAGGCCCTTATTGGGTTACACTGTGACAGTCTTGACCTTGTCAGTTGAACAGACTGTTTTCAAGATTCTTATTTTTGTAATCTGATGGAAGCTCCTTCGACCTGATTTCCTTTTTTTTGACTTGTTTACTACTCCTAAGTGAGGAAGCATATTTAGCTGCAACACAGAGGTAACTAGAGGATAGTGCATCGACTGGGACTTTCACATCATGCTTGGTGTATACAAGAGCATTTGGTCCCACAAGAAGGCTGCAGAATACAAACTGACTTAAGTCCTGTCCTTGTGTGTTCTTCAAAGGGAATGATATGCCCGACTAAATTTTAGAACATTTTGACTCCGTGTCAATTTTGTTGTGATGCATGGAGCGATTCTGTCTGTGAGGTCTAATGAGATTTTTCCAGTCTATCATCCCAAACTCACTTATTAATGGCCTATACCCATTCCCATGATCTCTGTATCATCCAGTGCTAGCCTGATCTGACCAATAGCCACAGTTGGAGGAATTTGCCATTTGCTGGATATCCCAGAATAGGCTTGCCACCTTTGTGCCATCACCATCTTCAAAGCCTGACCAAGCCTCTGGCCAAGCATTAGTGTTCCAGCATTGCCCTTTACCAGCCACACAGTGGCATAGCATCCCAAGTAACCACTGATAATGGTACTTAGCTGGCATGACTGACACTTCCTGGCACATTGAACTTTGAATTTTGTTTCCTTGCCCCAGCAAGTAGCACTGAAAGAATTCATGTACAGGGTCAGTGACTGCGGCACCCTGAAGGACAGCTTGAAAGTGCAGAAGTGGATCAGAGGGGTACTATGAGGGTTCATGGAAGGTGTTAATTGCCAGTGTCTGTGGCTGAGGGGTGTGTGCGGCTGTGCTGCAAGATGTTGCTAGATATTCAAGCTGGCAGCACAGAGGAGCGTGCAGGGAGCTGAAGTTTCCAGGTACCTACTCTGACTTTGATGTCAGGAATTGCTGATGCTGTTATTTCTGGACGGGTGGGAGAATAAGAAGCTATGTTGTCATGAGACCTTGGTTAATAAGGCTGTTAACAAGCAATAATGCACAATAATAGGTACCTCCCCACTCCCATGCAGAAATCCCAAATTGAAATTTGAAAATGCAGTGAGCTGCTCCTGAATTTTTGCACAGTTCTCCCAGATTTCTTCGTCACAGTCCACACGCCATTTAAGCATTTTTTTAGGATTTTGCTCAACAGAATCCACAAGGGATGGCATGCTGCTAAGAAGACGATCGTTGGCCTCTCATTATCATGAGATTATAGTTCAGTCCATCTTGATTTGCCTCGTTCCCTTCCCCACCCACTTTGAAGGACTGTTGTTTTGAAATGCCTTTTCATGTCTTAGTCTCTCACAATCTCTCTCTCTCTCTCTCTCTCTCTCTCTCTCTCTCTCTCTCTCTCTCACACACACACACACACACACACACCAGCCCACCTTTTTAAAACATGCATTTTGGTATGAGAAGTTTAAAATGCCAACAGTACTTCATTTCTCTGCAAAGTAAATTCATGGTAGCTTCATAGCTGAAAATGGCTTCAATGTTTGTCAATTAGAAAGCATTTCCTTTGTATGTTGAGATCTGCTTATTTGTACAATATTTCACCTTCCCTTGTATATTAACAATAACTTTCTACAATATGACTGTGTGTTTTACAGTTCAAAATTTAGTCATAAATCTTTTGAGAAGTGGTCATGAAAGGCACAGAATTACACCCCTAGACAGAGCTTGCTAATTGATCCCATTTAAAGAAATTCTTGGCCTAATGATTCAAGTAATAGTTTTCCAAACATTTATTCATAGTACTGTATGTTCTCACTCTATCTATCTCGCATGGTTTATCATGAAAGCATTTATAGTTCTGACTGTAAATGCATCTATGAATTTATATGATTGAGGGCTTTTCAATTACACTGATACAAATCAGTATTATGTTGAAGCTGGAGGAAGGAGGAATATATCCTAGTCAGTAAGCTGTACAGTCAAAGGTAGCTACTAACTGTAGAATAAAGGTTTTGTTTTCCCTACATTCATGAGCAGTTTAATCATTTCTTCTGTATGTCTTCTTAGCTCCCAGGATATTTACTCAGATAATTGCAGCCAAGGCACAACAAACAGGTCAAAGTGGGTGAGGGACAATGTTTGCTAAGGTGTTTTATCGCCACAACTAAGTGCTTTGTTATGAAATTCCCATGTAACTAGTTCAAAAAATCCTCCATAGTAGCTCAAGGACATAGCACAGGTATCCAATTGTACCTTGTGAAGGGTAGATTGTAAGTCTGATATTTGTAAATCCACAGGAGGTGGCTTGCCCATGACTTTGGCCCTGCTGGTTTCTCCAGTTCTTTCAGACATCAATCCACCAAGATCTTTGCACTCAGTAGCTTCTCGTGCCTCCCTGATTTTCATCCCAATACCATTGCTGCAATTCCTTAAGTGGCCTTAGTTTGAAAATTCCTTGTTAAAGGTTGCCTTAGTGAGAAATGAAATTAAATCAGTTGGAAGAAATCAAGTAGGGTCACATGGTATGGCATCTGTGTGGGTAGAATTGAGGAACCGCAAAGATTTTTTAAAAAAAAACCATAGTTGGAGTTGTGTACAGCCTCCAAACAGTTGTCAGGAGTTGGGGTGCAAGATACACCAGGAGGTAGAAAAAGGTGTGTAAGAACAGCAAAATCACAGTGATCATGGGGGATTTCAATATGCAGGTGGACTGGGAAAATCAGGTTGGTAGTAGATTGCAAGAAAAGGAATTTGTGGAATGTCTATGAGATGGCTTTTTGGAGCAGCTTGTAGTGGAGCCCACAAGGGAACAGGCAATACTGGATTTAGTGATGTACATTGAGGCGGACTTGATAAGGGAGCTTAAGGTAAAGGAACCCTTAGGCAGGATCATAATATGATTGAATTCACTTTCAATTTGAGAGGGAGGAAGATAGTAATGATGGTGGAGAGAGAGTAGTGGGGAACAAGGAAGTGACTGAGGAACTGAATAATTACTTTGCATCAGACTTCACGGTGGAAGAGAGCAGTAAAATTCGAGAGAGCCAGGAGGCAGAGCTGAGTATGGTGGCCATCACCAAGGAAAAGGTGCCAGTAAAAGTGATTGGCTTGAAGGTGGACAAATCATGTGGACCAGATGGATTACACCCCAGAGTCTGAAGGAGATAGCTGAAGAAATAGTGGAAGTGTTAGTAGTGATCTTTCAGGAATTGCTCGAGTCAGGGGGTGTCCCAGAGGACTGGAAAATCGCTAACGTGATATCCCTGTTTGAAAAGGGAGTAAGGCACAAGTTGGACAATTACAGGCTGATTAGCCTAACCTCAGTTGTGGGTAAGATTTTGGAGTCCTTGTAAAGCATGAGATTTCTGAATGTTTGGAAATGTGTAGTAAAATAGGACCAAGTCAGCATTGTTTCATTAAGGGGAGGTCACGCCAAACAAACCAGATAGAATTCTTTGAGGAAGTAATGAGCAGGGTAGACCAAGGAGAGCCAATGGATGTTATCTACCTGGATGCCAAGAAGGCTTTTGATAAGGTGCCGCACAGGAGACTGCTGCGTAAGATAAGAGCCCATGGTGTTTGAGGCAGGGTACTAGCATGGATAGAAGATTGGCTGTCTGCCAGAAAGAGGAGTGGGGATAAAGGGGTCTTTCTTCGTCGGAGGCTCACTGGTGATGTTACCTAGAATGGTGACGAAACGTCTGAAAACTAACCTTCCAGCTCAGCGAGCAAACTCACATCCAGGGTCTTTCTCAGGATGGCAGCCGGTGACTAATGATGTTCTACAAGGGTCAGTGTTGGGACCACAACTTTTCACTTTGTACGTTAATGATCTTGATGAAACGACTGTGGGCATTCTGGCTAAGTTTGCAGACAATACAAAGATAGGTGGAGGGACAGGTAGTATTGAGAAAGTAGCAAGGCTGCAGAATAACTTGGATAGGTTAGGAGAGTGGGCAAAGAAGTGGCAGATGGAGTACAATGTGGGTAAGTGTGAGGTCATGCACTTTGGTAAGAAGAACAAAGGCATGGATTATGTTCTAAATGGGGAGAAGATTGAGAAATCTGAAGTGTAAAGAGATTTGGGAGTTCTAGTTCAGGATTTTCTCAAGGTAAACTTGCAGGTTGAGTCAGTAGTTAGGAAGGTAATGCAGTGTTGGCATTTATTTTGAGGGGACTTGAGTATCAAAGCAGGTATGTACTCCTAAGGCTTTATAAGGCCCTAGTCAGGCCACATTTGGAGTATTGTGTGCAGTTTTGGGCCCCATATCTCGGGAAAGATGTACTGGCCCTGGAGTTCGTTCAGAGGAGGTTCACTAGAATGGTCCCAGGAATTGAAAGCTTAACATCGGAGGAACCTTTGAGGACTCTGGGTCTATACTCAATGGAGCTGAGAAGGATGAGGGGGAATCTCATTGGAACTTAGCCAATACTGAATGGTGTGGACAGAGTGGATGTTTGGAAGATGCTTCCGTTGGTAGGAGAGTCCAGGACCCGAGGGCACAGCCTTAGGGTAAAGGGGAGACCTTTTTAGAACGGAGATAAGGAGAAACTTCTTCAGCCAGAGAGTGGTTAATCCTATGGAATTCACTGCCACAGAAGGAGGTAGAGGCCTGGTCATTGAGTATATTTAAGACTGAGGTAGATAGGCTTTTGATTATCAAAGGGATCAAGGGTTAGCAGGAGAATGGGGTTAAGGAACTTATCAGCCCTGATTGAATGGCAGATTAGACTCGAAGGACCGAATAATGTCTGCTCCTATGTTTTGTGGTCTTAGCAGAAAATTCTCCAAAACTAAATCACCAATCATCGTCCTTGTGTTGCCTCTGGAAAGTTAGGCAATGACACTTTTTTAATTGAAAGGAAATGTTAATTAATTGTGAAACATGTCAAAACAGCTTTTAGCTGGAATAGGAGAAGGTGTTTTGCCAATGCCTGTCTATAGATTTAACTTAAAATTACATTACGGCCAAGAAATGGATCAACTCGCTTAATGTCTCCCTATTTTTTTGATGTCCATTCTTATGAGAATACATCCTTTGTAGGGGCAGCTTATTGTGTTAACGGTGCTGTATATAGACATGGTTTCTTGTTGACAGTATTGCATTTCGTCACTGGTTACACTTTGGGTGGCCAAATGCTCATGATTGATTAATGTAGCTGTAATTCATGTGTTCCTTCAGGAAGGAAATTGGCCCTCTGTACCTGGGATCACCTACATCACAATGTTCCACAACAATGTGATTGACCATTTCGATGTGCAATTCAGAGTCAATCAACCTGCTCAGTTTAGTAGTGATCTGGTGAATGACTGACTATTTCAGTGATGGGCAATAAATGCTTGCCTTGCCAGCAATACCCACATTCCAAGACTTAATGTGATGAAAATGTCAGCAACTCAATATGACTGGAGAGGTCTCTTAGCTGAATTCTAGTGTGCGGTCAATAAGTCAAGAAGGGTTAAAATAATATTTTTTACATATCGTTTATTCCGAGGCCTCCTACAACATAGTAAGATGAGAAAAGGGGAAGTGGAGAGGCCTCCTCCCAGCCTCTTAAAATTAGATTTTGCAGCTGTGGCTTTGGTGGTCGTTCCTGTAATTCGTATGCCACTGGGGTAAACCTCAGCCAATCACACCACTGAAATCCTCCCTACTTTGTTAACCCCTGAAAAGCTGCTTTCTGCACGTAAGTAAGAAAACGAATTACCGGATCGCTGTGTTTGTCAGCAATTCAGTGAAAGCCGTGGGTACACCTTTTTGAATAACTTTTTTGTTCCACTTTTCAGTCAAAACCTAACTCAAGCGCTGCAATTTTTCTTACATTAGTAGTCTATGCATGTGACAGGTTAGTCAGAACAAGACGAAAGCTTTTATGATAAATGGCTGTTTATTAAAAAAGTGATTTGAGCTTTGTTCAAATTATGAATGTGTTTAGAATACAAGGCAATTGCTAAATTGGAGAGGGAAAAAAAAGCTAAACAGCATATGTTGGCCAGGTTTCAGAAAGAGGGAATAAAAAAGTCTCTTATGATCTTAAATGCTGCAAGTTCTTTGGTGGTTTGTGGTTTTGCTATTAACAGAATGCATAGACAAGGGCACGCGGCAGTGTGTTTCCGTTCTGGCATATATAGATAAGAGCTGGTCCTGATCAATTTTGTACCAGGTGTAGGTATAGCATGCTGCGAAAAAGTAGCATTTAGAATATTCTACAAGAGCAAAAAGGCCTTTTTTGATTGATTGCCCGTTCTGGATTGCTTGCAGGGTTACACGTGAATCATGTTAGTTTGTTCATAAAGCCTATTTCTCTTGGTAAACGTACAGTATCCATATTGAAATCTGCCATATTTTGTCACACATGCCATTCCTGTGTGACGTTGCTCGTGCTTTTGTGCAGTCAGAATGTTGGCTGAGTTGTCCCTATGCTTGATCCAAGCAACCATGCTTTCAAAATTACTTTTAAACAACATAACACATGTCAGTGATATTTTTTGGGTGGTGTGGGTCACTGCCTCTAAATAAGAGAAAATAAAAATGTTTCCAAATTGTAAATCTTAGGATTCCATTTAGCTCAATATGCCTACGGTGACCCTTGAAAACAACCAACAATTGTTTGCAAGCCGAGTGTTGGTTCCTATGATGTACTGTCTTTTTAACTACCACAGACATGATCAGTTAAACATTTTGGATTTTTAAAATTATTTGTTCACTGAACTCTTTGGCCACCCTTTTTTGTTTCGGATTGAAATCTTCCTAGTTTGTTCCTTTTATACAATAGACAGTAGGTGCTGGAGTAGGCCATTCGGCCCTTCGAGCCAGCACCACGATTCATTACGATCATGGCTGATCATCCGCAATCAGTCTCCTGTTCCTGCCTTATGCCCATAACCCTTGATTCCACTATCTTTAAGAGCTCTATCCATCTCTTTCTTGAAAGTATCCAGCGAGTTGGCCTCCACTGCCTTCTGGGGCAGAGCGTTCCATATATCCACCACACTCTGGGTGAAGAAGTTTTCCTCAACTCTGTTCTAAATGGCCTACCCCTTATTCTTAAACTGTGTCCTCTGGTTCTGGACTCACCCGTCAGCGGAAACATGCTTCCTGCCTCCAGATTGTCCAATCCCTTTTATATGATAACACTTGAGTTTTCATAATGGCAGAAGTGTTCAATGCTTGATCCAATATGAATATTTTAGTTGTGTTTTTTCTGTTTGTTTATGTTTGGTTGTGATCTGAAAAACTGCTGATGAAATAATCATGTGGTCCTCTATACTTGGATCGCATTTATTTGAGGAAATAATTGCATTCAATAAACTGCCCCATAACTCAGCCAATAATTGAAATTACGTCATAGCCAAGACCACTCAAACAGGGAGTCTTGTATTGATTTTGTTCTCTTGCTTTCTCAATATAACAATATTTAAAACTAAACATCCCTTTTTGCTGACTTTGCCAATTCTTTGCAAGTTTTGGATAATCGCGTTCCATCTCAAATATTGTGATTGAAACTGGCGGAATTGAGGGAGGAGGTTTTTAAGATGTGAAGCTGAGGTCCTGTCTATCTTCAGATAGAGAATAGAACAGAACCCCTGCAGGGTGGAAGCAGGCCATTCGGCCCGTCAAGTCTACACCAACCCTCTGAAGAGCATTCCACTTGGACCCACGCCCCTACCCTGTTCACTCGAAATTCCCATGGCTAATCCACCCCGCATGCAAATCCTCGGATGCTATTGGCAACTCAGCATGGGAAATCCATCTAATCTGCACAGCTTTAAACTGTGGGAAGAAACCAGAGCACCTGGACGAACACCCACAGACACGAGGAGAACATGCAAACTCCACGCAGACAGTCACCTGAGGGTGGAATTGAAATCAGGACCCTGGCGCTGTGAGGCACAAATGTGGCACAAGATCAAAGAATCATCAACACTGCTGGAATTACAGCAGTTGCACAAAAGTAGCTCCACAGCTCAATGTGCTTGAGAAACAGTTGTGTGTTTGAGCAAAAAGACATAATATGGGGTGATAAGTTCCACTGCGATGGAGCTAAAAAGGCGAGAACAAAAACCAAGTTGCTAGAAAAGCTCAGCAGGTTTGTCAGCATCTGTGAAGGAAAAGAAAAAAGAAAATTAACGTTTCAGGTTCGGTGACCCTTCCTCAGCAGTTCCAAAACGCTAACTCTGTGTTTCTTTCCTTCACAGATGCTGCTAGACCTGCTGAGCTTTTCCAGCAGATGATAGGAACTGCATAAATCAGATTTCTGATGAATGGTCTGGGCCTGAAACGTCAGCTTTCCTGCTCCTCTGCTGCTCAGCCTGCTGTGTTCATCCAGCTCTATACCTTGCTCTCTGAGCTTTACTAGCAACTTTGTTTTTGTTCCTGATTTACAGCATATGCAGTTCTTTGGGTTTGTAAAAAGGAGAGAATTTCTTTTTTGCATGAACTGTATAATAATTAAACTAAGCCTCACAATAAACAATGGAATAAGTACAAAGAATTATTTGAAAAATTGCTTTTCTTTTGACAGGTTTCTTTCGCTCCTGTTAGTCAAAACAAATTGCCAGACAAATGTGAGGAAATGGAATCTTGAAAATGATTATTTCTGTTTATTCAACTCCGATAATTCTTTGTGATTTGTCCAGTTTGCTCCAGTCGATCTACTAACAAAGGAATTGTTGTCAATTTAGATTGAATCAGTAAAGAAAGTGAGGGGGTCGGGGTGGGGGAGAGCATTTTTTTGTTTTTATAATGCCCTTTGTTCTACAGATTGATCCTGATAGATGTTTACTAGATACCTGACATTTTATTTCAATTATTAAGCCCAGGCAGATGAATGGCTAGAACAAGTAAGTGAAAATAAACTGAGGTTGAAAAATCTTTGTTATTTTCGACAAAAAGTAGAATAAGGTCTAAGTGTCAAACTCAAGAAGTGGACTGAGGGAACAATTGAGATCAGTTCAGAAAATAAGAAGATCTAACATTATCTCTGGTAGTGTAAGGAACCTAAATGATGTGCTGAAGTCTTGCTGTGCAGGATACCATCCACATTGAATTGTATAAAGGACAAGGGAAGTAAAAAGCAATGATTTTCTAATGGTGTAAAATGTTGCAAAGGCCTTTTGGGTTGTGAGAGGAAGGAAATATGAGGGAGGTAAGGAGTTGGCAGAATTATAGATGGCTTTGAAAAATATGATTACAGAAGACGGTTTTAAAAATCTGAATCATAATGTTGACAGTGAAAATAATTGATTTATGTTTTTTATCTTTTACTTTCTTTTCACTTCATTGTGCAGGATGAGTCTCTCTTGCATTTGCTGAAGCATCATTTTAAATTCTTTTTAATTAGAATCCCTACAGTGTGGAAACAACAGGCCATGTGACCCAACAAGTCCACATCGCCCTTCCGAAGAGCATCCCACCACGATTCATTCCCCTTACTCCTGTATTTCCCCATGTCTAACCCACCTCACCCAAACATCCCTGGATACTGTGGGCAATTTAGCATGGCCGGTCCACTTAACCTGCATATCGCTGGGCTGTGGGAGGAAACCACAACACAAAGAGGAAACCCACGCGGACAAGGGGAGAGTGTGCAAACTCCACACGGACAGTCACCCGAGGGCGGTATAGAACCTGGGTCCCTGGTGCTGTGGGGCAGCAGTGCTAACTGAGCCACTCCACTTGTAGTCCTACTTTGTCCTATCTTTCTGTGAATGCAGTCTGAGCAGCAAGCCGTGTCACCATGATGTCAAAAAATGTTCTACTATGGAACTACCTCCCCAAATATCTGCCTAATGTAAACCAATTTGACACATTCAGGCATTAGAATGCAGTTGCAACACAAGTGTTTTTCACAATTTATTTATATACAAAAATCAAAACAGTTTGCAAATATAATCTTTCGTAAATTGAATTAGCAAAAATGTACAAGTATGTATATGTTTAATGCAAGCCATTGCATGTTTTGAAAGCAGCGTACCTGTAAAGTGTATTAATAGGTGGAGGTTTGTGGCTTGACTGCTTTTGCATTAAATGATCTGGATCAAGGGATTGAATCAATGTTTGGTTTGGTTACTTGGGTTGAGTTAGGTTGGAGATTGGGGCTGGGGTGAAAACTCTGAATCCTAAAGATGTGTCACATCGAGTCATAGCTCTTCATGGTCACTGAATGGATTGCTGTGCTTGGAGAACAATATGTTCCAAATAGGTTACAGTTTGTCTGGTAATAAGCCATGGCTTAGTGGGAGCATATCTGTGAGAGAAGGTTGTGGTTCCAAGCCTACGTTAGGGATGCTTAAGCACGTAATCTCAGTCAAGTGCACTGCTGAGGAAGTGCTGATTGTATGAATCACCACCTTTTGGGTGAGACATTTAAACCAAGATCTCACATAGAACGTAGAACATAGAACATAACACCCAGTACAGGCCCTTCGGCCCTCGATGTTGTGCCGACCTGTCATACCGATCTCAAGCCCATCTAACCTGCGCTATTCTATGTACGTCCATATGCTCGTCCAATGACGACTTAAATGTACCTAAAGTTGGCGAATCTACTACCATTGCAGGCAAAGCATTCCATCCCCTTACTACTCTCTGAGTAAAGAAACTACCTCTGGCGTCTGTCCTATATCTTTCACCCCTCAATTTAAAGCTATGCCCCCTCGTGCTCGCCGTCACCACCCTAGGAAAAAGGCTCTCCCTATCCACCCTATCTAACCCTCAAGTCCCTCAGCCTTTCCTCGTAAGACCTTCCCTCTATACCAGGCAACATCCTAGTAAATCTCCTCTGCACCCTTTCCAAAGTTTCCACATCCTTCTTATTGTGCCGTTAGCTTCTTTGATGCTCTTTGGAAAAAAAGCAGGGAAGTTTTGTTGGTGTCTTGGCCAAATTTTAGATCTCCATGAATATCATCCAGAACAGAATTTCTGGTCGTCATTTCATTGTTGTTTGTGGCACTTCACTATGTGAAAATCGGCTGATGCGTTTCTTACATTACAACAGGGACTGCACTGGAAAATTACCCCCTTAGATTAGTACATCCCAAAGCATGTTATAGTTAACGCCAAGTTGTATACAAGTGGAATTGGTTCCTCTACTTGTGACTTTTGAACTTTCCTATGATTTCAGTTATGATAAATATACTCACAACATGGCTACTTTTGATTTAGTAACAGTTTATTCAAGGAATATTAATTTTTCCATGAAAATATTGCTGTGTATAAACTACACAAATCTCATTTGGATGGTATGCCTTGAGACGAACGAACTCAACTCTATAACCTCGAGGGCATATTTTTGAAAAAATGAATACATGGAAATTATTTCATAACTGAAACACAAAATGAGATTGCTAATGGATATTGGTCAGTAACATTTGTTCTTTAGTTAATGATCTAATTTTGAGTCTGTTAGGATTACTGCCTTGAATTCATTCCTCGAGTATTTATTATTTTCTGTTAATCCAAATGTGGATAGAAATCAATTATTTATGACAAATTACTTCTGAATCAGCCATTCTTATGACTCCCAGAATTATTGTCACAGTCCTCGGGCATGGCAAAAGACCTTCAATTTTATCTCCCTCATGTATTGTTTTCTATTTGTTGCAAATAGTTTTAATTTTAATGTTAAAGATTGCTTATGATTATGGGGAAAAAGGGAGAAACATTTTCACTTTTTCCTTTTATTTCTCCTTTAAAATTTTCCCAGTCTGGTTGTCAGTGAATTCGTCAATAACATCGTAGTATCACAACACTGTGTATCGAGGAGAATGAAGTCAATTTGAACATGGGTTGGCCCTAGAAAATATTATTTAAAAACAACTATGTTGTCTGAATGTAATAACTAATGAAAAGATTAACTATAAAATGAAACAAAATTTCTATAACCAGTTCACGCTTCATATTTGTACACTTCAATATCACTTAGTGACTCATTTTCCATGTGTAGTTAGTTATTTATGCTGTTAAATAGAGTAATTGCTGACCCTGATTTTTATAGTTCTCTTGTACGAATTGTGGCTTGTATTGTACATTTAATGATTTCTGTTGTGCTCGTCTCATTTCAACTAAAGCTTCCTTCAACTCTCCTGTTACTGTTAAGGTATTGTGTTCACATTGAGGTGACGTTTTTATTGTAATTGTAGTCAAAATGATCTCCCCATTTAAACTGGTAGATGACATAAATCATTACGCACTTCAATGCAACAGAAAAGACCAATAATAATTACTGATTTATTGAAGTTATTGAACAGCATACAAAACTTCAAAGAAAGGAGAAAGAAAGACTTGCATTTCTGTAGAACCTTTCCTGGCCTCGGGGTATTAAAGAAAATTCACCCATGACCACCACCTGCCCCAAGTGTAACAGAACCTGTGTATCGGTCTGTGCAGCCACCTACAGACTCTTCCTGAGAGTGGATGAGGGTCATCCTTGCCTGTGGGGTACTGCAGTGATGACGAGGATGATTGTTAGATGCTGTGACATGGGAGCAGTGGCAGCCAGTCTGCACATCTGTCATCTGCTTCAGATGTGTTGTTTCAAAGGACTGCCCTTAACAGATCTTGCTATCAGCACGCAATCAAACAAGGTAATTCAGCCCTCGGAAACTTAAAGGTATGGTGACCTTTCTCAAGCTTGTTCTTCCATTGCCATGCTCAATGGAATATGGCTTTCCTGACTCCCCAAATGTGTCCATGATGAACTGAAGGTACAAATGCAGGAAAACAGCATCTGGTTTATTAGGAGCAGTAAATGAGCCTCGGAGATAGACACTATGTGATTGGAGAAGCCTGTCATCATAGATTCACTCCAATGCTGCTGTCCCAACTCAACCAATCTCAGCCTCCCTCTCTCTTGCTCTTGGTGCTTCTCCAGAGACAGAAGCTCGGATTGGAGGATCAGCAAGGGTGGGTGAGAGGAAACCCGAGCGGAGGAAGGGACAGATTTGGATTGGGTGGGGTGGGGGTGAAGTGGGAGGGTGTGCAGTGGAGGGGCAGGCTGGTGTTGGATCCAGTAACGTGGCTGTGCCCCTGTGTGTAAGCGAGAGAGAGAAAAAAGGAATTGAGAGGGAGTGGGAGAAAGTTTGGGGGGTCAGGTGGGGAAGGTTACATTGTTCACTTTCATGTTTACAGTTTTTTACCGAGTTATGTCTCAAAGTCCCATCTCTTTTCAATTAGGTTCTTGTAAAAACTGTAGAAATTTGGCTTTCAAGTTTGAAATTGACTGCTGGAACAACAGCCAAAGAAAAGTTAAATACTTCCTGATGGGTTTTCTTTCTCTCTCTTTTGTGTTTGCCCAATAAATTCTTTTGTGAGTAAAGTTTTTAAAAAAGAAAGTTGGGTAGAAGATGAAAAATTACTTTCGATGAAATTCAGTTATTTTTTTTTCCCCATTCCCTGTACGTTCTAATTTGTGTATTGAAGTGCTTGTCTGTGTACAATGTGTGTCCTTCAGTCAAGTTCATTTGTTGAAAATGTTGGGAATTTGGTTGATCCAGAATTGCCGGCATTCCAGGCCTTGCAGTTGGTTTAATATTCGCTGCTGGAGGAGAGTGATGGCAGTGTTGGTGTTTTAGGGTGAACAAGAGTGAACGTGGTGAATGAAAGAAAATTTGTTTAATTGCTGTCTGGTTATTAGCTGCCTGCTCCGCACCAAGTCTTTGGTTTCTTCACTGCCCTTTCAGAGAGGCTTTGGAGCAAGGTTATGAATTTCCACGATAATAGGAACTGCAGATGCTGGAGAATCTGAGATAACAAAGGGTGGAGCTGGATGAACACAGCAGGCCAAGCAGCATCTTAGGAGCACAAAAGCTGAGGTTTCGGGTCTGGACCCTTCATCAGAAGATCAGAAAATTGCTTTGAGAATTGCTTGGTTTCCCACTATTTTTATCTGTGGAAATCTGAGAGTGAGCTCTCAAAGGAAAGCTTATTTTGACCCCTTTGTAGTTATACGTCTTGATAAAATCCAAACTCTATTTCCTTTGGTAATTTTACCCAGCACTTTAAATTTGGATTAAATTTTAACACTGCCCACACATTCCAAACTGCTATGCAAAAGAGACTTAACAGCGCCAGTGAGAACTGTGCTACATTATTTCCTTACTATTGATTCAAAAGGAAATACTTTGTCTTTTAATTAACAAATTATTCCATGCCTAACAGAGGATGTTTCAGACCCAAAACCTTTGGTATCATGTTTACCTGGCATCTAATCATGTAAAATTGTTTCCCTCAACCAAATGAATTAAAATAGCCACCCAAGGTCACAAAGGCATTTGAGATGCATTGGCAATACAAGTGCTTTTCATGTCTTTGGGTTGTTGTTTCTTTGACCATGTGACAGATCAATTTGTTACATGGGAACCTTGAAACAATGTTCAATCAATTTATGTGACTATCTAATTTTTAGTGATTTGATCATATTTCTGGGATACAACTAAAGAAAGGGGATAGAGGGCTCGGTGAGATTGTTTTCATTGCACCATCAGTCTCTTGATGTCAGTGAAACATCGACTTAAGGAAGAAAGGAGGAGAACATGTCCCCATTTACTCAACGGAACGGAGGTTACGAGAGTGAGGAGCATCGATTTCCTTGCAGTGACACGAACTGATGACCTGTTGTGAACTTCCCACATGAATGCAACAGTCAAAATGGAGCAACAACACCTCTTCTTCCTCAGGTGGCTCAGCAAATTTGCCTTGTCCATAAGGCCCCTCACCAACTTCTACAGATGCACCACTGAAAGCATATTGTCTGGATGGATAATGGCCTGGTGTGGTAACTGCCGTGCCCAGGACAGTAAGCAACTACAAAAGGTGGTGTGCACCGCACAGACCATCATGGAAGCCAACCTTCCATCCATGGATTCCATTTATATGGCTCACTGCTGTGGAAAGGTGGCCAACACCATTAAAGACCCATCGCACCCCTGCAATGACCACCTACAACCCCTTCTGTAAGGCAGAAGGTACAGAAGCCCGAACACATGTTTTAGCAGGTTTGGGAACAGCTTCTTCCTGGCTGTTATCAAACTGATGAATGGACTCTAGCCTCAAATAATGTAATCTGCATTTTAACCTGTATGCCTGTCTTTTTGGTCTGTGTTTCCTTTGCTGTGATCTGCCTGTACTGCTCATAAACAAAGCTTTTCACTGTGTTTCAGTACGTGTGACAATAAGTCACTCAATCATGAAAATATTGAATGAGGAAAGACACACTGATTCATTTAGTCCATTTCTTATAGTCTTAATGCCTTGTACATCACAATAAAGAGATTCCTTTCATCACTTAGATTCTTAACCTCAAAGGTAGTGGAATAAACCACACGCAAATAAATGGAAAATGAAATCTAGAAAATCACTTCACCAAATGTTTTTGGATATTAAAACTGGTCCGGGAGAGCATGTTGATCCTGACTTAAACAGTCCGTAATTTATGTTTTGTGAGGTTTTTTTGTCCCTTTATTTGTGACATTAAATGAATTGATAATTATTGTGCAAACTGCTAGCTGTGCCTCTACATGACTTGTGCATGTGGTGTCCAGTGATTCCCAATTTTCCAGTGAAACAATTGGTTTACATAAACGCAGTCTAGCCTCATAATTATTTTACAGGTACTCCATCATATGGCACTTTCAATGTGGCACAGTTGTGAGCTTCTTACCAGGATTTTACAAACACTTAGCTTATGATTCTTTGTACTACTTTTCTTCCTGATGGAATAGAAACATGCCATTCAGCCTGGTGGGTTAAATGCTACTCTTTACGCTTCACTGCTGCTTCTCTGCCACAAGTTTATCTTAACCTACCTGCAAATCCTTCCATTGACATTCCTGTCATGTGCTTACCTGGTTTTGTTTTAAATGCATGTAAATTATTTATCTCAACTATTGTGTGATAGTGAATTCCACATTCTCACTACTTTTGAGGTAAGATGTTCTTTCACTCGTCTTGGTTTTATTGAAAACTGTCTTTTGTTTATAGCCTCAAGTTTTGGACTGCATCAGCAAGTGGAAATATCTTCTCCACATCAGTCCTGTGGAGCTCTTTATAAATTTGAAGGCCACAATCAACTTTCAGTCTTTGCTTTTTTTTATTCCGCTTGTGTGTTTACATCACAAAGATAAACTAAGTTACCAATTTTACGAGCTTTTTAGTTACTTAGCAACAGATTTAATTTTATTGTTGGAGCACTAAAATCAGTAGAACCCCCATTCTGTTATCTTGCCACAGATTCTGCTCCCCAACCTGTGATCATGCGAAGATTATACACGCTACAGTAATAACTGAAAACATGTAATCTAACCTCTAATTAAAATTCATTTTTATTGAGTTCTGTCCTTGTGATGATATTAGTGCTTACAATACAATATCATCGTGACTGCTCCTTCCCAATTAACTTACCCCATTAAGCAAGTGGTTACTTCATAATAAAAGCAATCTTAGTTCAAAGGTTCAGCAGTCCTTCTCTTACAATAGCTCTGTGGCTGAACAATTGTAACTATTTTAAGATGTGACTACTTTAGAACCAAACGTCCTTGCATACTAAGCAGAGGCTAACTTTTTTTAATGCTCACACAATCTAAAGAAAATCAGCTTGGTGCTACATCGTTGCATTTCTACACAACCGTTTCCGATGTTGAGCTGCCAGTTTTATCAACCTCTTCCTTCCATGAGTACGTATGTATTGCCTAGTCTCGGACATGGGTGCCCTGCATCACGGGAAATATTGAGAAACTATGCATTTGAAAACCACATGCCTTGATCAGCAATAAAGATGCATTTTTGTTAAGTGCCTCAGACATTTCACACCAACATTTGGGGCAGTCATCGACTTAACAACGCCTATTCTTCATGGAACTGAGGGCTGAGAGTCTGCTCTACAATTGCTGATAATGAAGATCGGTGCCCATGGTATGAAGTCACTTTAATAGCTGAAATTTCTAATATTCGACAGTTCGATCTCATCCCCTTCAATCAGCTTGTCATGTTCTTCGCACAGGATGAACCAGTTTGGTTTTAACAGCATCCTTGAAGATATCAATCAGGGAAGGGCTTTTGTCTTATGCTGCTTTGAACAATAATTATGTCCATTTATGAATTGAATGTAACGGAATAGAATAATTTAAAATGTTTGACAATGGAAATTCTACCTATTGCACCCAAGCCTTAACTATCAGTTGGAAAACAATATTATTATTTCCATGCTTAAGTCCCCTTGATGTATTAGTAATTGCTTACAGGGGAAGCATACTGCTACGATGCATGTTGAAGGTCATGGATGAAACCATGACACTGTATTTATCATTAAAAGCCTTCTGTTGCAGTGGTCGACAGTTTAGTCGTATAATGCACTTTCACAAGATTTTAAGTACCATTAGTCAAAACCCATTTGAGAAAATACTTGTCCTTTATTGCCTGCAAATTACTGTCAAAGGTAATTAACAGAGGCTATTGCCCCTGACCTCTGAAAGTACATGGATACAAAGCTCTCATTTGAGGATATTGCCTTTAATTTGTTGGGAAGTGATGTTCTCAGCTATATATTCACACCGTCACTTTCATGAACATAGTAAATAGGAAATGTTAGCTCCTTGGCTTTACAAGAGTATGGCACATTGAATGCCGCGTCTACACTTGCACTGACTGTTTCATTCTCAGGCACTTGATCAATCAGTAAGTCGCTGTTGTGGAATGAGAAGCTGGGAACGGAGACTGCACCAAAGATCTTCCATAGGGAATATGAAGTTCTCATTGAAAGCAACTTGGATTAGACCAGGAAAGTGAAGATAACTGTTCAAAATGGAGAAATAAATTCAGGACCTGTGATTCCTTACTTAAATACTACTCAAAGCTGCGTAGGTCTTGTATTTGCTGTTGTTGCAACTGGAAAAGCCAAAGCGTGCTATAAGCAAGATAGCTATAATCTGCCAACATTCGAAAATTATTTCACCCTTATATGGAAATTCTACCTCTGGCTTAAACCTGGTTTTTTAAAAAAAATCTTTCTTGTTGTGCTTGTCAAATTTATTCCTGGAGAAAGCAAGATATTGAGGCATAATCAGAGGAAAGATATCTAAGAAATAAGAGAATTTAATTGTCCAATTTAATAAGATTCCTCTGGAGTCTGCCAGGCCCCATTATTCTTCACCACTGGTTGATTTTAAATAATTGATAATTCTGTTTTGTAGCAACCTCACCAGCACTTTTTCACTTCTGGCCTTCCATCGTATTGCAATTCCAAGTTGTACTCCTTGAGATTAAAGGAGTTGATGAAGGTGGGTGGAATAGTAGTGGAAATCTGGCACTGTTCCCTATAACTTTTTAAAAAAATACAGGGGGCAGTGGGGACACTGTGTTCATCTGAAAATTTCAGAACTGGTAGACTTTTTATTTTATTCTTGAACCAAACCAAAACAGATGGATGCTATTAAGATACAAGCCTACCATGATCTGCTGACTCAACAGTTTTCTCCCACCTTTTAAAAATTTTTAAATATAGAACCAAGATGCAAGTGATTTGTTTTTGAATTCCTCAAAAACCATTTGGAACAATTGAGCTTCTGACTAAAGTCCATTCTATCACCAAGATTATCTGCTTCTAGCTCCATAACATCCTGACTCCAATCTTGCTTCATCTTATCAGTGGATAAAATCTTCATCCATGCCCTTGTTACTTTCCAGCTTGACTCATTCTGGACCGTCCCTGATCTTCCAGCCTTTGTACACCAAAACACCATTCAGAATTTTATTTGCATCAGTTCTCATGCACCAACCATTCCTATACTCATGAAGTGACAGTGGCTCCTGTTCTGATTACAGCTGATATTTCAAACAGTCAGTCTTGATTTCAGATATCTTCATGGCCTCATGTACACAGTATCTGTAACCTTCGAAACCTTTCAGATTGCTGTCACTTGCAGTTGCAGATTCTTGCACAAACCCAGTTTTAATTGTTCCACATTGGCTGTTTCTTCATCCGTACTGGGCTCTAAAATCGTCTTTCTTCTCAAGCTTCCTGCCTCTCTCACTCTCTGTCTCTGATGCTTCTTTAAACGCATCCCCATTTCTTTACATGCATGGATGTCAGAAGTATTTTCATTAATATTTCTCTTTCTAAACTCCTGGAGGCATTTTGCTGTATTTCAGAGAATTGTTGATGTTTGTCAGTCTTGTTAATGCAGTTAAACAGTTCTGCTATCACAGTTATTCACTTTGTCATGTTTGCCAAGAATTTGCTGGGAAAATAGCATGGTTTTTAATGGCATTCACTATTACTAGTGTGTAAATAATGTAGTACATTATGTTGAGGAAGAGATGTACCCTGCCAATTATGGACTGCTACAGGTTAGCACTCATTTGTGTTCCTTTGCCCTTTTCTGCCATGGTAAAGGCAACTCCTGAAGCATTGCTGATTTGTTATAGTTAATTACTGAATAAACTCAACACAAAGTTAGAACTGCTGTTCAACAGAGTTCGAACCCTATTAATGTTGAATTCCCCTCAACCTCTCCAACTCAGAGTAAACAACTGGAGCTGTGGTGTCTCATTTGTGCAATTTGTTAATTAAAGTCAAACAAAAGAAATTCACTTTTTGTTTGTCGCTTGCTCGCTTTCTCACTCTCGATTCAATCACTCTTTGTCATGGATTATCTCATCCTGAAAATCAGATGGGAAGGCAGTGAGATGGGAAGATAGGTAGGTTGTACTTGGGGACGTACTCGCTGGTTTCCTGCCCCACAGAAATTAGGTTTTGCTGGCTTGCCACCACTTGAGGCCTTCAGTAGTCGATTAGCAAACTCCTTTAAAGGCCTCAAATTGGTGTGGACTGCAACTACTTCCTATCCAGGTGGGATGAGGAACAGTCAGCCGATCTGACTGCTAGACCAGAGAGGAGATTAAAATACCACGAAGCGAGACATCACCTCTCTAACAATATCCTTGCCTCTGACTTCTTCTGCCCCTCCAAATAATGCTTAGGTTTCCTAACATTGATCCTGTATCCCAGATTGATTGACAACTCCATGTGAATGGAACTTCCTGCTGCATGGTCCTAATTTCAGGAGAAAAATTGCAAGCGACCTATGAGCTGTGTGTGGTTGCTGGAAGATCCTTGGGTTCTCTTAGTACAGTTGGCCACAAGCTTCCCTCCTGGAAACTCTCCCGCTTTCACTTTTGGTCAGTTGAAGAATAGGAAAATCCTAACTTTTACTATTATTCCTCTGATTGATTTGACTCTATTTCACCCTGTATCCTTCTGCGTTGTTCCTTTATTTCTTTATCCCCTCAACCAATAGTATTTAATGGTTTAACTGTGTTGATCTTGTTGCTCAAAAGTCCCAGGTGCCTTTATTGCCCTCACCACTCTGTCATCAATTTGCACCTTCAGCAATTTGGTATATATTTGGTTTAAAGTTGAAAGCATTATTGAGATAAACCTAACAACTCGCCAACCCAGCAAAATCTGGCCTGTTATTGAACGAAGTTTGATTCATAGTGTTGCTGCAGTTCTGAATTTCTAAGTCCATTCTGCTACAATGATGTGGTTCCATGTTGTGGCAGTAAGTAGCCAGTACTATCTTACGTTGCACTCACTTGAAAGGCAAAATAGATCCATTGCAGTTCTCAATCCTGATCAATATGCAGTGACTGAGATAAAGCAGATAAGTAGTGATACTGGATGAAGGCAGGACACTTCAGTTCCTCTGTAGCTTGATATTATGATGACACTGACCAGGAAGCATGTCTGTTCTGATTGGCTGACATGAGGCTATCTGTGAATCCATGGATCAAAAACCTGGCAGTTGGTTAGACAAAAAGAAGATAAATGAAACTAAATGGGAAATTAAGCATGTCAACCCTTTTTCTTTAAAGGAAGTCTGTTTATATACAAGCCTTTGAGACATGTGTAGGATAGAATATTCTTCACTTTAGATTTTAAGTTTACAAAGAATGGCAAAAATGAAAGAATGAGAATAGATTAATTCTTCATTTTTATGCAGCTTGATATGATCTTGGTTTGGCCACACTTAGAGTATTATGTTCAGTTCTGGTTGCCACATTACAGGAAGGACATGGAGGCTTTGGAAAAGATGCAGAAGACGTTTACCAGGATGCTACCTGGATGAGAAGGTAGGAGCTATAAGGGGAGGCTAGAAAAATTCAGGCTGTTTTCTCTGGAGCAGTGGTGGCTGACGGGAGATGATAGAATTCTATAAAATTATGAGATGCAGAGATAGGGTTAACAATCAGAAACATTTTTCCTTGGAGTTGAAATTTTTAATACTGGGGGACATGCATTTAAAGTGACGGGGGAAAGCTCAAAGGAGGTTTTAAAGAGGCAAGTTTTTTTAACACAGTGGTAGGTGTCTGGAACGTGCTGTCAGGGGTGGTGGTGGAGGCAGATTTGATGGGGGCGTTTAAGGGGCTTTTAGATAAGCACTGGAATGTGCAAGAAATGGAGGGGTATGGATCAAGGGCAGGCAGAAGGGATTAGTTTAATTTGGTTTCATGTTCGACACAACATCATCCTATGTGAAGGGCCAGTTTCTGTGCTGTATGGGTCTATGTTCTATGTTTATGTTTATCTGTTTCTTTATAAGTTCAAATCTCTGCCTGTCCAACATTTTTTGAGTTACATTGTGGAATGACTGCATTTGGGGTGTAGGAGACCAAAGGCATTCATATGGTTAATTTGGGAGTTGGTGGTTTTACTGACATGGAATAAAACATAAGTAGGGAAGAGGAACAATGTCAGACTTTGTGGTTTCGTTATTGTGGTGACAGATCCCTTGAAGGACACTGTCAGCTAAACCGCAGCCACAGATTCTTTCCTTCTATGTGTGTCCTTTAAGTGGACAGATATAATCTCTGAGGAACAATACTAACTACACTTCACACTTTCTATCGACTCAGACAAGAAATACTTCTCGCCACAAATTACTGCTGTCAGATATGATGATTGCATTTGGGAAGATTCCTTCTTTTTTTTTCCCCCCCAGTGAAATCATAATTCGTCTATTTTAGAGCAAGTTGACAATTCTGCCAAAAATAACAGAAAATCTTCACAAGCACACTTAAGCTGGTGTTTGGCCATCAGAGATTTATTTTTCTGCAATCTTCTTTTGGGTTACTGATAGAATTGGGGAATTGCACAGCACGGAATTCAGCCATTCAGTCCATTGTACCAGTGGCAGTTCTCTGAGTTGTCTATTTAGTCTCACTCACATTCCCTCTCCCTACTAAATTGTTATCACTCTCAAGAATTGTTCTAGTTCCTAATTCCAAGTTATTTAGCAATCTGCTTCCAGTTAACTAAACCATGTCATCAGTAACTGACATCTTGTGATTTCGTTACAGTATCTAGTGCTATCCTTCGAAGGTAATGCTGAATCAGTTGAGCAATTTTACTCTTGAAACTCCGAGATCTTGGGCCTAGCTATGCCTGTGTTCATAACTTATTGGTTAATCAAAGTTTTAGCTTTTTGTGGACTTTTGGGGTTTTAAAGAGTAGCTCTGAACATAAAGACCGTAGACCGGAAGTAGGAAAAAACGTAGGCCGTTCAGCCTCTTGAACCTGCTTTGCCATTCAGTAGGGTCATTGCTGATCTGACATTGCTCATGCAATCTTTCCTGCCCTTGCCTTAGACCCTTGATTGTCTTGCTGATCAAGAATCTATCTATCTTACCCTTAAATATACAGGACTCTGCCCCTGCTGCCATCTGTGTCACCGAGTTCTAAAGATTCCCAACCCTTTCAGAAAAGAAATTCACCTCACACACTTAAATGGGCACCCCTTAGTTCCAAGGTGATGCCCTCTGATTCTCCCATGAGGAGAGACATCCTCTCAAATTCTTCAAGAATTGTAGATGTCTCGATCATATCTCCTGTCATTCTCCTAAATACCAATGAGTCCCAACCTGTTTAATCTTTGCTCATAAGATAGTCTTATATACTGAAATCATTGTAGGAAACCTACTCTGAAATACTTCCAATATAATGTATTTTCTAAAACAAGATGACCAACTGCTTACAGTGCTCCAGAATTGGTCCCCCCAGCACTTTGTACAGTTGCAGTGAGACTTCCCACTCTCATACTCCAAATCTCTTGAAGTAAGGGCCATCATTCTATTAACCTTCCTGATTACTTGCTGCACCTGTGTGCTAGCTTTCTGTGTTTTGTGCACAAGTACTCCGAAAGTCTGTTTTGTATTGTAGCTTTCTGCAGTTTTAATCCACTTAAATAATACTCTGCCAACCCCACACAGCTCACTTCAACCTCTTTCCTAGTTCTGAGGAAGGGTCATTGGATCTGAAATGTTAACTATTTCTCTCCACAGATGCTGCCAGACCTGCCATGCTTTCTTAGCACCTTGTTTTTGTCTCTTCTCTCTTCCAAAATGAACAACATCACGTTTTTCCACATGATCCTGCATTTGCTAATTTTTCACTCACTTACTAAACCTTTCGACATTTCTCTGTAAACATTGCAACCTCATTGGGTGGGTGGGAGAATCCCAAATCAAGATCAGAGAAGGACAACCTGATATCAGCAACTTGACTTCACACAACATGATACAAACGTGGAGTTAAAGTTCACGCAAGTGGCCTCGGCTGTCTGTTTTAAAGACACGCGAACATTCAAGCTTTGAGCAGTCACAAGGTTAGCCAGTATGTTCTGTTAATAGATTCTCCTTTGTCCATCGAAGTTTTTTGGTTTGTTTCTGTATTTGTTTCAGCTTTGGTCTGAAGGTAAGGATGACTGTTTGACGATATGCTGTAGTTGATCAGCCAGCTTTGTTAGCACCAACTGTGGCACACAAGGCTGTGACACATCCTTGGGTTGATGTGACACTGATAAAGCAGTGGGGTTTTACACTAGTGTTCTGTGGCATTAGCTCAGCACTTCAATGTGTCATGAGCTGGCAATGCACTGCAGACTGCTGTCCTGTAGCTTATTATGATACGGTATGTTTCCATTTAACAATTATTTTTAATTCGGCCTTTGCTGTTTTAAGTGCAGCATTGTGACCCGCAGGATTCTGCCAACTGAAATGTTCTGGAATGCTAAGTAAATTTTTAGTGGATTAATACTTGCATTTGAAAAGGCATAAATCACTTGTGGTAATTGTGCACAGGACTGTTAACAGTAACCATTCAGTGGGATGGAGCATAAAGAATTAAATGAGAAAAAGGCACGGTGATAGAACATAGAACAGTACAGGCCCTCCAGCCCACAACGTTGTGCCAACCTATTATCCTAGGTAATAATTGTGGGACATTTTGATCTGTATCTGATATATAGATAAGGCCAAGGAAACTTAGATGAGGAGATCATAGAGTGTATACATAGTTTCTTAGAGTAGCATATTCTGGAGCTGATAGAGAGTGGGCTATACTGGATGTGGCATTGCTCAACAAGATGGAATGAATGAATGATTTCATATTGAATCGTAGTAAGATGGCATTTTATATGCAATTTGAGGGAGACGGTAGTGGTTCCAATTTGAATTTAAACAGAGGTAATCAGGAGTGCATTGAAGCGTAACTGGCTAATGTGGATTTGCATTATAGGTTAACGGATGGGTCAGTAGAAATGCTTTGGCAGATGTTCAAGGGTAACGTTCAGATTACACTAAATTGATGAATTTCCAATGACTAAGAAAAATTCCAAGAGATTGTCTCATGACCTATGGTTCTGTAAAAGGGTTAAAAAGCACAATTAAATTTCAAGAAGAAAATGAGATTGTGCAAAGACAGATGTCAGGTCAGAATGTTGGATGGTGTAAAATTTAATAAGGTGGGAAAAATTTGAAGTATGAAAGACAGCTCACCAGAAATATAGAGAGTTTAAAAAAAATTCTTCGTGTTGAGAAAGTGAGCATTGGACTGAGAGAAGGGGAGACTGGAGTGCATGAACTCCCAACAAAAAGAGAACAGTCAGTCTCCTGGAGCAAGGGATTCAGAACTCAATGACTTGCCTCAATCATTCATCGAGTATTAATCTTCATCTCCACAGAATAAACAAGGAGCTGTGTGTCAATAACAGGATATTCACACCCCAGCAGTCAGTCCCAGATAATACATGGGAAAGGCAACCCAGGGCACACAAGATGAAGTGTCCAGGAGCATCTCTGTACTTTGATTTCCTTCTGTTAGTCCTCTCTCCCCAGCTTTTCGTTATTGATCTTTTATGCCCACCGTGGAGGCAGATGGGCCTCAATTGAATATCTCATCTGAGAGATTATATCTCTGACAGTGCTTTGTGTTCCCAGTGACCCATGGACTCTTCACCTGGATTTTGAAAACAATAGGTTAGAACTGAACTCATAATCCTCTGGTTGCAAGGAAAGAAAGCTCCAGATATTGAATTCTGTTAGTGTTTATGCACAGCTTGAGCTGAACAACATTTTGGCTTGGGATGATAAGTGATATGTAACAGGCAATGACATCTCCTCCAACAAGAGGGAATCTATCAATGGCACTTCCATCACACAGCAGCTAAGCATTTGGATGGATCCATGTTAAATTGCCTTGGTCAGCACTTGCAAATCAAAATTCCTAGAGACATTATTTCACACCTCTACAGCAACTAGAGCTTGAACCCTGGTCTCTTGGCTCAGAGGTTGGGATGCAACCATTGCACCACAACAGCACAACAAGGGGTTTGTTTTTATTGAGAACCTCAGCAATCATTGACCACTTAATTTATCAATCAGGATGATGTATGCACTAGATTGGTTGCACTGGGCCCTGGCTATCCTGATTGGCAAGCTGATCGGCCGATGGGCTTGGACCCCGATGGAGGGACAGGCCCTTGTGATGGTGCCATCTGCAACTCCTCTCCTCAGCCCTGCTCACAACTTCCTAAAGAGTCTTCTCCCAGGGATATGATGGAATATTCCCCCATTGCCTGGATGAGTGCAGCTCCATCAACACTAAAAAGCTCAATACTGTCTAGAACAAAACAATCTCCTTGACTGGCCCCCATCCATCAACATATAAACATTCACTCAACCACTGACATGCAGTGACAGCAGTGTACACTATCTACAAGATTCCTTTGAGAGCACCTTCTGAACGTGTGAGCTGTCCCACCCTGAAGAACAAAGGCAGCAGATGCTGGAAACATTGCGACCTGTAAGCCTTGCAAGCCACATGCCAAGTTCACTCGCAATTTTATATAATGCTCCCTAACTGCTGGGTCCAAATCCTGGAATTCCTTTCCTAACAGCATTTTGGGCGTGCCCATGCTGCTTGGGCTCTGGTGGTAGGTGAATACAGCTCACCACCACTTTCTCAAGGGCAACAAGGTATCAGCTGCTGAACCAGAGATACCCACATCCTTTGGAAGAATAGGAAATAAAAACTCTGCCTATTACCTCTCACCCAAAATGGACCTCCTGACCCTCTCCCACACTGACCCGAGTGAGGTCATCTCTTTCCGATGCCAGAGTATCAGGCTGCTACAAATGGAGTAGCATCATGACTGGCGTGTTTTGGTAGATTGGAGGAAACCTTTTGGAGGATGTTCTTGCTTGAAGCATGTATAATGTTCGTGTTCTGAATTTGCATTCCAAGTTAAATGGGAGATCTCTGGATTTTGGCTTTAAAATATATGTATTGTGTGATGTTCTTGTGGATAATTTTTTTTAAAGATGCAATTTAGGACAATATCTCCTTTTTAGGAAATTATAATTCTGTACGCTATCTATAATTCAATAATACAGCATATGTTTTCGGAATGATTTCGGAAACTGGAGTTGAGTCAGCCTCCTCTGTCACAATCAATTTGGACAACAGATGCTGAAAACATCTGTTGTAAAAATTATATCTACTTTTTATACACTGCAAAGGTAGAAGCAAGGAGATGTTTAATGTGTTGATGGAATATTCTCTGCTAGTTGTTATTAACACATTGCCAAGTGGGCCGTGTCTCGGGTAAAATAGCGGTCGTAACACAGTTTTGCAAGCCTGAAGTATTTAGCTGATTAATATCTTATTGGGCCATGATTCTAGAATATTTCAATAAATTATTTTACTCAAAGCATGAATAGAAATTGCATTTACATCCTGAACTTCTGTAATGCTTTCATTTCTATCACCTTACCTGTTGGGTGTGTTGAAAACTGGATGAGTAAGTTTGATGTAATAAACAGCCTTTGCTGTTCTTGTTTTTCTCCACTTTTATTTTTATGTAGAAGTAATTTAGAAGCTATTGTCGAAGCGTCAACAGGGTAGATGGTGGATGGTGACAGACTTTACCCTCTTTGACATATGATGATAAAGTGCTGTGCAACCTGGGTCTCTATTAAAGCTCCAGTCACTGCTAGTGATTCCCATCTCTTGAAAAACTAATAATAAAGCCCCAGAGGCATTGATTTGTGTTGTGCCACATGGCTCAACAGAAAACCTTTAATGGAGGGAGTCTTCCGAAACTGTTGTTAGCATGTGGTGTTGACATTGCCATGGCAACGTAGCTCCTGCAAGCGTTTTACATGCAGAGATCATAGTGACTTGGGAACAAAACAAATTTCGGAACAGCTTACCAATGCAGAAGCTTGCCAACATGGATACAAAGGGACAGAGTGATTGTGTCGAGCTGCCTGCCTTAGCTACTGGCCTGTGGTGGTGACTAAAGAACCTCTTCAAGGTGCAAGCAACAATGTCACTGAAGCCACTGGCCCGTATGTGCTGTATGTTCCTTTGAAAGCTACCGATTTGGTTATGGTATACAAGTATAAGTGTGAGAATCTGTCATTTTTCAAAATGTCTTTCCATCCCTCCCCTGGGTCTCACTTTAAATTATTTCTCCATGTAGTGATCGGAACCAGGTGGATCTCATTGACTGTGGTTCCTGATTGGCCCAGGTTAACAGTCCCAATCATGAAGCCCTGGCTGACAGATGTAAACAGTGGATTCTGAAAATCTCCTGACTTCAGGGACTGACTCTGAGTTAGCTGATCAAAGCTATTGTACTGTTCACATGTAAATGAAGGTGACTCGGTGACGGGATACTGGTCTCTGTAGTTATTTCGCTCTGACAAGTTGGTGAGCTGACATTCTGTCACAGTCTTTTGCCAACATTCGTGAAGGTGAATTGTCCTTTCCATCCTCTGACTGTGTCCCATGGTTCCATGTCATGATTTCACTTCTCAAACATACAAATTAGGGGTGCAGGAGATGGCTCCCTGGCTCCTTGAGTCAGCCCCACCAGTCAGTAACTTCATGGCTAATTTGATTACGCCACATTCTGGCCTCCCACAATAACTTTTCAACCCTCTGTTTAACAAGAGTCTCTTATGCCTCTACCTTTAAAAATCACAAGGTTCGGCTTCTGCCGTTCTGTGAAGGCAGTAACCAACTGTAAAGTGGTGGGGGGGAAGAAAATCTCTTTTCTCTTAAATGAGAGACCCTTATTTCTAAACAGTGACCGTTAGCTCTAAATTCTCCGACAAGAGGAAACATCCTTTTCCCCCCCCACCTGGTCAAGATCCCTCAGGATCTACTGTGCTTCAATGAAGTCATCTCTTCCTCATGTAAAAGCAGCTGCTGCTCGCAATGACAGAGCTGGTGGAAAGGTTAAGTGAGTGTAATTTTTTTTGTGTGTGACTCTCGTGATGTGAAATAGGCTGATTTTCTTTACTCTTTATTCATTCACAGGATGAGGGCATTGCTGGCTTGGCAGTGTTTATTGCCCATCCCTAATTGCCTAGAGTTAAGAGCCAGCCACCTTGCTGTGGGTCTGGAGTCACATGTAGATCAGACCTTGTAAGGATGGAAGTTTCCTTCCCTAAAGGATGTTAGTGAACCAGATAGATTCTACCCCTCCCCCCCCCCGCCGACAATCAACAATGGATTCTGCATCATCATTAGATTCTTATTTCCAGATATTTATTGAATTCCAATTCCACAATTTGCCGTGGCAGGATTTGAACCTTGGTCTCTGGATTAACAGTCCTGTGATGATACCACTAGGCCATTGCCTCCCCTGTGACTGACAGTAAAGGATTTTTTAAAAATCAGCTGCCTATATGTTTTGAAAAGACTGCTTTTGTCGGCAATGTTAGAATATCTTGTATCAGTTTGTGCCTAGTCTTTAAGAGAAATAATATTTGAGAAATTCAGAGAATTCAACTCTGAAGTGGATGCTTCATTTCCTGCTGATTCAGTGTTTCTGTTTGAAAGTGTACTTATGTTCTGAGGTATAGCAATTATTTGAGCATGCGCAATTTCTTCCAGTCAACAAGGTTAAAGCCTTGATAACAAAGTGTGGGGCTGGATGAACACAGCAGGCTAAGCAGCATCTTAGGAGCACGAAAGCTGACGTTTTGGGCCTCGACCCTTTGTTCTCTGATCCTGTATTGAATCTTGGAACAAAAAAAAATTTCTGTCTTATAACAACTTTGACATTTTTTACATACTTCACATTTCTGAAGTAAAATGCATATCCTATATAGTGGGGGAATCTCTCATTTATTAATTATTCTATTAGATCGTACCTTGTCACCACCTCGAATGGACAACCTTCTGAGAACTCTTGAGTTTCTCCAGCTCCAGTCTCTAGTCCTGCCTCATTTCCTTTCCCCACAACGGGTATCCATTAGCAAGTTTTGAGAAGATTTGTTGCTCAGGTTGAGTTTCTGGATGTGAGTTTGCTCACTGAGCTGGAAGGTTAGTTTTCAGACGTTTCGTCACTGTTCGAGGTAACATTATCAGTGAGCCTCCGACGAAGCGCTGGTGTTACGTCCCGCTTTCTATTTATCTGTTTGGTTTAGACCCAAGGAAACCTAACCAGATAAATAGAAAGCGGGACATAACACAAGCACTTTGTCGGAGGCTCACTGATGATGTTACCTAGAATGGTGACGAAACGTCTGAAAACTAACCTTCCAGCTCAGCGAGCAAACTCACATCCAGGCTATCCATTCCATCAGTGACTGAACTCTGAAATGCCCTTGGCTCTGCCTTTCTATTTCTCCTTTCCTCCTTTTTTAAAGCATGATTTAAAACTTTCCCCTCTGTCCAAGCAATTGGTTGCCTCTCTAAAGCTCTGCACCTTTTGGTTTAAAGCGAGTTTTTATCTGAGTACGCTCCCATGAAGCAGCTCAGACTGTTTACTCCATTTAGTGGCAGTATACCAACTCTAGATGTTCTTAACTAAAGTGGCAATCTTCCAAGTAAGCTCTAGCAGGAGAGAATCGTGACATTTTGCAGGTATCAGTCTATTGGTTCATCAAGGCTACGACAATTTGCATTTAAAAGCTCTGTCAGCAAAAATACTTAACATCTCTCTTCTTTGCCTCATCTCTTACTCATTGGCCAAATCTTCTCCTGTTTTTTTTTCCAAGCAATTATCTAATCCCCTGTTAGTGTGTTAAGGACTTAAGTTTTTAAGTCCTTAAGTGGTTTGTAGAGAAGAATTAGGCAGCCCATCCACACCATGTTTTAAAGCTTTATTTTTATCGAACTTTCTCCCTTTAATTGTTTTTCTGAATGTGCTGTAGTTTTATCCTCTGACCTGCAAGCACTTTCGAACCAATTTATTTTAACCTTCTCACAAATTTGCACAGATGTGAAGTTTTCAGTCCAGTTTTCTATGTTAGAAAATATTGAAGGGCATTTTTTTTTAAGATTGTGGCTGATTTGTATCTTCTCTTCATTTACCTGACATAACTTGATAACTTTTAACACCCTTGTACAACAAAAATTGATCAGATTTCCATTTTACATTCCCAATAGGCTCACCAGGTGCTCTCACCAGCTCGAGGCCAAGAACTGCACACAGCAAGTTTGCATTTGGAATGTAACACAGAGCTCAAAAGAGAATTTCTTTTTAGTTGAGAAGCTCAATTAAAAGAACCCACTTGGGGATATGAAGAAGGGGGAGAAAAGGTATAATACTGACGCTTGCTTTAAGGGAAAACATATCGGCAAATGTAGTCTGAAAGTGTCTGACAGTCTCTTCAAAGATTTTCCATACAAATTCAAATTACTAGTATGAATCATTGAAGCTTCGTTCTGGTGATTCAGATATCGTTTGATCTCTCCCTGGTTGTAAGCAGCATCACAATCTATCCTAAGCTGACTTGTAACCACCTTTCACGGGTTAAGGGGTATGAAGGGTTACACAACCAAGGCTGGCAGATGGAGTTATTATGTGGAAAAGCCATGATCCAATTGAATGACTGTCCAGATGTGTAGCTGCCTATTGTCTGTGCATTCTGATGGTGTGAAGTTTTGATTTGTGGGTGCAGAGTGCTGGTCACTTGACCATTTATGGAAGAGCCCTACTTGGACCTTGAGAAGTCAGCTGGACTGGAAAGGCCAAAGCATCAAAGTCCTTATCCAGATGTTCATACATTAATTAAGAACAATGGTAAGACACTTCGCCCCTCAAACCTGCTCCGTCAAATAATAAGATTGTGGCCATAACTCCACATTCTGTCCTGTCCTTAATAAGCAATACATCATGTCAAGTCTCTTCAAAAGCTTGTATACTTCCAATCAGATCATCACCCATTCCTGTAAGCTCCAATGGATGCAGGTCTAACCTGTCCAGCCTTTCCTCCAACACTCTACAAAACTCCCTTCTCTGAATGTTTCTGATACGTTGGTATCTTTCCTGAAATGCAGAAGCCAAAACTATGCACAGTATCCCAGATATGGTCTCACCAATGTCCTGTCAATTGTGTAGCTGTTTCAAAATGCCACAACTTTCATATTCAAGTGATGGCTAACAAGTCCCCAGGTCCTGATAAAGCTTATCTGAGACCAGAAAACAAATGGCTACTGTGTTAGATGCATTGGATTGAATTTTTTGACATTCACTCGATTCTGGAAAGGTCCCATTAAGATTGGAAAGTGGCGAACGTCATTCGTCTATTCAGAAGCGAAAGAGACCATGAAACAGGCAACTATAGTCCAATTAGCTTAACATTGTCCTAGCAAAAAATGCTGGAGTCAATTGTCAAGAAGGCTATAATGGGCCACTTCAAAAATTTCAAGCACTTGGGTAGAGTCAATGTAGTTTCTTTCTTTCTTCTCTTGAAAAACCCCTTAAAATCTCAAATGTTAAGATTTCAGCTTCTGGTTGGCAAATGTGTTGGAACAGTTGCAGAGACTTGAATACTTCAGATGATGTTCTTATCTGGATTGCTGCTTCAACGTTCATCACATACCCAGGGTAACAGTATTGTTTGTAGTACTCTACATTGCTTTGTGTTCTGTTTGTAAGGCTCAACCTGCCTGAGTTAATTATGATGGTAGCTATTCCCTTCGTTTTGCTCTGTATTTACTATTGTCTGTGCATGCTGCAATATGATAAGTTAAAAGATTTTTTTTCTAACCCTAACCTTGGCTCTTTGAATGAACTGTTCAGTGGCTCCAAGCTGTCTAATTGCTACACAAATGCAGGATGAGCAGCAATTTTTCCCAACTCCGTATTGGGAAGGCTGTTGTCAGAGTTCATGGTCCCTGGCACAAAATACATCCTCTTGCAACTGGCTCCATCCCTTTTGCAAGCAACTGCCTGTGGCTGGACCATTTCGGTCTCCCATTTGACAGTGAGATGCGGCTTTGTTCACAAATTCATCTTCCTTCAGCTCATCTGCTGCGGATAGCCTCATCTGTGATTTTGTTGCCCCTAGATTTCCCTATTCTGGATTTCTGTCCAGCTTCCCATCTTACTTCCTAAATTAACTTGAACTCATCCAAAAAAATGCTGGCCATGTTCTAACTTGCATCAAGGCTCATTCACCCATTGTCACTGTGCGACTGATGCACATGGACTCACAGCCTATTGTCATCTCCAGTATTAAATCTCTCAATCTTATTTCCAAATGATGTCTTGGCCTGAACCCTTCTCTCCACCCCTCCACCCCCTCAACCCCTCCTCAGTCTCCATCAGCTCTACAACCATTATCCCCTGTAAGATATGCAACCTATATTTGAACTAAAATAATTGAAATCTCTGTCACTGATGAAATGTGAAGCATGCGATGCTCGGGAGATTGGTGTCTGAAGATGGAACAGCATGGCATGTCAACAGAACTACGGAAAGTTGTGAATAGCTTCAGCCCTGGAAGGATTAGACCATTCAGAATAGCCCTAAGGATTAGTTTATCTGAGCTTTGAATTTCTACGCAGAACTTTGAGTCAGTTTAACACTTCTAAAATAGAATGACACAGTGCTACATCTGAAAATAACACAATTTAAAAGTGCTGTAATAATTTTGTCACTGTGATAGAAATTCTGTTTCTCGTGATTCATTTTCAGTACCATTTGGGGAAAAATAACACTTTTTAACCTGATGACAGGTTAACCTGTGCTTGGTGGTTTTGCATCGACTCTGTCAGTCTTAGGTGCCGCCCAGTGTCTATGATTGCATTTACTTAGCATCAGTCCCTGCCTACGGCCCAACTTGTGTCCAAATGCCTGTACACGCATCAGTTTCCACATGAATGCTGATGACACCCAGTTCTACCTCAATACCATACCTCAACTTGTCTGCTGTCTCTAATTTGTCAGACTCTTTGTCCGACATCCAGTACTGGATGAACGGCAACTTCCTTCATTAGCTTTAGCCTTCTCAAAAGTCATTTGTCTTTGGCTCCATCACAAACTTTGTTTGGTAACCGGTGGCTCCAATCCGTGTCTCCAGTATTGCCTGAGGTTGAACTAAACTGGTCACAATCTTGGTTACATATTTAGATTGAGGTAAGTCTCTGACGACTTATTTGTGCCATCACTTTAGCAGCCACTTTTCACCTTCTTGTAATAATGCTGAACTGCATGTCCGCCTCATCTCAACTGCTGCTAAACTCCTTGGTGTCTTTTGATTTGACTGTTCCAAAACACTCCAAGCACACTTCCTGTGCTCCACTCTTTCTAAACCTAAAGTAGTTCAAAGCTCTTAACTAAATGCACGTCAAGAGCTGTTCATCCATCATTCTTCTGCTTGCCTACATACATTGACTTTGGTTTAGTGATATCTCAAGTTTAAACTCTTCTTGCCAGTTTTCAAATCTGTAATCGTGCTCCCACTCTATCTTGGTAACCTCTTCCTGTCTCTCAACTTCCCAAGATACTTGTACTCCACTAGATATAACCTATGATCAGATTAGTATTGACAGACCTGCTTTTGCTTATTTGGGGTCCAAGTTTTAAAATTATAATTTTAAAATAATACCGATAGGCCGTGGCCTACCCGTACATGGGTGAAATTGAGATATAAGGAAGGGAAAATCACCTTGTTGGGATTGTATTATAGCCCCCTCATTAGTCAGTGAGAAATTGAGAAGCAAATATATAAGGTGAGCTCCAACATAGAACATAGAACATTACAGCACAGTACAGGCCCTTTGGCCCTCGATGTTGTGCCGACCTGTCACACCGATATCAAGCCCATCTAAACTACACTATTCCATGTACGTCCATATGCTTGTCCAACGACGACTTAAATGTACCTAAAGTTGGCGAATCTACTACCGTTGCAGGCAAAGCGTTCCATTCCCTTACTACTCTCTGAGTAAAGAAACTACTTCTGTCATCTGTCCTATATCTTTCACCCCTCGATTTAAAGCTATGCCCCCTCTGCTCGCCGTCACCATCCTAGGAAAAAGGCTCTCCCTATCCACCCTATCTAACCCTCTGATTATTTTATATGTTTCAATTAAGTCACCTCTCAACCACCTTCTCTCTAATGAAAACAGCCTCAAGTCCCTCAGCCTTTCCTCGTAAGACCTTCCCTCCATACCAAGCAACATCCTAGTAAATCTCCTCTGAACCCTTTCCAAAGCTTCCACATCCTTCTTATAATGCGGTGACCAGAACTGTACACAGTACTCCAAGTGCAGCCGCACCAGAGTTTTGTGCAGCTTCGCCATAACCTCTTGGTTCCGGAACTCGATCCCTCTCTTAATAAAAGCTAAAACACTGTATGCCTTCTTAACAGCCCTGTCAACCTGGGTGGCAACTTTCAACGATCTGTGTACATGGACACCGAGATCTCTCTGCTCATCTACACTGCTAAGAATCTTACCATTAGCCCTGTACTTTGCCTTCCGGTTACTCCTACCAAAGTGCATCACCTCACACTTGTCTGCATTAAACTCCATTTGCCGCCTCTCAGCCCAGCTCTGCAGCTTATCTATGTCTCTCTGCAACCTACAGCATCCTTTGTCACTATCCACAACTCCACCGACCTTAGTGTCGTCTGCAAATTTACTAACCCATCCTTTTATGCCCTCATCCAGGTCATTTATAAAAATGACAAACAGCAGTGGACCCAACACCGACCCTTGCGGTACACCACTAGTAACTGGTCTCCAGGATGAACATTTCCCATCAACTACCACCCTCTGTCTTCTTTCAGCAAGCCAATTTCCGATCCAAACTGCTATATCTCACACAATTCCATTCCTCCGCATTTTGTACAATAGCCTATTGTGGGGAACCTTATCGAACGCCTTGCTGAAATCCATATACACCACATCAACCGGTTTACTCTCATCTACCTGTTTGGCCACCTTCTCAAAGAACTCAATCAGGTTTGTGAGGCACGACCTTTCCTTCACAAAACCGTGCTGACTACCCCTAATCAATTTATTCTTTTCTAGATGATTATAAATCCTATTCCTTTATAACCTTTTCCAACACTTACCCAACAAGTGAGGTAAGGCTCACTGGTCTATAATTACCAGGGTTGTCTCTACGCCCCTTCTTGAACAGGGGAACCACATTTGCTATCCTCCAGTCATCTGGCACTATTCCTGTAGACAATGACGTGTTAAAGATCAATGCCAAAGGCTCGGCAATCTCCTCCCTGGTTTCCCAGAGGATCCGAGGATAAATCTCATCCGGCCCAGGGGACTTATCTATCTTCACCTTCTGAAAGATTTCTAGTACCTCTTCCGTGTGAATCTCAATCCCACCTAGTCTAGTAGCCTGTATCTCAGTATTCTCCTTGACAACATTGTCGTTTTCTAGAGTGAGTACTGTTGAAAAATATTCATTTAGCGCTTCCCCTATCTCCTCTGACTCCACACACAACTTACCACTACTATCCTTGATTGGGCCTAATCTTACTTTCGTCATTCTTTTGTTCCTTAAATACCTATAGAAAGCCTGAGGGTTTACCCTAATCCTACCCGCCAACAACTTCTCATGTCTCCTCCTGGCTCTTCTGAGCTCTCTCTTTAGGACTTTCCTGGCTACCTCGTAGCCCTCAAGCACCCTAACTGAGCCTTCACATCTCATCCTAACATAAGCCACCTTCTTCCTCTTGACCAGAGATTCCACCTCCTTCGTAAACCACGGCTCCCGCACTCTACAGCCTCCTCCCTGCCTGACAGGTACATACTTATCTAGGACACACAGGAGCTTTTCCTTGAATAAGCTCCATGTTTCTAATGTGCCCATCCCCTGCAGTTTCCTTCCCCATTCTGTGCTCCCTAAATCTTGCCTAATTTCGTTGTAACAATAATAGGGTGGCAACGGTAGGGGGTGTTAATTTTCCAAACATAGACTGGGATTGAATTTGAATTTGTTAGGGGTGTACGAGGAAACCTTTTTCTTATGCAATATGTGGATGTACCTACTAGAGGACGAGGAGCAAAGCTTGACGTTCTGTTGTGACATTAGACAGGGCAAATGACTGATGTGTAAGCGGGGTGGGGGGGCTCTTTGGAGCACGTGCTGATAATTCTCAGTGTTAAAGTAGTAATGGAAAAGGAGAGGCCCGATCTTAAAGTTGTAAATTGGATGAAGTGCAATTTTGATGATGTTAGGCAAGAACCTTGAAAAGTTGCTTGATGAGGCTGTTGGCAGGCAAAGGGACACCTGGCAAGTGTGACGCCCTGAAAATTGAGATAAGAAGAGTTAAGAGACAGTATGTTCCTGTAAGTGTAAATGACAAGGCTGGTTAGTGTAGGGAATGCTGAATGCCGAGACAAATTGACGTTCTGGGCAAGATAAAGGAGGAGGCGTTTATCAGGAAGAGACAGCTGAGATCGAGTCAATCCTAAGGGGAGTAGGAGTGTACACAAAAGGGAAATTGGGAGGGCAGAAAGGGTCATGAGATAACTTTGATGAAGGCATTATGGGCAAAAGAGTAACTAGGGAGAGAATAGGGCCCTTTAAAGATCAACATGGCTACCTATGCGTGGAACCACAGGAGATGAGTGAGGGTCTGTACTTGCTGTGGAGAAAAGCTATGGAACTTGGGGAGATAAATCCTGATATCTTGAAGTGTCCATATTACAGAAGAGGTGCTGGAGGTCTTAAAATGCATCAATGTAGATAAATCCCTAAGACGTGATCAGGTATTTCCCAGCACTCAGTAGAAAGCGAGGTAAGTGGCAGCTGGGCCTCTTGCTGAGATATTTGTATCATCGATAGCCACAGGTGAGGCGCTGGAAGACTGGAGGTTGCCTGACGTGGTGCCATTATTTTAAAAAGGCTGTAAGGAAAAGCCAGGGAAATATAGACTGGTGAGCTTTACGTAAGCGGTAGATGAGTTGTGGAAGGGGATTCCGAGGGGCAAGATTTACATACGTTTGGGAAGGCAGGGACTGACTAGGGATAATCAGCATGGCTTTGTGCCTGGGAAATTGTAGTAGTAGAGTTTACGAATTGTGATGCCATGTGCGGGACATTGATTAGGCCACTTTAACAGTACTGTGTACAATTCTGATCTCACCAACTGACTTGATTGAGTTTTTTTGAAGAGGAAACAAGGAATATTGATGAAGGCAGAGTGGTAGACATTATCTATGTGGACTTCAGCAAAGTGTTTGACAAGGTTCCCAGTGGTAGACTCATTAAGTGAGGTTACATGGGATCTGGAGGAGCTAGCCAATTGGATGCAAAATTGACTTGAAGTTGGGAGACAGAAAGTGGCAGTAGAGGGTTGCTTTTGGGACTGGAGGCCTTTGACCAGTGGTGTGCCAGAAGGATCAATGCTGGATCCACTGCTTTCGGGCATTGATATCAAAGTTTTGAATGTGAATATAAGGGGCATGGTTAGTAGGTTTGCAGATAACACTAAAATTGGCGGTGTAGTGGACAATGAAGAAGGTTACTTCAGCGTACAACGGGACCTTAACCTGATGAGCCAATGGGCCAAGGAGTGGCAGATAGTGTTTAATTTAGATAAATGTGAGGAGTTGCTTTATTCCTTCAGTAAGGCAAACAGGGGCAGAACTTGTACACTTAATGGTAAGCTCCTGGGGAGTGTTGCTGAATAAAGAGACCTGAGGGTGCAGTTGCATAGTTCTTTCTACCTGTGACTCCACTTTCACAGGGTGGTGAAGAAGGTGTTTAGCACACTTGCCTTCGTTAGTTATAACATGGAGTTTACAAATTGGGATGGCATGTACAGGACATTGAGGCCACTTAAACAGTACTGTGTACAATTCTACCCTTTTAATAGGATGGCTGTTGTTAAATTTACAAAGATGTCACTGGTACTGGAGGGGTTAAGCTATAGGGTGGGGCGAATACACTAGCACCTTTTGCCCTGGAGTGTTGGAGGCTATGGGGGCTCCTTTGTCGAGGTTTATAAAATCATGAGGGGCATGAATAGGGTGAATGTGGCCAAGGTCTTTCCCCCAGGGTAGGGGAGCACAAACTGGCGGGCATAGGTTTAAAGTGAGACAGGAAAGATTTAAAAGGAACCTGAGGGACAACTTTTTCATGTAGAGAGTGGTATATAGATGGAATGAGCTGCTGAAGGAAGTGGTGGAGGCTGGTACAATTACAACATTTAAAAGGCATCTGGATGGGTCGATGAATAGGAAGGGTTTAGAAGGAAATGGTCTACATGCTGGCAAATAAGATTCGATCACATTTGGATATCTGGTTGGTGCAGACAAGTTGGACCAAAGGGTCTGCTTCCGTGCTGTATGACTCTATGTTGGTCTTCTGGGTTTACTTTTTAATGATACTAACTTTTTTTTTAAAAAAGTGAATTCAAATTTTCTGTTTGCCTCAGTGATCCAGGTTCAAATAATCCCTTTGAAAAAGGAACTCATTTAAGACCTGCAGTTGTGCTGTTTCCCACTTGTCACAAGTAATTAGCTCTTTCCTGATGAGACTGGCTCAAGCCAAGAGCTTACTGTTTATACTTAATGAAGCGAGCTTAGTCCTGTCGCAAAGCCAGCAAACTTACTCAGGTCTACTACGTCTGCCTCAGCAACAAATAAATATACACTGGGAATCTCAGCTATACTTTGAATTTTTCCCATTAATTTGTCTTGGCTTGGAAGCCTACATATTATATCAAATTGTTGGATAGGAATGTGAAGGTAGTAATAAACGCACCAACGCATTTATATCTGATCATCTTCGAATACGGTTGAGACATGTCTTGGTTGATCATCCTCCTCTGAAGTGCCCTAAGAGGCTTTACTATGTTAAAGGTTCTTGGTACAGTGCCAAATTGCTCCCCATCAGGAGACTCCAGTATAGGTTACAACCATTTCATTGTTTTTTTTCAAGGTATGTTTGGACAACCAGTGATAGAATTATTTTACTGTACCCTGGGGAAAAACCCACAAATTCCCCACACACTCTCTTACACTGTCATGTATTGAATTTTAAAACGATCAATATACAATTGTCTGTTAAGCCAATGTTGTGTACTTATTCCCCACAGTACATACATCAGGGTGATCCACTCATTTCAAGGCCAGCTAGGGACAGGCAACAGTCTTTCATCAGTGATGCCGCCTTCATTTTTAAAATGTGAGCATAATGGGGAGATTGAAGACAGAGCAGGGCATGCTGTTTTGAAGAAGAAGAGGAGGAGAGAAAGGCTCTTGGGCAAAGATTATATCCACTGAGGGTCTTGAGGTAGCAATTCTTTTCCTTCAGCTAGAGCAAAGAGGAATACATGAGACACATTTGTGATGGTAAAACAGTCGCAAACGTCAGAAATACGCAAAATGTTGTGGCCACAACTGCCGGACAAAGATCACATTGCCTGTGGCTCTCAATGTGAATGTGACTCTGAATTTTTAGACATCTGCTTCCTTTCAAGCTGCTGGAATTATCTGTAAGCAACCTTTATAAGTTTGCAGAGCTTTGCTGCAGAAGGGAGATAACAGCTAATTCTCCATATATTCTGCTGTGAGGAAGATCCCAGGGTGCTGCAAAGATGTACAGAGTGTTGTACTCTCATTTAACTAATGTGATAGACTATAATGTAGGGAAGTGTTCGTTTTTTTTTAAACTTTTGATTATAAGAATAGAAAATCTGAATAAATTTCAGCACGGCATGAAATTTGCAAAAGGAACACAGAAGTTAACATGCACTTAGAGCAAACAATCCCAAAGCAAAATGGCATGTTGGCCTTCATTTTCAATGGGTTTCAAGCATGGGAAGAAATTAATCATGATATTTGTACAGATCTTTGAGATCTGTGCCGTACACAGTTTTTGTCTCTCTCTTCCAGGAAGGTTAGGCTGGCATCATGGACAGAAAGGCATAGATTAATTACATTGGTACCTGGATTGAAGGGATTGTCCTGTGATGAGGGGATAAATTAACTTGGTCCACATTCCCTGTCATTTTAAAGAAGGCGAGGTGATCTAATTGAAACGTGCAAGATTCAGAAGGAGCTTGATCAGATGGACACTGAGCCAAAAACAGAAACTCAACATGCCTGGCAGAGAGAAAGCAAAATTGACTGACATTCTGCACAAGGGTCAATTGATTTGATACATTAACTGAACATTTGTTTCATATTTCTAGCGTCTGCAGTTTTATGTTTGACTTTAGACTCTGAGCAGCTGTTTCACTAAGCTGTGCAGTCTAGAACATTGGATGGTGTGTTGACATGGGAATATAATAGTATGTATCACTGGTTAACATGGACAATGCCTGGACTGCCTTGCAGCAGCACTGCAGTATTCGGTGGAGCCGATATCAAGATTTGCATAATGCTACACGACTTGGACCATCGTGGGAACAGCCTTTATCTCTAGCTATCGGGTAAGAAGTAAGGAGGAGGAGGTGGTGAAAGGGGAAGTGCAACAGCAAGTGGAGGAACTGAAAGAGAAGCTGCCGTGTCGCCCAACCCCTCTTCGACTTTGATCCCAATGATAGAAATAACAAGCAGTTCCACTGACCTCAATCATATGAGGAGGCTGTGGAAGGTCCTGGTGGGTGACCTCATGTAGTTCTGGTTCAAGCAGGCCCATTGCCGGTTCCTGTTATCGTGGTCTGTGCTAGTTGGCAGGGCCACAATAATGGGACAGAATGATTTTCAGTCTGAGAAGTTAAGGGAAACCTCTAATCTATAGAGTTGCTGCCATGCTCTTGGGGAAATTAGCATTCCTGCTAATGTATTCGAAAACGGATAGGCTGGTTCAAGATACTTGAGAAGCGCCTTTTTGAACAGTGTTAGCCACAGTATGTGAGATCTTTGAATTGTTTCATGCAATCCATCTTTGTCCTTGCTGCAATACTGTACCTCTGCCATTAACCTTTCTGTTACTTCCATTGCTCCCTAGACCTGGAGACCTCCCACTGCTGACTTCCAGTGCATTGTCTGATAACCTCAGTGCATGTCACCTTCCATGTTCAGCCACTTCTCAACGTATCATTGTGCAGTGATGTCTGTTGCCAAAATTCCCGCCATTTCTTCTAGCCACAAAACTGTTTCCCTTCTGAGAATTACAGCCTGTCTTTAAGTACTTGTGATATCCCGTTCCCTGTTGATGTGTAGTCAGTGAACAGTGCAAATTAGTGCTGATTTTAGTAGCAGTTATGTAAAGCAGCATGTACCACTGTTCAACATGTGTTGCAGGATGCTGAACTGGCGTGGATTAATCACCCACTGTGATTCCTATTGTTGACTGTATTTAATTGTGTTCAGATGGTGAGAATTAATTGGTACTTGAGTTTGGGAAATGCTTCTTTAGAAATTATATCTGTCTCTGTAAGAGCTTTTAAATGTACAAGTGTGACCGCAATTCTATTTCTCACCTCTTTGCTTTCTAGATTAAAACACCAACACCTTTCACAAGGTTAATAAAATTACATCCTTCTTTCTGATCACAAGTTCTTGTATGCACTGCTTCTAACTGTTCTAGTCAAAAAGACCTCAACCGTTTTTGAAAATTAGTTGGTCATCAGCAAGCAAACAGCTGCCTCTGGCATGAGGGTCAGTAAGCAAATGTTTAAACTAATTGGCAGAACGATCAAAGGTAAGCAAGATTATTTTTTAAGCCATGAGTTGATGTGATAGGAAAGTACGTAAGAATTACCAGCAGATTTCAGTGCTGAATTACAGAAAGGATTCGTAGATCCCTGCGACTAGAAAATATTTACGGGGTTGAGTGGGACTACATGGTAGATCTTTCAGAAAGCTAGCACAGAAGCAGTGGGCTGAATGACCTGCTTGTGTGTAGTGTGGTTCTGTGAAGATACGTGTATGGCTCAATTTCCAACTTTAAAGCCTGAATTAAGAACATTGCACTTTTGATACTGTGAAAGCATAAATCTAATATAAATACAAGACATTTTAGAAAAATTCTTCCTAAGAATATATGTAAACAGCTATTTCCTGTAGGGATGGCCTAGAACAGTGTGAAATAACATTCATTTTTATATTGGCTTTTAAGCAGAAGTATTAGCACCCCGCTCCACTTGGAAAGCCTGACATGTTTTACTGCCTCCTATCTTGATCAGACAGACCTTACAAACACCAAATATGTGTGATGTTGATACCCAATATAACTATTGGCAGTGACCTCCTTCTCTCTCATGCTCTGAGTGTATTTAATCACTAAATTACTACCCTTTCCATATGACACATGCAGACTTTTACTGCCGCAATAAGTAGACCTAATTACTGGACACTTCAAGCACGTATTATGGCAGCATATTAAAGTAATGTTTATACCTGTATCTGGCTCTGTGTAATTAAATGGACATTCTGACTGTTTAATCATTCTGCAAGTGTGTGGCCATAAATTGATTTTAATAATGCCACTTAACGACCAGCAACAAGGACTGGGTATGGAGATTCCGAATGGTGCACAAGCACAACAGTGCAACAAGTTCCTCAGTCAGTCCAAGCCGTAATCAAAAGGGATTGGATGGAAGTGCTCAAGGACATGTTTTCAACAAGGATAAGAATGTGGGAAGGTGGCTTCCGTTGAAGGCAAGAATACAATCAGAGGTGGAGAGTAAGTGTGGGTGAAGAAGTCCCAAACAAACAACTCCATCCAAAGCTCAATTATCTACAGTACCCTGCCCTATTTTGAACAGAACTGCCTGGACACTGGCCTTATCAGTCACCTACATGTCTCCTGGAATTCTGCCAAACACTCAAGATGAAGAGTGCAATCGTCTTCACTTCGAAGGACAAACAAGAAGGTTCTTTTGAATGTAGGAAGTGAAACAGGCTTTCCATTCAGCGAGCCCTACCGATAACTGTTGAAGTAGGTGACCAGAAGATTTATGAATGGACCTAAAAGTATTGTTCAGGGCACAATGGAGAAATCACCCGTTATTCTTTGCAATGTTGTGGATCACTTGCACCCATCTGAGAGGATATACTGGACCTTAACTGAAGGTCTCGCCTGAAAATGGTTCAATCTGATTGTCCCATAGCAACCCAAAGCCTACATGCTGCAGAAATTGGTGCTTCTCAATAAAACCACAGTGGACTGTAAAGTGTTCTGATTGAGCACACAGGTCCACTTGCCAGTTTGAGACATTTAAAGCACCTGTGAAAAGTAGCAAGACACAACATTAATATCGCCGCCTCAGTAGCAAAATAACATGGAGTGAAGACACACGACAGCTTCCACTTGACATTCAAGTGGATCCAAGACTATGTATCTTGATTTCTGAAATGACTGTGAATTGTTCAAATGCCATGTGTAGTTGGCACAAAGTGTGTGTACATTGTAAGGAATGTGACATCACTCAGAAGGGATGTAATTTTTACAGTGACTGTAATAAACCAAACTTTAGCCTGCTTGATTGATCCATTAGAAGAATTGACTTCTGCTATTGGTCAGAATTGAAGGAAGTGGAGAGGAAAAAAGAAATGTTTGTGATTCTAGTTGGGTGTGTCCTGTGCATGCATGGACAGTTTCACCCAGAGCCTAGTGTCGCAATGGAGGCAGGGGATATGAGCGTGCAGAGGCTGTCACTGCCCCTTCCCCACCTGTTCACTGAAACAATAGCATGTGAATAAATCACTGTTGACAAAGTGCCAAAAGGGAATAAAATAGACATTCTCAGGGATCAACCAGCACTGCTGTTCCTGCATTCAACTTAGTCCATACAAGGAGCCAAGACAGAATGGGAGAGCAAACAGCTAGGTTGCTTTAACATGAAAGAGCAGTGAAGCAGTCTGCACGTGCAGTGATGATACTGTGCACGGAACACATTTATGTGAAAAGTGGACACTGTGAAGCCTAACGTGGCCAGCTGACGTCACTTGCCCTGTGTGCATGCATGGGAGCCCATGATCATTTTGGTGCTGAGAGTAATTACTCCATGTTGAAACTTTGAGAGGGCTACTGGTTATTAAAATAGTTTTAGAACAATTTGCTTGAGCCATATCTTACGTTCTTTATTTCAGAAGTTAGTGCACAAACAACATTTTCTGGCAAATAAGACAAAATATAACCATTTTTGGATTGCTGTATATTCTTTAAAGTGGGTAGTTATATTTTAGCCTTGTCCAAAACAGCCGTGATAAATTTGGTGAGCCTCTGTTTGCTATCACACCTAGTAGTACACAGATCGTAACTTGAAGCCTGGATTGAAAAGAAGTCTTTAAAGTCCTAGTCAAGCCTTGTCCTTTCATTAAAACATGCACAATTTGCACTGCTACGGACTCTAGCCAATTGGTTTAAAAGGTGGGGAAATTGCCCAGAATGGAAGCCACCAGGATTTTTACTCCCTGGGTTTTATGGAATTACACAGGAGTTTGCAGCAGAGACCATTCAGCCTACTGGTGTTTATGCTCCACACAAGCATTCTTCCCCCAGTTACCATCACGTGACGAAAATAGCCTTTAGTTTAAGTCCAAGTTTTGATGTTTGACGAGCCCTCTGGCACTTGGGAACTGAGGGAAGGCCGGGATAGATTTTCCTCTGTGTTAATCAGTGACCTTCCTATGAAGAATTACACTTGTGAACTTGCATCCTGATGACTGAAGATTCTAGACTTACAGTTTCAGATTATTAGTCTGGGATTTCAGTCAATATCATTTTAGCTCCTGTTTATTTGCATTTTACAGATAACATTCCATTTGATCCTGTTGTTCCAGAGCTGCTGCTGACGCAGAGATTGTTTGATTGCTGGCATTGTGACAGAATTGCTTACAAGGGCTGTCAATATTGGGATAACATTTCAATATTTAAAAAAAATTCTTATTACAGTACAGAGGTAATAGGAACTGCAGATGCTGGAGAAGGTGTACAAGGTTACAAGGTGTAGAGCTGGATGAACACAGCAGGCCAAGCAGGAAGGTTGACGTTTCGGGCCTAGACCCTTCACTGGAAATCTGATGAAGGGTCTAGGCCTGAAACGTCAGCCTTCCTGCTCCTCTGATGCTGACTGGCCTGCTGTGTTCACCCAGCTCTACATCTTGTTATCTCCCAGTACAGTAGTCTTCTCATACTTCACTTGAGGTTCTTGCTGATCCTCTGAATTGGCCTGGCAAGCCATTCTGTTCAAGTGGACTGAACAATGCTCAGCAATGCTCACAATCCATGCAAGAGTAAGCAAAATGAGGGGAAAAAAAAGGAGCCACATCCGCTCTGGCAGGTGAATGCAAAAGATCTAACAGCAGTAAAGATCTTGTGTGTTATCCCCCAGTGTCCTGACCAATATTTATCCCTCGGATAACCTCACAAAAGTGGAACTAACGGATCATTATCACACTGCTCTGTGTGTGTCCAAATTGGCTGGTGTGTTTCCTATTGTTACAACAGAGAATGTGCTTCAGAATTACTCCATTAATTGTGAAGAGCTTAAAGATGTCCTGAGGTTATGAAGGCAAGTGTTTCTTCTCACATGATGCTGGATTATTTTTATTCACTGCTGTTTATTTCTGCTGAAACCAATATAATCAACATTAGCAGTTGAGCTGAGATCCAGATTTAAAATGAATTAACTTGTTACAGAAGTAAATTAAGTTGGACATGCGCAGCTTAAGTACAGAGAAAGCAGTAAGCACTGTGATAACAAGGTGTCGTGCTGGATGAACACAGCAGGCCAAGCAAAGATTGTCGGATGTAAATCTGAGTATCAGAGGAGCAGGACAGCTGACGCTGTGGGTATGGACCCCTCTGTTCTCTTAAAGCTTCACCCTCCCCTTTACGCCACAGCATCTGTTTAAAAGTCTGAGACTAACCCAGTATGTGTTATTTCATCTTGGACCACCCTGCTTCCCATGTTTTCTGTGATTCAGTCTCCTTCTCCACTGCATCTCCCCCTTCCCCACCCCCCCAACTCCCCTCTCCCTCTGTACGTCACAGACTGCATTTGTATTAGTTTTGAACTGCACTGAATCAATGTGGAGGAACTCTGGTTATTTATAAATTGATTGAGTCAGAAGTAAGTGTTATATACACACCATCAAAAAGATGGCATTTTCTCATGGGGGTAAAGCACACCTCTAGGAGCCGTACACGTTACCGCAAGCTGTCATTTTAGCCTTTCTCGTTATCATAGTGCTCCTGAAATATTAGCCCAGAGAATCTGAGTTTGAAATATTTTCAGAATTTAAAGTTAGTTTGAAAGACCATCTAGGAATTATGAACATCACGTTGCCCAAGGTGAAGTTGTCATAAAAACGCTGACCGGTTTACTAATATCTTTTGAGAGCAAGACACTAGATTTCTTAACCTGGTTGGGACTCAGTTTAGATACAGCCCCATACTATTGGCATTGACTTGTCAGTGATTGCTAAAGCTGTTTAATGTGAAACTGAGTTGCATCAAACTAGATAAACGAAAGGTGAACAAAAAAACACTGGTCTTGCTACTAATGCCCCTCGCCCAAGAATGAATTGTAAATAAGCCTCAACACACTAGGTAATTGGTGTTTTCATGAACCTAAGTTGTATTAAATTGACCATAACTGTTCCATTTAGCTTTTACTGTATGGAGTATACATCACTCGCTGAGGCCCAAAACTAACAGCAACCACATTCTTTTGTTTATTCCTCTACCTAGAAACAGAAGATGTATTTCTGTATTAAAGTGCAAACAGCAACTCTCTTAACGTTATATAGTGTCTTTAATGCAGTAAAAGATCAAGTCTTTCACAGTTACCTAAAAGAAGGTGATATTCTTGATCCAATTAGATCTATTATTGATCCAAGATGGCAGCGGGGTAGGACACTTCAGGCGGACCTTTGTGGGCTTCATCTGTTCCTTTCTTTTCTTTTTTTTCTTCTCTTCCGTCTTTTTCTCTTCTCTCAGCGGCCTGGAGCAAAGATGGTTACTGGTTGGGAACTGGTGGTGCCTGGTCAGACGATGTGGAAGCCCTTTTTATAGAAAGGCCATAATGTCTCTCCTTTTAGCATTTATTTTTTATTTTCCTGACTTGCATCACATTACAGATATATGCACTATAACTTTTTTTTTGGACCAAAGATGGTGCTGTGTGTTGGCAACATTGTATATTTTTCATTGCCCTGCTGTTCTTATGTAACCTGAGTTCAAACAACAATAAACCTAATTCTAATGTTTGGACAGGTGCCGAGAAGATTGTCGGATGTAAATCTGAAGGAGCCCCTTTAAAGGAAGAGAGAGCAGTAAAGACAGGGAAATTTTACAGCTTCGGGCCAAAGAACTAAAGCTAATGGTAGGCAAGAAGGTTGGGGAGGAATGAAGTGGAGATCTCTGGCTTCAAGGGCCGGAGTTGCAGAGATAGGATGGGACCTCAAAGGGATTTGAACACAGGGATAAGTATTTTAAATATTAAGATATTGAAAAATGAGGCATCTGTGTAGGTCACTGTGCACATGAGTGGTGGGTGAACAGGCCAATCACACTGGATTGCTGTAAAGATCAGAATGGATCAGGATGGGGAACCAGTGGAGTTTTTATAACAGTATGTCAGTTTTACTGTTATGAGCTTTCTGCTCCCAAATTGATGGACATTTGGACAAACTGTATTGGATAAGCTGAAGTTTGAGTGTGGAATGTAGAGCATTGAAATAGTCCAACCGAGAGAATGCAAATAAATCTGCAACACTGGTACGGAATGTGGAATTTGAGATTGCATAATTTTGATTTCAATATTTTTATCTATACGTTGCTTTCTGATTTTACACTGGACATCAATAACTCATTCCCTTCATACTGACATCATGTTGGTATACTGCCCAAGAAGAGTGACATCCACCATCGCAATGCGGAGCGAAATAAATTTGCTTCCCAGAATAAGTCTCAATCACTGGTTTCACAAAGAGGCCAGGTACATTCCAAGATGCCCTGAACCTAATCAAATCGCTGCAGTATTGTTGTTTTCATAATGTTCCCTCAGGCCATGCTCCAACAGTAATTAGTGAGCGGTAAGCTACATTAGTGGAAGCTATGATAATAAAATGTGAGGCTGGATGAAGACAGCAGGCCGAGCAGCATCTCAGGAGCACAAAAGCTGACGTTTCGGGCCTAGACCCTTCATCAGAGGAAGTATAGTGGAAGCTATACTTGGTTATCTGATTCTTTGTTATTAAAAGTGAAAGAAATGAACAGAATGATAGTTTTTGCTCTGGAAATGAAATGGCCCATTTATTCACTGTTAGCTTGGCCCATCTGGTCAGAGAAGTCATGGGGTCATGCCCCTGCAATAACATTACGGTTACTCTGAGGGCAGAATCCTCCAGTCCCAGAGGGAGTCAGGGAGGAGGGTATACCATTTGAGAGGGTAGTGTGTACCCCATCCCTGACACCTTGCCTTTACCTCCTGAAGTAAGTTCTAGGCAGGAAGAGATGTAGCTGATCTTCCTATAAGGTCCCTGATTTGAAGTCACTTAAATGTCCAATTAATAGCATAATAATATTGAGGACACCAAGAGATGCCCTACTGAGCTTCTAAAAACAAACATCTATGATTTGTTTTTCAGTCACCTGAACACACACACACAGATTTCCAAGCTGTTGCTGGGAATAACCAGCTGTGAGATGGTCTGCCAATGAGCAGCCCTCCTGGATGGACAATGTGTAACTGTTTTTTGGATTTGTTGGGGGAGGAAGTGCTCAATCAGCAGTCTTTGGTGTCTGAGATCGATGGACTTGCCCTCCCCAGAGGCCTATGAGAAGCAGTGCCTGCCCTTGCTTCTGATCCCCTGCTGCCCTCTCCCTGTGACCTTTAACCCCAGAGATAATTTTGCCCTGCTGAAAGTTGCCTACCTTTGGCCTGGACTTTGGTTGAATTCCTAGCAGTGTCCGTGGCCTGCTCAGTTGCCTAGCTGAGCACAGGAGCTACCAGGTTCTAATTAGCGACTAGAAAGGATTTGGGCTCCTAATTCTGAGCGAAGGCCAATCCTTGACATTGGAAATGCCTGATGGGTGAAAGATCTGGAGGGGCCTATGTTTAAAAGTCAGAACACTATTCGATGCATTTTCAGGCAGTGTACAAGACTGACTTTCCCTCCCCAGGCTTGTGGTGACAACTTGAACTTGACATCAATCATTGCATGTCAAATTTTGAAGACTCCACTCAAAAATTTGAACGCACAACCTTGGCTCGACATTCCAGTGCTATATTGAGGGGATACTACATTCTACTATTCTGATGCTATAGTCTGATGAAAATTCTATTTATTTGCTCCGATAACTGAAAACAAAAATTGGCAGATTTTTTTTTCAGAAAACAGTTGGGAACTCTTGGCCTCCTTGTCAACATTATTAGCCAATGAAAATCAAGCCAGTGTTAATTTAACTTTGTCAGTTGACTGGCACAAATCTTCATTAAAATATGAATTAATGGTGTTCTGCCTATCGAGCTGTTGGGTAGCTACGACTTAAAAGTTAATTCTGCAATAACTCATTTGAAGGAAAAAAATCTGTGAATAATCAATGATCAACTGAGCGTTTCCAGACAATGTGACACATTCGAAACTGTGCAAGTGAAGGAGGAAAGAAATGAAAAGATTTGTTTGTAGTCAGTGTTGTCAGGAATGCTCCATCTGAAAAGGCAGGGGAAGCTGCTTTTAGAAATACTTTTTAAGGGGGAATTGGACGGCTCTTTAAATTCCCTACTCTTTACGGGGTTACGAGCAAACAGCAGGAATGTAGACCCGCTTCTCATTTAAAAAGAAATGACCATCTATACGATATGTTTCGACAACTCTGGTTCCTGAACTCAAGAATCTAGGATGTGTGGAACTTCACAAAACTCAGTACATAATCTGGGTGTTCAAAAAACAATTAGGTAGGACGTGCGATGAGTTGATGTCAAGTTCAAGTTGTCACAAGCTTGGGGATGGAAGTTAGATGAAACCTCGATTTAATGATGAGATTTTGTGGAATACTCCATAGGAAACAAGTGATTGCATCAAGGAAGACACAGGACTATGAGGAGGTAGTAGTGTCTAAATACAAGACACTGACACAATAGCTCCTCTTTGTGCTGTAACTTTCTATAGCTCTGAAGCTGTAGATGTAAACATAGGCTATTTGACTTGGAAAATCAATGGAAAGCTAGAGGACAATGACTGAATGAATGTAAGTAAATTATGAAACTGATGATAGCTGATATCCAGGACAAATGGCTGGCTAGCATTTTACTGATGAAATATTTTGCCTACAAAAGAAAGAACAACATCTACCTGGAATCAAGAATGCAGCAAAAGAAGTGTAACAGCTGAGAGAATCCTATCTTGATATCTGATCATTTGGTTTTCTAATGGTTTCCCTTATTGAGATATAGTCCTGGCCTCTTAAGAGAGAAAGTTTAAAGCAGGTCAATATTGATGTGCTATCTGGCAGATGAGCAACAGTTTGAAATCCGCTTCACTCGCCTCTTCTTGTTTTATAGGTCAAGAGATGGAGGCCTGTCGTTCAGAGACAGAGAATTTCTGCAGCTTGAAGGATGAGGAAGATGTGGTGTGGGAGAATGTGGAATGTAACCGGCACGTTCTCAGCCGGTACATCAATCCAGCCAAACTTACGCCATACCTTCGGCAATGCAAGGTTATTGACGAGCAGGATGAAGATGAGGTGCTCAACTCACACATGCTGCAGTCCAAAATTAACAGATCAAGTAATTGAGTTTCAATTTTTATTGAGTTACAGCAGTCACAATCTTTACAAAAGTCATGTGTTCCTATAGTTTACAAGCACCAGGGACCCAGAATCGATTTCACCTTTGGGCGACTATCTGTATGGAGTTTGCACGTTCTCTCTGTGTCTGTGTGGCTTTCTTCCCACAGTCCACAAAGTATACAAGTTAGGTGAATTGGCCATGCTAAATTGTCTTGTGGGGACCAGGGATGTGCAAACTAGCTGGATCAGCCATGGGAAATGCAGGGCTACAAGGATCACGTAGGGGGCTCAGTCTTGGTGGGATCCACTTTATAGGTCAGTGCAGAAGGTCCAACTAGCCTCTTTTTGTGCTTTGTAGGGTTTTTTATAGTTCTGATTCTAGTCCACATGATCAGTGTGCTCTGAGAGTACCGTTAGGTATGGAGTTCCTGTGACGATGAAGACATGGTGATGATTCCAAACTAAGTTCCTGGTGTGAGTTAGAGAGGAGTTAGGAATTGATGGTGTTCCCGTATACCACTTGTCCTCGCTTTGCTGCTTTACAGAGTTTCTGATGTCAGGCGGTTCTGCTGAAGGATCCTTAGAGTATCTGCCTTGCTTGACAGTTAATTACACTTTTTGCTACATGTGTTGTATCTCATTTTCCTAACAAACCTCTGTCTCATGGCTTCCTCTCAAGTTAAGAGATTGCTGCAATAGCAGAAGGCCTTTACAGTATGCTTTCCTTCTATCTGTGGCTTTCAGCAGACTAAATGGACCGTCCCCCACCATTCCAATCCCTTACTATTTGGCTAGGTTCTATGTCGGCCATTGTGTGCTCTGTGGAAAGGTTTCCTTAAGAATAGTGACCGGCCACACAGATTTTGAGAGCCACAGTGCTGCTCTTAAACAGACGGAGAGCTACCTGGGCAACAATCACATCGACAACTCTTTTCCTTAGAGTGCAGATTTCTGAAGTGTGTTTGAACCTGACATATCAGAAACCTATAGGACAATTCTGCCGAAATGTGGAAAGACTCCTAAACTCTGGGACAACAGGTATGAAAATCCAGGAAAATATGGATTCATAAATGTGCATTGAATTGAAGAATTCATTCCTATCAAAGCAACATTGAGTGCTGGCAGCCTGTGTTACCACTGATTCCAGCAACTGTAAGTCTGCCTTCCAGAATTCAGTGCAGCTCACTCCTGCTTGTAAATATCAGAGAAATGGCAATCCATCAATATTACAGACGATTGTTTGTTTTGCTACTTCTTTGTCGCCAAAGTAGTAAATATGGAATTCAGCATCACAACGGAGTAATGAAACCATCAGGAGATATAAGGGGAAGCTAGATCATGGTATCAAGATGTGCTGGTAGGAGTAGATAAAGATGAGGTGGGAAGACAGTCGTGTGGAGCAAACCGACCACCGAAATCAACCAAGCCAAAAGGCACGTGGTGCAGACATGATGCATGCATTTGATAAGGTTCCCCGTGGCAGGCTGATGGAGAAAGTGAAGTCACATGGGGTCCAGGGTGTGCTAGCTGGATGGATAAAAAACTGGCAGGGCAATAGGAGACAGAGTAGTAGTAGAAGGGAGTTTCTCAAATTGGAGACCTGTGACCAGTAGTGTTCCACAGGGATCTGTGCTGGGACCACTGTTGTTTATGATATATGTAAATGACCTGGAGGAAGGTGTAGGTGGCCTGATCAGCAAGTTTGCAGATGACACTAAGATTGGTGGAGTAGCTGTTAGTGAAGGGGACTGTCAGAGATTACAGCAGAATATAGATAGATTGGAGAGTTGGGCAGATAAATGGCAGATGGAGTTCAATCTGGGCAAATGCGAGGTGATGCATTTTGGAAGATCAAATTCAAGGGCCAACTATACAGTAAATGGAAAATTGATGAACAGAGAGATCTGGGTGTTCAGGTCCATTGTTCCCTGAAGGTGACAACACAGGTCAATAGGGTGGTCAAAAAGGCATTGAGGACAAGAGTTGGCAGGTCATGTTGCAGTTGTATAGGACTTTGGTTCGGCCACATTTGGAGTACTGTGCACAGTTCTGGTCGCCACATTACCAAAAGGATGTGGATGCTTTGAAGAGGGTGCAGAGGAGGTTCACCAGGATGTTGCCTGGTATGGAGGGTGCTAGCTATGAAGAGAGGTTGAGTAGATTAGGATTATTTTCATTAGAAAGATGGAGATTGAGGGGGGACCTGATTGAGGTCTACAAAATCATGAGGGATATAGACAGAGTGGATAGCAAAAAGCTTTTCCCAGAGTGGGGGACTCAATTACTAAGGGTCATGAATTCAAAGTGAGAGGAGGAAAGTTTTAAGGGAGATATGCATGGAAAGTTCTTTACACAGAGGGTGGTGGGCGCCTGGAACGCATTGCCAGCGGAGGTGTAGACTCAGACACGTTAGCGTCTTTTAAGATATAGTTGGAGAGGTACATGGATGGGCAGGGAATAAATGGACACAGACTGTTAGAAAATAGATGACAGGTTCGACAGATGATCTTGAGCGGCGCAGGCTTGGAGGGCCGAAGGGCCTGTTCCTGTGCTGGAGGTTTCTTTGTTCTTTGTGATGCTGATGTTATACTATGGAAAAGGGAATTAGTCCACCCTTGTTCATCTGTACCTCGTGTTAGAACGTCCCAATTGAGCTTCCACGGAGATCCTGATTCCTCGTATGCTTCTCTACTGAAGGATAAGTTACAGTGTGAGAGAAAATGGTTGAAATGGAATTTTACTTTGCTCTTTTCAAAGGTCGTCTTCTGGATATCCTCCAAACAAAGGGACAGAGAGGGTATGTTGTGTTTTTGGAAAGTCTTGAGTTCTATTATCCAGAACTGTACAAGCTGGTCACAGGGAAGGAGCCCACGCGAAGATTCTCCACCATTGTAGGTAAAGGACTACTCCGATTTATATTTCTCAGATAGAGTCTTATCTTTAAGGTAATGTTCTGTTGCAATGAATTGTGGGTAACTGTTATAAAGTTGCAGGCTATGCTAAGGATTTGATTCTTAAATTAAAATGTATTTGGACTCAGTTTGAGTTAGTCCTTGATTTTTCTTGTCTGAACATTGGCAACTTAACCTTCCGACTGCCTGGGTTGTTAACTGGAATTCCCTCCCTAAACCGTTCTACCTCACCTTTTAAGGTACTCCTTTAAATCGACCTTTGTTTTTGTTACCTGTTCCAATACCCCTCAACTAGATCAGTGTCAAATTTCTAACTGATAACATCTGGCAAGGTGCTAAATAAATGCAAGTTGTTAAACTTGGAGAATGTAGTCAGGGTGTGAAATTCTTTTTGACCTAGCTCTCTGTTGCCCACTGGTATTGACAAGTGTGCTCTGTGTTGCAGTGGAAGAAGGACATGAGGGTCTGACACAGTTTCTGATGAATGAGGTCATAAAGCTGCAACAGCAGACAAAAGCCAAGGAGATGCTACGCTGTGATCTGCAAGCAAAAATGAAGCAGCTTGAGGATGAGAAGAAACAGCTGAAGCTAGTGAATCAAGAACTACATACCTTCCAGGAACGTTACAACAAAATGAAGGAGGAGAGGAACAACTACAATGATGAGCTTATGAAAGTCAAAGACGACAATTACAACTTAGCCATGAGGTATGCACAGCTCAGTGAAGAGAAGAATATGGCAGTGATGAGAAGCCGGGATTTGCAACTCCAGGTATGATCCAGGATGCTTGGTTACTGACTGACTGGAAAAACACTAGCCTTATGAATGGTGTTCACAGTTACATAGAGAAGTGCTATAACACTGCTGGTTTTAGTATAAATGCTGTAACACTGGGTAATGGAATATCAGTATCAGTGCTGTAGTGTCACTTTCAATTCTGTAACACTGTTGGTAATGGGGTATCAAGATCAAATTGATAACCGATCCTCTTCTGACTACCCAAATCCTGTCTATCGTCTACAAGGCATAGGTCAGGAGTGTGATAGAGTATTCCTGACTTGCCTGAATGGGGGCAGCTCTGACAATACTCAAAAAACTTGATACCATCCAGGACAAAGCAGCCCACTTGATTGGCTCCCCGCCCACAAGTATTCAGTCTCTCCATCACTCACTGATGCTCAGCAGCAGCACTGTACTGTCCAGTGTTGCTGCTAATTAGTTTTTGTTCCACACAGACCTCCCTGAGGACTGTTCATGGCAGTGACTAACGGAAGCAGAAATCAATCTTGCGAATGGCACCGGCATACCAATCAGTGTGCACAGAATTGGAGCAGTTGCACATGTGTTTGGTTCGATCTACAGGCTGCGCTGCATTGGTTCACCATGGCTCTGCAAACAGCACCTTCCGAAAACACAACCACTTCCATCTAGGACTAAGGCATTCCCTCCCAATAACAACATTGTGGGTCTACGTACCAGATGGACTGCAGTGGTTCAACAAGACAGCTTATCACCTTCTTGAGGGCATCTGGGGATGAACACCTAAAGCTAGCCAGTCTGTGACATGGGCATCCCATGAACGATTAAAAGGAGTTGTGTAATATTGCTGGTAAAGGCTATCAGTATTTGTCTGCATGATTGCTGATGTACTGATGATAGATCCCAGGAATATATATTACCTTGCTGCAGACTAATGGTTCCATCTAAATGAACCACTGTTGTTACTGACACTTGTTACTGAAACTCTTTGCAAGGTGCTTAGGACTTTAACTCATTTGTTAGTGTTGCATAAAATAAATGTCATAACTATTTAATTCCGTATTAATTTACAGCAGTCATTTTATCCAAATTCTGCTCAGCAAACACTCTGCGAGGCAACCACATCAGCATAGTACTCCTGATCACCTACTTGATTTCTACAGTTAGAAGATCCAACAAACACAAGGCAACATTAAGTGTCAAAAATGGAGCTTGCTCAAAAAATGAAATGATTGCAATGTTAGAATGGATCTTTTTAAGTCAGTAAAGAGAAAGTCTAGTGTTCTGAATTGCTGCAAAATGCAGAATTCTTTTATGCAAAGTTCTTCAAGGTAACAGTTTCGAGCAAGTTGAGTTGAAACATATGGTCATCTGGTAAAACTGGCACATAGCTACAGTGGTATCCTACCATCCTACTATAACTATCAAAATAAGACATAATTATAGCCACTTCAGTTTGATATTTGGTTCCGGGGAATCACATATTCTGTTTGCACTAAACTTCAATGACTTAAACTCATGTTAATGAGAAAGAAACAAAAAAGTTGAACTTCATTTTGTGTTTTTCACCTGAGCATGCCCCTAAAGGGCGTGGCAGCTGATGGAATTTTAGTTTTGAATTGTTGTTGTTGTAAAGTTGCGACCCCTCTAGCAGAATTTTAGCTGGCAAGAAGGTGCTGGATTTGGACGTGCCTAGGGTTGGGGTGTTCTGGGGTTTGCGTTGGGTGGCAAAACCCTGAAAGGTACATTGGCTCAGGCACCTGATATGATCTGCTGCACCTATTTGGGTTTAACCCAGGCAGGTTTGTATGCATGAATGAGACTATCAAGAGAGTCTGTTTCCATAATTTTGGCACGTACACTAAAGAAAGTCCCTTGATTCTTCTTTAACATAGTGCCATGCAATCTTTTGAATCTCTCTGACAGAGTAAATAGGTCCTCATAATAATGCCTCATCTGAAAAATGGCACCTTGGTTAGTGAGTTTCCCCTCTGTGTATTACACTTGAATGCTAGTCTAGAGTTTGTACTTAACTCACTGAAGTGTGGCTTGAATTGACAATCGTTGGACACAAGCAAGACTGCTATGTAGTAATTTAAGGGGTTGGTATTTTGTTTTCAAGCTTGGGGAAAACTCAACCTGTATATTTGGTCTCTCCCGAAATGCACACCTGACCTACGTGTTTGCCTGGGAAGTTTTATATTTTCACATGGGAATTGGGTTTGTAGTGATGAGTGCGGATGTGAAGATTGGCATGATAGGTGATTTTCCACCACGGTACTCCAGTTACAATAATTATCTAAAGGCCCCTCAACCTCAACCTCAACCTCAACCTTCACACTGCTTCATCCTCCACTCACGTCCCTTAGATAATTCATGCCACTTCACCACCCTTCCCCTTCTAAGCTACCCCACGTTCCCTTAGTCGATGCCACCACAGTCAAAGCACAAAATGTAACAGCAAAGATTGACCAGATGTTTTGTTAAAAATGTTTTTTGATGTACTATTGTACTTTCATCAATAGAGACAGTACTGAAATATATGACAACGAATGCACAATGGTCATCAACGTGAGGGTCAACTAACCCTTTCAGAACAGCTCTTGACAAATTTCTGCATTGAAAACACGCACATAACAATACAGTATCTATTAGTAACCTTGAAAGTGTCAAAATGATTTAAACTTATCTTTTAAAATGTTCCACACTCCTCAGTTGCCTTCCTCAATGGTGACAAAAGTTTCCACTGCGGTCCATTTAAGATCTTCCTGAGCTCCTAGCTGAAAAAAATGCGGGAGGAAGTGCAGTTTTCTTCTGGACTTTTAGACTGGGGGCATTAGCCTTGGAAAAGTTTGCTGCACAGCCTAAGTTATGTGTTTTGTGACCCAATTCACACCTCCGATGAGAGACGAAAATCCAGCCCAAATCTTACATTTTGACATTTACATGGAGGAATGGGCTTAGCAGGTATAATGCCTGCTTGTTTCATTTGCAGTAGACATTTGAGATGTCCAATTGCAATCACTAAAGGAATCACTGCTTCTGTCTGGATCCTAGAGTAGAGGAAGCACTTCTTCAAGCTTGTGGCAAACTAGAACCTGAGAATAGTTAAGCTGTCATTTCTTACCAGTTCCCCGAGAACATGACATGGATCACCTTATTGAACATGCTAGTTTTGATACAAATAATTTAACTCATTTAGCTGAAAGCTAGTGTTAACTATGTTAATGTCAGCTTTAGAACTTTTGATATAGATCAGATTGGGTAAGAATTTGAGGTTTCCTTCCCGAAGGATATTATTGAAGGAATTTAGTTCTAATTTCAATCCAACAGCTTTTTGATCACCTTCACTAGTACTGTACATTTAATTCTAGATTTTGTTTTAAGGTGGTCAATTTCTCAAACAGCGTTTGCTGAATTGTTAGTCTAAATCTCTGAAATACTGATTCTGTAACAAATGCACGATATGACAATATTCAGAAGCAATAAAATTGATGAACTGCACAATGGATTTTCTTTTAAAGGAACACTGGTGATTATGTAAGGATTAATTTCAAGGAGTGGTGTCATATGACCCTGAGGAACATTTTAAATGAGCATCTCTTTCCATCCTCCCACTGGGCAATGGCGTAGAATTTCTTCCACACTCTCACTATAACTTGGAAACATTTGCTGTTGACATTTGATTCTCCGTGGTTTCTGGCTGCTTAGGAGATCAGAAAACCACTTGTACAAGTTCTAAACACTTCTTCATGTTTGTCTGAATGGAAACATAATGCACCATCATGTTTCTCTTGACTTAAATCTGTCTCTGGACATGAAATAATAATCTGAAACAATGACTCTGGAATGGGTAAAGTTGTATCCAACTTCTTTGAAGTTCCTAATAGTAACCTAAGAGCAACATTGTTGTATCCCTGAAACCAAAGATCCAGTTTGAGACCACCACAGTAAGCATCAACCTTTGCCTTTGCGATGGTTCTTTTATGATAGTGGGCTCTTGGAAAATCTTGTGCAGCATAAGTCCTTGATCAACAATTCTTTCAGTGTGCTAGCACAGACATTCTGTTCATTAATGGACAGATAACTTGGGCCACCCTTCAGGACTTTTCTGTTTAGCCCAATTTGCTGACGATGTGATGCTGGATATGGAAATTTCATCTTTTGGCTAAATGTTATCAATTCTACGTTGACCAGCAACAGTGGATCTCAAATGTTATTACATGTACATGGACCATTAACACTGATCCATTTTTAGGCCATCGATAGTTAACATTAATCCACTAGCCAGGAACATTGATCCGTTAATCATTAACATTAATTTTTAACAGTAATCTCTTAATCATGACACATGATCCATCATTGATCGATCAATAATTAATATTAATCTACTAAAAGCCAACATTGCTTAGCTGCTAAAACTGATATGCTAATTACAAGCAGTGATTTCTTAGCCAATATTATTGCTGAGTTAATTCCTAACATTGGTCCATTTAATCCTGGGCCATGTGAAATTTAAGTTTGTTTGTTTAATCTATTGTTGTTATATGCACTCTGAGACAGTGAAAAGTGTTGTTTTATGTGTGATACAGGCAGATTGTACCATATAGAGCGCATCAGGATAGCGGAGCAGAATGCAGGCTAGTGCTGCAGCCCAGCGAGGATGCAGAAGGAGAGGGCAAAATTAACAGTTGAGAGGTCTGTTCAAAAGTCTGATAACAGAGGGAAGATGCTGTTCTTGAACCTGTTCGTATGTGTATTCAAACTTTTGTATCTTCTGCCCTTCGAAAGAGGGTGGGAGGGAGACAATGTAGTGGGAAGTATAGATGAGGGCAGTAGATAGAAGGCTGTTGTGCATGATGGACTGGGCTGTGTTCACAACTCTGTAGTTTCTTCCAGCCTTTGTTATAAATGCTGCCTTTTACTTCATTTTGTCTTGTGAATTAGAAGGGAACAAATTGATAACTAATTCAAAAGATTGTTATACGTAATGAGGTTAATTGAATGTACCCCCAAACGTAGATTTAAGATGGACTTGGATTTAAAATTGTGACAGAAAAATTAACAGTTTCAGAACGTAATCTCAGATTTTACTGTTTGAGAGCAATGATTAAAAATGCCAAAAATCTCCCTCTAACTTTACTCCCAACAAGTAAATCCTTCAACAATATTGAGCATTCAAATTGTTAAAAATGACATGAGCAAACTCTGATTACTGACAACTTCTCCTGACACCCATTCATGTTTTTCCTTCCAATACTTGGTTAAGTTTCCAATATCCAATTGTATCTCTCTTCCCTCAATAATAATAGCGCTGATCTCTCATGATTGCCATAAAGATCTCCACCATGTTTAACATTTTTGTCCCTTGTAAAGGGTATGAGGGTTTGTTTACGATATCGACAGGCCACATTGTTCCTTGAAGCTTCTTTTAAAAATAGAGTCCCCAGTTTATATTTGTACTGTTTTGTTTAAATTTTTCAAAAACACTCTTCATCTAAAGTCCCTTCCAGTCAGACTTCTGGAAAAAAAAATGTTTGTACATCGCTGAAAAATTAGGCCTCCTCTTGCATAAATTATTTAACACCCTATCTTCATAAATTTAAATGCCAATGTCTCTCGTTAGTCTGTACTATCTCAATTTATTTCTCTTCCTAGTAGTTTTGTTTTAGTTTCCCAATACACTAGGTTTGTTTTAGAAAGGCTGACATTTACACAAGATGTTGTTTTCAGTCAGGTTCAGTTTGTTGCTTGGTAATATGGTCAAGTTTAGTTTCTGTGACATTGTTTTCAAAGCTTTTGTTTTATTCTGTCGTCAGTTGTGTTGCGTTTTGTTTCTGTCACATGGTAACCAGTAGAAAGACTAGACTAGACATCATTAGACTGAAACAAGCCTTGTTTTTTGTAATCCTAGAACTAATAGAACAGCAATGGCCATAAGGACTGTGATATGCTTGTTGTGAGGTTTAAAATCTTTGGGTATAATGACAACTCCTAATGTTGATCAAGTGGATCCCAACAATATGCAGAACAGAAGCACTTGCTGCTAGAGATAGTAGGAACTGCAGATTGCTGGAGAATCTGAGACAACAAGGTGTACAGCTGGGAGATCACAGCAGGCCAGACAGCATCATTGGAGCAGTAAAGCTGACATTTCGGGCCTAGATGAAGCCCTGAAGAAGGGTCTAGGGCCGAAACATCAGCTTTCCTGCTCCTATGATGCTGCTTGGCCTGCTGTGTAAATACAGCTCTACACCTTGTTGTCTCAGCACTTAGTGCTATCTTGTTTTAGGCATATGAAATGTCTACTGTTCACTGAATTAATCTAGACTCTAGGATATGAAAACTAACATGAGCATTGCATTATACAATGTCCAATCAGTTGGATTTTTCAGTTTCAGCTACTCAACTACACAGCAACATGATGTTCCACTGAGCACTTGATTAATTCAGTCCATATTTGTAACCTTTCAATTCCATTTTCAGCCAAGTATTCATTTGAGTTTTTTGTTTTCGTGGGAGTTAATAAAGACAGTTTTAATTGCTTTTAATGGTGTTCTCTTCTCATGGAATAATAAATATTTGTACAATAAAGATTTCTTTCAATGTTTGGTTTTGCCCAAAACCTGTTAATTTTGAACCCATTCTCTCCAGTACAGCAGTCACAATGTAAGCAAATAATTTGACTTATATTTTCATTCTTCATCCTTGTCAGCATTTCCTTATCTTCAATAAAATCAGGCATAATTCTGTGACCATCTCCATGATCTAATGATCATTGCCATTCTTTTGAAATGAGGGCACTCCGAAGTTTCTCACAATGCTCCAAGTGTGGCTTTACTAATAAACTACACAGGCCAAAAGAGTATGTTTCATTTTATAATCAAATACTTTCCAGTAGCCCCTCTCTGCTTGATTAGCCTCATTTATAACAACTTCACATTGACTGGTAAATTTCAGTAAATGCTTGATAATCACACCTAGAGCTGTTTATGCTTTTGTCTTCTGTCAACAAACACTGATTCATTCCATCCTTCAGTAGCGAGTGGAAAATGCACTAATTATTTTACGTCTCCCAATTTTGCAACTTTATTTTAGTGCGTTGTTATTTAGTTGAGGTTTGTGGATTTCCCCAGAGGCTGATAAATGTGGTAGGAGTTTAGGAGCAGAAATGGGTCATTCACCCCATTTTAGCCTGTCCCACCATTGATTACAATTATTGGCTGAACAAACATTACAATCCCTGTTACTCAAACTAACCCTATAACCCCTTACTGAATTGCATGATTTATTGTCAGTTGTATTTAACAAACAGTGAGAAGTGTAATGTGTTACCATGCTCCAGCGCCGCTTTGGATTTCACAAGATGTTAAAATATAACTAAAAACAGACCTAATCTTCCTGCCTTGTGCTCTTGGTGGGTGGGGAGTTGATCAAAGTTTATCAATTTCTAGTTTGAACATACTCACAGCCCTCTGGGATAGACAATGCCAAAGATTCACCACTATCTGAGTTTTTTAAAAAAGTCATTTCTGGCCCTAAATGACTTTCCCTTACTTCATAATGGTTGCTCCCTGCCTCTTCCCACCCCAATTTTCAACTCCCTAATCTAGGGAAATCTCTTTAACCTGTACCTATCCTGTCTATCTCTTCATGTTCTGTTGGTATCAATGATATCACCTCTTATTCTTTGATACAATAGAGAATATAGGCTCACTTTGCCTAATGTCTCCCCATGATAGCTCCATCATTCTGGGAACAGTTTTGGTGAACCTTTGGTTGCATTCTGTCAATGCCATTTGCACCTTTTACTGCAATAAGCAGACCACAGTGCCTCCATTACGGCCTAACCAAGTTCCCATACAACTGAAGTAACACTTTGCTCCTACGGTACCGAAATCCTCTTGCAATAAAGGCTAACAATCCCTTAGTCTTCCTAATGGCTGGCTGCATCTGCATGTTAGCTTTCAATGACTTAGTGACAAAGGCAGCCAGGGCCCTTTTGTACATCTACACTTTCCATCTTCTCACCATTTAAGAAATGTTCTGCACACTTTTTTCCTATCAAAATGGATAACCTCACATTTTCCCACATTATGTTTCATCTGTCATGTTCATTAAGCGTGTCAAAATCTTCCTGAAAATGTTTTACATCATCTCCACAACACACATTTCCAGTTAGCCTTGGTATCATCATCTTCAAATTTTAAAATATTTTATTTAGTCCTGGCATCCAAGTCATACAACATGGAAACAGCCCCCTCGGTCCAACTCGTCCAGGCTGAGCATAATCCCGAAGTAAACTTGTCCCGTCTGGCTGCTCCTGGACCATATCCCCCCAAACCTTTGCTACTCATGCACTTATCCAAATGTCTTTTCAACATTGTAGCTGTGCCCACATCCACCACTTCCTCAGGAAGGTCATTCTACACAAAAACCACCCTCTGTGTGGGGGAGAAAAAGGTTTGCCTGCTTTGTCTTTTTTCAATCTCTCTCCTCTCACCTGAAAGCTTTGATATCCCTCATTCTAGGGGAAAAAAAAAACACCTACCATTAACCCTGTACGTACCTCTCATAATATTATAAATCTCTATAAGGTCACCTCTCAACCTTCAGCACTCTGCTTAAAAATGATCCCGCCTTTCTTTATAATTCAAACCTTGCACATCTGGCAACATTCTGGTAAATCTCTTCTCAACCCTCTCCAGCTTCATAATATCCTTCCTTTCATTGATATTTATTGTGAATAGTTGCAGCCTAAGTATTGAGCCTTTCAGTGCCCTGTTTCTCACAGCCTGCTAATGTGAGAATAGCTTATTTATTCCCATTTTCTCTTTTTTTGGTCAGTTAGCCAGTCATTGATCCATCCCAGTACATCGTCTCCTCCCTCGTGCTTTAATTTTGCTAACCAATGTTACCAAAAGCCACCTGAAAATCCAGATCTGTTATATTCTTCAAATCTCCTTTATCAATTTTGTCAGGAATTTATTCAAAGAACACCAATTTCTTCAAACACAATTTCCTATTCGCATACCCAGTTCACAAAACTAACTAGCAAATTGGATCATTTTCATCCATGACCATTGATCACAGTTTTCCTGATACATTCTTGCATTTTTCCTACTAATGTAATGCTAACCACTCTGTAATACCTTGTTTATTCTCCTGATCCTTTCTTGAACATTGGGGTAATACTTGCAAGCTTCATATCTGCAGCAATGATTCCAGATATTGTGCAACTTTGGAAGATGATTATCAACGCATCCACGACCTTGAAAACCACCTTCTTAAATGCTCTGGAATGTAGACCATCAGGTCTTTGGGATTTACCAACTTTAAGCACCATCAATTCCTCAAGTACAACCTTGTTATGATTTTCCCTCAATTTCTCATTCTCCCTCATCACTTGGATGTCCAGTTCTGAAATTTCCTGTTTCCTCCCTGGTAAAAACAGATACAAAGTAATCGTTTAGCTTCTCTGCCATTTTTGTAATCCCTAACATAAACTGTGCCTGTAACAGACCCATTTTGGAGCGGCAAGTGCCGAATGGCTTCTGGGCTAGATCGAGATATTTGACTTTGATCAGAGTGTGCTTTTGGCCTACATTCAGTGGATTGCAATGTTCACTGTTGCAAACCTGTAACAGACCCTTATTGACTGAGCTGTTTCTGAAACCAAAGGTATTGTTATTATAACAGCGCAAGACAGAAGGATCAGTAGACTGGCCATTGCTCTGCCTTCCACCTTGCAGTATTTTTGGCCCTACCAGGATTCAACCTTAGGTCTCAGCATATCCTCAGTCACAGGAGTATACAAGCCTTCTACCGATGTTAAGTTGCATTCTCGAGGAAAGTTGAATAAGTCACCATCAGCAGCCACCATAAGATAGCACAGTGTCAGTATATAACCGATTTTTAAAAACCCATAATGTATTTCGTTTAATATAGGGCTAGCATTCTGTTTGCATTGATTCAGTTATTTTAATTACTTCTGTTTATTTAAAGCATATATTTTTTAGAGTGGGCTGTCATTCCCTGACATTTTGATAGTTTATTTGCTTGTGGCAAGCTCCCTAATTTATTCCTGAGAGTTGATTTTTATCTTTGTTGGTACCCCCTCTTCCTGCACAAAATTGATATTGCCTTTATCAATGTGAACTAGCCTGTGAAAATTCAGTTTAAAGTTTGTCTTTTCCTTAGCTCATCACATGGACTGGATTCCCAGGCCATGCAATTTAATGTGATCAGCAAAGTCCGATGCCATTTATAAAGTATATGAACAGCCAAGGACTGGGATGTTAGTCTCCACTAATGAAGAATGTGTGTAAAGGTTCTTCAGTATAATCAGTTTCTGTTGAGGCTCATGTCAGTCCTGTGTCATTTTGTCATTAAAGAGGATCTAACTTTTAAAAAGCTTCACGAGTGAGGCGTAACCAAATACCTGATTTTAGTTTTTATTTTTTTCCTTTCAGCCCATTTTGTGAATAGAAAGAAACACATTTGCATTTGTATAGATTCCAGAACATCTAAAGCACTTTGTGTCAATTGGCTGCTGCATTTCCAACTTTACAACAGTGACAATACTTCTCGATACTAAACTGCAATGTGGAAATGTGAAGGTAGCAACTTTTCCTTGCATAAAGACTTTGGGCTTTTAAAGAATTTCTGTATTTTGGTGGTGATTAACCTTCGCCTGAGAAGTATTGTCCTGCTATTCAGCACTCGGGAGCTAACCTTGACAGAGCCATCTATGGGGTCAGCCGAGCTGAATCCCCAATCATTAACATCCTGGCTGGTCATTCATGATTGGAATCTAAACTGGATGAATTTTAGCCAGGATAGAGCAGAAATAAACAGAAAATGCTAAAAATATTCAGTAGGACATGCTGTATTTGTAAAGAGAAGTAGAGTTAACAAGCTGAATTATATCAGGTGTGAACAAATTATGAACATTTTTGGTGCAGTAACGGCTTGGTAAGGTGGTCAGCTAAAGGTAGAATTGCTGCCCACAGTTAGAAAAAGCAGGGAAACCTGCACTGGCTTTATCTGTAATAGTAGGAACTGCAGATGCTGGAGAATCTGAGACAGCAAGGTGTAGAGCTGGATGAACACAGCAGGCCAAGCAGCATCATGGGAGCAGGAGCGATTTCTGAAGAAGGGCCTAGACCCGAAACGTCAGCTTACCTGCTCGTCTGATGCTGCTTGGCCTGCTGTGTTCATCCAGCTCTACACCTTGTTATCTCGGACAAACCACTCACTAGCTTCACTACAATCCTTACTCCCCAACCTTCAAAGCTGCTAATGTGTGAGTGTTAAATCTAGCCTATCAGACATGCCTCCAATGAAGAGTCATCAACCTGAAATGTTAACTCTTATTTCTTCTCACATAGCCTACCTGACTTCGTGAGTGTTCCAGCATTTTGACTTTATTTTCTGACTTCTATTCTCTACCGGATGATATTCTGTTTGGAGAATAGGGCATCTGTTAGGCAGTCTGCACTGAATAGCTCATCTCCTTGTTCACTTGTCAGGAGCTTGCTGGTATCTGGAGGCCTCCACTAATAACAAATGTGATGAAATTCTCACGAGCCCCTTGAATGGGTGCAGTTGCAGCAATATACTTGACACTGTCCAAAACAAAGTAGCCGCCTTCATGGGTCTGGACTGTTTGCTGTGATCTGTTCGCTGTTCTCTGGGCAGCCCCTGTCGCTGAATTCTGAATCATTCCCCTTTTCCATTTAATGCGCTCCAGACTTGAGAATTCTTCAAAATCACTTGTAACTTGGCAATCTCTAATAAGGAGAAGAATACCAAACATGCATTGGACATTTTCTTAGCATGTTGCTTCATGTCTTGACTGGTTTAGTGAAGTGTGCAGATGGCATTGATATAAATATGAACTTTCCAAAATGTAAAGTCAAGATCGCTTGTTTCACCGAAGAATGTTTCAGATTTAGCTTCTACGGTGGTGTTTTCCACCTGATTGTGTGGGTAGCTATTTGACTTTTTGCTTTCTGTGACTGCCCTGCTTGAGTGCATTTTCTACCAGTGAACTGTCGTATGACAGAGAATCCATTTGTTTTGACCAGTTGGGCACTGTCTGCATCTGTGAGGCTTCTTTGTTCCATAGCACTGACAATGACATTTTATGTCTGGTGCTTGTCCACAATGCTGTACTGGCTTCTCGTGTGTCATTTTGTTATCGTGCACCTGAAGAATTGAATGAATTCCACTGGCCTCCTATATCAAAGTACACTATCTCCTCATAGGATTGTATGTTGCTCTCAGACTTCTGTTTTGTATACCTTGAGAATGGTTTTCTCTAGAATCTGGCCATCTTTGTCTTATAATAAATCTGACAAAGATTCGTCAGCAATTCTTATAACAATTTTGTCTTTAAGTCTTCTGACTTTTAATTTATTGTAGTCACATATTTCAAATCTATCTGAGAGATAATTAATGAAATCATATTTGAATTCTCCTGGATGCTGCACTCTTAAGTATCGCTCTTTCAAGACTTTTATTTATTTTGAGGTTAATGCAAATGTCAAAGGCTTTCAGTATGTATTCAGTGTGTCTGCATCTTGAAGAGCTATAGTGTCATTACATTTCCTCCTAATTATATACAGGAATATATTAACTTGTTCAGCTTCTGATCTAGTATCTAGTTGGGAAACCCTTTTATACTTTTATGATTCCTACTGATGGTGATACTGGATGGTTCAGATTCCAGAGTAAAATCTGGCTTGATAGAGCATAAGTTCTATTTTTTGAAACTTATTTACCATGGTGATCAGTCACCTGAGCATATTCAAACAAGGTCGTCATTGTACCTTTTGCAAAAATTTATCGAGTCATAGGCATACAGCACAGAAACAGACCCTTCAGTCTAATTCGTCAATGCTGACCAAGTTTCCCAAACCAAACTTGTTCCACTTGCCTGCATTTGGTCCATATCCCTCTAAATCTTTCCTATTTACATACTTATCCAAATATCTTTGAAACGTTGTAACTGCGCTTGCACCCACCACTTCCACTGACATTTCATTCCACATGGGAACCACCTTCCATGTGAAAAGATCGCCCTTCGGGTTCCTCCACTTAACTTCAAAATATGCCCCCTAGTTTTGAACTCCCCTACCCTAGGGAAAAGACTTTGTTAATCACGTTATCTATGCCCCTCATGATTTTATAAACCTTCATAAGGTCACCCCTCAACCTCGTATGCTCCAGTGAAAAAAATTCCCATCTGCCCAGCATCTCCTTTACAACTCAAACCCTCCAGTCCCGGGAGCATCCTGGTAAATCTTTTCTGAGCCCTATCAAATTTAATAATGTCCTTTCTGCAGCATGACAACCAGAGCTGCAGAAGCCTCATCAACATCCTGTACAACCTCAACATGATGTCCCAACTCCTATGCTCAGTGGTCTGAGCAAGGAAGGCAAACATACTAAACACCTTCTTAACCACCCTTTCTACCTGTGATCCAACTTTCACAGAGCTCTATACCTAAATCCTAGGTCTCTCTATTCTACTACCCTACCCAAGGCCCTACCATTAATAGTGTAACTCCGTCCCATGTTCGCTTTACCAAAATGCAGTACTTTGCATTTATCCAAATTAACCTCCATTCTCAGCCCATTGGCCAAATTGATCAAGATCCCTTTGTAATATTACATAACCCTTTTCACTGTTGACGAGATCACTATTTTTTTGTATTATCCGCTAACTTAGTAACCATGCCTCCTAAATTCTCATCCAAAAACTGGCGTAAACGACAAACAGCACCAATCCCTGTAAAACGTCACAGCTCATCGACCTCCAGTCCAAAAAACAACCTCCTCCACAATTGTGGCAATTGTGGATAACGAGAGGCATAGATAGAGTTGATAGCCAGAGACTATTTCCCAGGGCAGAAATGGCTAGCACGAGGGGTCATAGTTTTAAGCTGGTTGGAGGAAAGTATAGAGGGGATGTCAGAGGCAGGTTCTTTACACAGAGTTGTGAGAGCATGGAACGCGTTGCCAGCAGCAGTTGTGGAAGCAAGGTCATTGGGGTCATTTAAGAGACTGCTGGACATGTATATGGTCACAGAAATTTGAGGGTGCATACATGAGGATCAATGGTCGGCACAACATTGTGGGCTGAAGGGCCTGTTCTGTGCTGTACTGTTCTGTTCTGTGTTCTATGTTCTATGTTCTAATTGTCTGTCTCCTCCTGTCAAACTAATTTTGTATCCAGTAGACAAACTGTCACTGGATCCTGAATCTTTTTGAATCAACCCAGTTGTAGGTGGTTTTCAGATGTATCCGTTGCCTTGAACTTCAGCCGTGGAATCTCCTGAATCCATGAGTTCTCCAGCTAATCCCTAACTTGGGTCATGCTCCCAGAAATTACTGCCATGTAATGCAGACTGTGTCTGCTTTGAATGAACTAATTATCCTTCTCCAGGGAGTTCCTAAACTCTCGTGCTATTGTTGTATGTCTTTTTCCAGCTTTAAAATATTTTTGCCATTGATTAGTATTTCTAGTCACAAGGGTTTCTGCTGCAACGTTCTTAGATATCCAGCACTTCTCTGCTGCTAAGTCTGCAGATACTGAGAAATTTTCAGCTTTTCACTTCTTTTTGTTTTCTGAAGAAGGGCCCAGACCCAAAACGTCAGCCTTCCTGCTCCTTTGGTGCTGCTTGGCCTGCTGTGTTTGTCCAGCTCTACACCTTGTTATTTCAGCTTTTCACCACTGTTTGCAGCGTGCTGTGTGAGGCGGCTAAATAGAATCCACACTGCTGCTCACCATGGACTGTGTTTCCTGACACCATCCTATTTCAGCGTATGAACGTGCAGGGGCTACTTGATCTTGTGTGGCGGAGGAAAACATTTGATGTAAAAACCAAGTTGCTGGAAAAGCTCAGCAGGTCTGGTAGCATCTGTGGAGGAGAAAGCAGAGTTAACTGTTCAGGTCCGGTGACCCTTCCTCAGAACCGGACCCTAAACATTCACACTATTTTCTCTTCTACAGATGCTGCCAATCCTGCTGAGCTTTTCCAGCAACTTTTGTTTTTGTTCCTGATTTACAGCATCCGCACTTCTTTTGGTTTTTAAACCATTTGATGATTTATCTAGAAGTGGCTCTTATTGATAAAGTATTTTACTGCATGTTAGCAACTCCTTCTAAGCTTTGGTTGATATAATTGAGCTTGTTGCAGAGGCTACGATGAGGCCTGTTAGTATTGGATGATTGTAAGCTGTTATGTCCACAAGGCAATCTGGCATCCCAGTGGGTGGCGCTTAAGTATTAACCATTTCAGATCCATATATAAGATCTACCCATCAGTATTGTGGGAACAGAATCACTGCAAGGAGGGAAACCATTGAGAGTGGCCCATCGATACTTTCTCAGTGAAAATAACATTTTGACGATAAATGCCATCTTCAGCTTCATCCTGTGAACAACGTTAGGAGAATTTTTGTTGGGAATCTTTTTTTTCTTTTCCAGGACGTGGGCTTGTTCTTTATCCGTAATTGCCTTTCAAAAAGGTGGTGGTGAGCTATCTTTCTGAATTACTCCAGTCCATGTGGTGTAGGTATACCCACAGTGTTGTGAGGAAGGGAGTTTAGGGTGGCACGGTGGCTCAATGGTTAGCACTGCAGCCTCGCAGCGCCAGGGACCCGGGTTCAATCCCAGCCTTGGGTGACTGTCTGTGTGGAGTTTGCACATTCTCCCTGTGTCTGTGTGGGCTTCCTCCAGGTGCTCTGGTTTCCTCCCACAGTCCAAAGATGTGCAGGTTTGACAGATTGGCCATGCTAATCAGGGATCAGGGATGTGTAGTTTAAGTGGGTTACGGGGAAAAGCGGTAGTGGAATAGGACTGGGTGGGATGTTCTTTGGAGAGTTAGTATGGACTTGTTGTACCAAAGGGCCTGCTTCCACACTATAGGGATTTTATAATTTCCAGAATTTTGACCTGGTGACAGTCAAACAGCAGTTTTGTTCTAAGTTAGATGGTGTGTGGCTTGGACGCGAGCCTGTATTTGGTGGGTTCTGATGCATCTGCTGCTTCTGTCGAGTCAAGTTCCTGAGAAACAATTCCGAATGAGAAACAATTCCGAACGAGAACCCTGTCTCAGTATTTTCCTGCTCCTTGACCAGAAAGTACTGCAATCAATTGTAGCTCATCCGATTCCACTGCTGTTCTGATGGTTTAATTTTGCAATACAGGAATATGGGTTTTGCTTTGAACTTTTAACGGTGTTGTTGATACTTTGCAAAAATGCAGCTAGGTGCTACCCACTCAGCAGGTCTTTGTGTGTTAATTATCACTTCTAAATGCTCACTGACTATTTCTTTGCGATCTCTGTGAAAGAGATGTTTCTAATATTTGCTACTTGGCGACTTTCAAGTCAAGAGAAATGACTTTGCTGTAGACTACAAACAAAGTCAATCCTGACCCTCTTACTCGCGCTGTTTCCATTGCTTTGCTTTGATTAGCAATGATATGTTCCTAAGCATCATTCTCACAGTCAATATTAGAAGTTAATTATCAGCCATAGCCCAAAATTGTGGCTTCCACTTATTCAAAGGCATTGCCTTTGAATAGCCACTCAATTTTTCTGGACTAGAAATAGAATGTGCTGGAGAAGCTCAGCAAATCTGTGGAGAGAGAAACAGTCAATGTTTCAAATCCTTTGACTCTTCTTTGGAACTGAAGGGGATTAGAAAATGATGCTTTTTTATGCTGTTGTCAGACGGAGGGGAGCAGGTGGATCAGATGGTGTCAGTGCCCACAGCAAAAGACAGTGAAGGTGCGATCAAGGTGCAAATGGATATGAATAGTTGAAAATAAGTTGGCTTTGCTGAGAACAATCCAAGTCATGAAGACACTTGGTGGAATAAGAGTGGGTGGTCATAAAATCGATGGATAGTACTTCATGCTGTGATGTTGAAGTCAATGTTGAGTCCTGACAGCTGCCGAGTGCCTCAGTAGAAAATGAAATGCTGCTCTTCCGATTTGTATTCAACTTTGCTGGGATGTAACAGGCCTAGGTCAGAAATGTTAGTGTGAGAGCAAGATGATGTTTTGAAATGCAAGCAGTTGGAATGATGGGGTCATTCTTATGCACAGGGTGGATATATTCCCCACAGAAGTCTTCCAGTCTGTGTTTGGTCTCACCAGTTTGGGGGAGATCATGCTGCAAACAACAAAGAGAGCAGACTAGACTGAAAGAAGTGTAAGTAAAGCACAGCTTCACCTGGAAGATGTGTTTTGGCCTTGGATGGTGAGGGGTGTGGGGGAAGGAGGTAAACGGATAAGTGACATTTTCTGCGATTGTGTGGGCAGATACTATGGGGATGGGGCGGTACGGGGGGTTTCACGTGTTAGGAATGACAGGTGTGAACCTGCGTGTTCCAGAATGAATAGTCCCACTGGAATGCTGATAGGGAAGGGGCAGATGCATTTGGTAGTGGCACCCTGCTGGAAGTGGTGGAGATGGCGGTGGATGATCCTTTGAAAGCAGAGACTGGTGGTGTGATAAGTGAGAATAAGGAGCAACCTACGTTGTTCTGGGAGGGAGGGCTAAGAGCGAGCGCAGAAGTGTGGGAAATGGATTGGACAGCTCTGAGGATCCTGTGAACTACGGTCGGAAGGAGCCTTGGTTCAGGAAAAAGAGGGACTGGTCGGGGAACTCCTGCGGAAGCTGGCAGCGTCAGTACAGATGTGACGGAGAACCTGGCAGAATGGAGTAGTCCTTACAGGAAGTGAGCAAGTACAGTCAAGGTAGCTGCAAGAATCAATGGTTTTGGGATGTATGTCAAGGGATAATTCTATCTCCAGAAATAGAAACAGAAGTTAAGCCAGCAAAGGAAAGAGTCAGAGATGGACTATTAGCACCTATTTTGCATGTATGTACTTCCTTTAGTATCATCTGCATTCTCTCTTTTGTCTTTGTTCTGGTCAGCCTAAACATCTGATCCACTCAGTCCTCCCCACCCCCCTGAATGTTTATCAACAGGATAAAAATAATTTTCTAGCTCCCTTCATTTCCAAATGTGTCATTGGACTTGAAACGTTAACTCTTTTTTTCTCTCTTAACAGATGTTGCCAGACCTGCTGAGTTTCTCCAACACTTTTTCTGTTTTTATTTCAGATCTCCGGTATCTGCACTGTTGGTTTTTATTTGACTATTAACATTTCGGGGACGTGCCCAAAACTACTTGCATAAGACTACAGCTTTTCTAAGTATTGTTCCAGTGAAGCAGTGCTGATTAAAGTAGCTAATGGAGTAGCCAAGGGAGAAGAGTTAAAAACAAGGCAGCATATTGAGAAGATGATCATCGTCTTTCCATGCATTTTGTGAGGGTTGTGGAAATCTACAACTGTCTTACCAAAGAGTCAATGCTGGGTGTCAAGTTTGAAATTTTCAACCAAGCTTTTGTTTGGCAGGGGCTATAAAATGAAGGCATATGAATGGAGTTAAAACACCGATCAGCTATGACATTAGCAAAAGGTGGCAGATTCTTCATGGGCCAACTACTGTTATTTGATATGATTCTGTTTGGTAGGTTGAAAATATTGAAGTTGCCGCTGTCAGTTAATAAAATTCTGCAAGCTGACCATTATTTATTTCAGCATGAAGCATTACTGAGGGTGATTAATGGGACATAAACAGTCAGATAAGGTGGTGCTGGATTAGTATTTGAACAGCTACCTGCATAGCAGGATACAAGATGAGGGGATTAGAGTAGATGTCTTCTCGTGCTAATTTGGCATCGTTGCTTACTAGTGATTGATTTCCTTTAAAAGCTTGGTCCGAATCATGCTGTTCTTTCTTCTCTTGTATCCACATTGCTATAGATCGATCAGCTGAAGCACCGATTAAATAAGGTGGAAGAAGAATGCAAATTGGAACGCAATCAATCCCTCAAACTGAAAAATGACATTGAGCAAAGGCCAAGGAAGGAGCAGGTGCTGGAGTTGGAACGAGAAAATGAAATGTTAAAGACTAAAGTTCAGGAGCTGCAATCAATCATTCAGGTAACTATGGGCATCATTAATCCAAAATGTTGTTACAAATAAAGATTTTTAAAAAACCATACAATTCCTCCTACATTTTAAACTGTAGGATACCCACAATTGAGACAGTGTGGCAGCAATTAAAGTAATTTTTGAGGAGCTTGTCGATGATTGCACTCCCCAGTGCCTGTGATAACTGAATAACCTTCTTGAGAAACAGAGCAGCCATTTCTGTCGTACTTTGAACCTCTGCCAGTCAATCCACGAAATGCTTCTGTACCTGCTGTCAACTTGTTCGTTTCAGCATCTCGCTGAGTCTGTCATTTTTCACGTGTTGAAAGCCCTCATTTCCATGCAGAGGACATGGTTCAGATTGTTTCAAACGATGTCAGGGTCTCCGATAACAGCTGTTACTGTGACAACAGCATCAACTCCAAAGGTTTCCTGCAGCCAGTCTAAAACAGAACTAGCAGTAGCACAGGCAACAAGCTTTTCAGTGCTGTATTACAGGAAAGTGAGTGTCTGATGTATGGAAGACTGCATTTTATGGGAAACATTCTTATTAAGGTACCCACTGGCCTCCTTCATATACAATTCAGGGCAAAGAGAGAATGTATACTCATGCATCAATATTCAACACTGTTGCCGTTATGCTAAATAAACTCCAGAATATCTCTTGTCCCCACATCTTGATTACACAATTTGTTTGGAATGTGTTAAACAGATAACAACATGCCCTTTTCCTCAAACACCAGGAGTGGAGCAGCAATTGTAATCTCCATTATCTCGAAATTTCATTTCAAATCCTGCATCCTATTTCAAATCAGTTATTCATCCACCTCTTTTAATGGAATTTATTGGCAGAGCATCTGTTTTCTGTTCCCAATATCAGAACCAAGAGGTCAGGAATGAAACTGGCTGGCCACTCTGGCTAGGAAAATGAAGGCTAGGCAGTGAGAGATAGTAAGGACTGCTGATGCTGGAGTCAGAGAAAGAGCAGCGTGGAGCTAGAGGGACACAGCAGACCAGGCAGTACCACAAAGCAGGAAAGCTGATGTTTCAGTTCAGGCCCTTCTTCAGAAAAAAATTTAAAAAGGGTCCCGACCCGAAACATCAGCTTTCCTGCTCCTCTGATGCTGCCTGGCCTGCTGCGTTCATCCAGCTCCACACTGTGTTCGGCTGAGCAGTGACTTGTTTAAGGGCTTTCAGGTGATGAAAGCAGTTAATAGGACAGATGTTGGGCGGGGGGGGGGAAAGTTCCCTTTTTTTGGGGAGACCAGAACTAATGATCGCCAGTGTGAATATGAGGATGCGCTGGAGGAATGCAGCAGCTCAGGCAACATCAGAAGAGCAGGACAGTTGACTTATCGAGCCTGGACCCTTCTTCAGGACTGATGCTGCCTGACCTGCTGTGTTCCTCTGGCTCTGCATTGTATTGACTCTGACTCCAACATCAGCCGTTTTTGCTATCTCTGCTTTTATTGGCCACCCTGGTGTGGTTCCACAATCTCTCAAATCATTTGTTTTAATTAGAGCAGAGAAGGTTGTTTGGGTTGGGGGAATGGTGTTCTGATGGAGTTAAATACAAAGAAGCTGTTCCCCTTAGCTGAAGGGTCATAAGCAAGGGGACATGATTTTAAGGCGAAAAGCATGAGATTTGAAGGGGATTTTAGGACAAAGGTTTTTCACTGGAGAGTGGTAGCAGTCTGGAATGCACTGCCTGGGAGGGTATTGAGGTGGGAAACCTCTCGAATTCTTTTTAAAAAAACTTGAATGAGCACTTGAAATGTCAGGGCTATGAGCAAATGCTGGGAAGTGGGACTAGTATGGATTTAGAATAGTTTTATCAGTGCAGACTTGATGGGCCAAAGGAACTTCTCCGTACAGTTTAATTCGATGATCAGGTTTTTAAATCTACTTCAAAATTCATCTATTTCTTTAAAATAAACCTGTGTTGCTTTTACGTCACTTTTCACAAACTGAGGCCATTCAAAACAAATGATGCCAAGTTAATAATTTTGAAGAGTAGAAGTGGTTGTAAGATAAGAAGGGGACGTGTACTTTGTATATAGCCAGCTCTCACAAACATGTGGTAAATGAACAAATTTTCTGTCTGTTTTGGAAATGTGGGTTGAGGGACTAATATTGTCCAGAGCATATAGTAGAACTCCCCTACACTACTTCAAATACTACCATGAGAACTTTACGTTCACTTGAGAGGTTAAATGGGATCTTGTGTTATCTTTCAGATGAAATATTAAACCTTCTGTCATGTCAATGCAGTGCTCTTTCAGTACTGCAACAACTCCGTACTCTGCTGGAATATGCAAGCGTGGGTTTTGTGCTTAATTCCCTGGGGTTAAACTTGAATTCACAGCTTTTTAATGGATTCAGATCTCACAACTGATAGAGCTGGGTAACCTGAACCAACATGATAATATCCATTAGATTACACTGTTTCAAAATTGTTTTCATCAACAGAAATGATGGTTTTACAGAGTTCCTATAATATTAGTGAGAGATCGCAGAACTATTTAGTTCAAGACACTGATTTCTCTCCTGATTTTTGTGACCAGTTAGTTCTTTTTAACGTTTTCATGTCATGTGTACTTGCACTCCCAAAACTGATCAACTCAATTAACTAGCTACCTTATTAATTGAACAATTCCTGTCACACGTATTGATATATTTAAACCAAACAACTTTGAATGATCATCTACCTGTAAGCCAAACATGAAACATTGTTCTGATGAAGAGTCACTAGACTTGAAATGTTAAATCTGTTTTTCTCTCCACAAATGTAGCTCGACCTGCAGAATTTCGCCAACACTTTGTTTCAGGTTTTCACCATCTGCAATTTTTTATTTTATTAAATAATTTAACCGTGGGTGGAACATATATAAAATGTCATTCACCTGTGTGATACTTCATTGGCGTAGCATGCTGGAAATTAAGCCTTGCTGTTCCTATCGTGAAAGTTAAAGATTTTAAGAAGTACCAGGAATTCCTTAGTTTCTGTCTTTTAGACCTAGGTTGGCAGAAACCACAGACCAGGTTTCTGCACTCAATACAAATTGCTATTTATTAGAATTATGTTATCCATAACTATAGACAAACAATTACGAATCGTTGACAAATAGTTTGACTAATTAAAACTCTGATAACCTTATAAACATCCCTTTTTACACACATGCAGACAGGAAAGAAAAGATGGGTGTGATGGATGTAGGAAAGGACCAGGAAGGCAGTTCAATTGTTCCTGTTCACAGGCTTCACTGTGATGTTCCACTTATTTTACCCGGATGTGCTGCTGCTTGATTGAACTTACCTGGATACTTTTGCTTGCAGACGATACAAGCTGGTTGGTCTGTAACAAGTCACACCTTTACAGCAACTGCTGAGCAAGAAGAAACTGCATTTCTTTAGGCTTAAAATGACTTTTACTGCAGACAAAAGAGACAGCTTGTGATCTTTGCAGAAATCTGGTGGCTCCTCCAAAACATTTACGTTCCCAAGCTGCTCGGTTCCCTGAGGGGTCATGTACGTAATAGTTGGAAGGCAGGAGACCTTTGTTGTTGATAACTGGCCACCAGTCCACAGCTCTGTTATCAATCACAAAGTATAGCCTTTCCTGTCATGATCTGTTGATTATTTCTGACCTTCCCTTTTTCTTCCCTTGTCTGGATTCTCTGATTTACCACATCTTCTCACATTTGACCTCTGAACTTTATCCTACACAGGACTATAGCTCACTTTTTACCTCTGGTTTTACTCGTTTCTTTGTCCTTTACTCTTTGACATTGACTGGCTCCCTGTGCACAATTCAAAATTCTTGTCCTTGTTCCAAATTCCCTTGGTTGTCCAAGCTGTCTGACTCAAAATGACGTTGACTGTCACTCCCAGCCTCTGCCCTTGGGTCCTCTAACTCTGGCCTCCAGTGACTGACTGACTGACTGACTGACTCAGTTAGTCTCTGATTAGATTACATGAATTGAAAGGCAGGTTATGTTGATCGATTCGGTCAAACATCTCCACCAAATTGTTCGCCAAAACAAAAGTAGCTGATGGTTTGCTCTTCCTGCTGTCTTTCTTCCATGATCCCATGTATTTCAATGACCATGCATCCAGTTGTTTCTTGTTAATATCTAATGTTCACACTTGATATTGTATACAGAACATTAACATTGGCCACAGGACTAATGTTGTTTATCATTGCAGATGAGCATGCATTTATTTTTGTTGTTTGAGTGTTGCAGAGTACATTTGTATCTTGGTATCTTTTTGTGAATTCTTGTTCACACCTGGATCAAGAATAGACCTTGCCATCAGAACCTCTTTTCAAAATGAAGCAATTAACATGATTCATATAATGGTTAACGTTTGATTTATTTTGCTGAACATCTAAAAACAAACAAGATGTTAATGATGATTGTAGTTAGTTCTAATGAACATTAAAATGAACTCCAATCGATGAGATGACAGTCTGGACTTTATGATTGTGTTATTTAAACACCAATGTAACCTTCCGGTCTTTAAATAGCATCAGTCAAACCATTAAAGGCTGTTTGAACACACATCCATTCACTAGCATGTACCTTCATCAATGCTCTTTAACAATTGATTTAAAGAGTACTCTAACTGTTTAGGACCAATAACTTGTATTGAATTGAAATGGTTTTGAATGCCTTTGAGAATATTGTCTAAAATCTAGTCTGATGTACCAATTATCTCACGCAAGTTTGAGATATTGTCTTTCAACGATTCCCTATGGAAGTATATTGTAAATTACAAAGGCTAAAACTCAATTCATTGATCACCTTATAGTTTGAAAGCACAGTATAGATATGATAGTTATGATGTATTACCAACAGTATCTTATCTAGACTTTACTGACCTGATAAAGTTGCCACTTTTTGAGTAGCGTCCAATCCTGTTCTAATTGACAAAGTCGTCATTCTCAATAGTTACTCAAATTGATAAGAATGCTCAAAACAGTTGAGGTCATCATTCCATTAAACATAGGAGCAGAATTAGGCCATTTGGCCCATCGAGTCTACTCTACCATGGCCATGGTTGATGTGGTTCTGAACCCCATTTCCCCCCTTCTCCCTGTAACACTTTATCTCCTTACGATCAAGAACCTATCTATCTCTATCTTAAATACACTCAATGACTTGGCCTCCAAAGCCCTCTGTGGCAATGAATTCCGTAGATTAAACACCCTCTAGGTGATGAAATTCCTCCTCATCTCCATTCTAAAGGATCATCCCTTCACTCTGAGGCTGTGCCCTCAGGTCCTAATCTCTCCTACAAGTGGAAGCATCTTCTCCACAGCCATTGTACTAGGGGTATAATCGAGGCTCTAATTTCAGTATTCTGTAAATTTCAATCAGATCCCTCTGCCCTGTCCTTCTAAACTCCATTGAGTACAGACCCAGAGTCCTCAACCGCTCCTCCAATGATCAGTCCTTCATCCCTGGGATGATTTTTGTGAACCTCCTCAGGACCAGAATATCCTTCCTTCGATACGGGACCCAACACTGCTCACAATATTCCAAGTACGGTCTGACCAGAGCCATCTATAGCCTCAGCAGCACATTTCTGCTTTTTTTCTGCACATTTCTAACCTTCTTAAAATGAATGCTAACTTTGTACTTTACTTTCCTAACTGCCAACTGAACCTGCATGCTTTTCTTCTGAGATTTCTGAACTGGGACTCCCTAGTCCCTTTGTACTTCAGATCTCCGAAGCCTTTCCCTGTTCAGAAATTAGTCTACACCTCAATTCTTCCTACCAAAGTACATAACCTCACAGTTTCCCTCATTGTGCTCCATCTGCCACTTCTTTGCCCGCTCTCATAGCCTGTCCAAGTCCTTCTGTAGCCTCTTCACCTCAGCACTACCTGTCCCTCCACCTAACCTTGTATTTTCTGCAAACTAAGCCACAATACCCTCAGTTCCTTCATCCAGATCATTCATGTGTCCCCTACAGAACTCCACTAGTCACTGACGACCATTCTGAAAAAGAATCTTTATTCCCACTCTTTACCTTCTGCCAGTCAGGCAATCATCCATCCATGCCAATACTTTATCCTTAACACCATGGGCTTTTATCTTATTTAGCAGCCCTCTGTTTGACACCTTGTTGAAGGCTTCTGGAAATCCAAATAGATCACGTCCACTAGCGCTCCATTGTCTAACTTGCTCATTACCTCCTCAAAGAATTCAATCGGATTTGTCAGGTATAATTTCCCTTGATGAAACAGTGCTGATTCAAGCCAATTTTACAATGGACTTCCACGTATTCTGAAATCTCATCCATAATAATGGACTCTAAAATCTTAGAAGCAACCCAGGTCAGGCTAAATGGCCTGTGGTTTCCTGTTTTCTGCCGCACTGCTGCCTTAAACAGGGATGTTACATTAGTCATTTTCCAGTCTTCTGGTACATTGCCCGACCCCAGCGGCCCCTGAAAGATCACCACCAATGCCTGTGCAGTCTCCTCAGTTATCTCCTTCAGAACTCTTGGGTGTAGTCCATCTGGTCCAGGTGACGAATCCAACTTCAAACCTTTCAGCTTTCCCAGTAACTTCTCCTTAGTGATGGCAAGTACACTTAACTCTGCCCCCTGACTCTTGAAGTTCTGATATGCTACTGGTGCCATCCACTCTGACAGCTGATGCAAAGGAGTATTCTGTTCCTCTACTATCTCGTTGTTCCCCACTACTACTTTCCCAGCCTCACTTTCTGGCAGTCCAATGTCTATTCCCACCTCTTGCTTCCTTACCTTCTTAAATGTCTGAAAAAAATCTTACAATCTTCTTTTTTTTATCAACAACTAGCCTACTCTCATCTTATGATTTTCCATCTTCTCCCCCCTATATTTTAATCTTTTTTTGGTTATTCCCTGCTGGTTTTGAGAGTTTCCCAATCCTCTGGCTCCCCACTAATCATTGCCACATTGTAGGCTTTTTCTTTTGCTTTTATGCTGTCCCCGACATCTAACATCAGTTAAGTTTTTCTTATCCTCCCCTTCAGATGTTTCTTCTTTCTTGGGGTAATCTCTGCTGTGCCTCCCAAATTTCCCCCAGAAATTCTTGCCATTGTTGCTCCTAAGTCTTCCCTGCTAGGCACCCTGTCCAATCAACTCTGGCCAGCTCCTCCATCATGCCTTGGTAGTTACAATTGAGTAAAGGTATTATCATTACATCTGATTCCACCTTCTCCCCCTCATACTGCTGGCTGGATTCTGTCATACTATGGTCACTGCTGCCTCGGGCCTCTTTCAGCTTCAGCTAATAAAGTCTGTCACATTACCCATCATCAAATCCAGAATTGCCTATTTCCTAGTGGGCTGTACCATAGCTGTCCAAAAAACCAATCTCGTAGACATTTCATGAATGTTTTCTTGAGATGCACTATTAATCTGATTTACCCAGTCTACCTCCATACTGAAGTCTACTCTGATTATCGTAATATTGCCTTTCCTACATTCCTATATTACTCTACTAATCCATTTTCATCCTTACATCCCGACAACTGCTCGGTGACTTGGGATTTTTCCCTTTGCGTTTCTTCAACTGTACCCACACAGATTCTGTGCCGTCTAACTCTGTCGCTTCTTGCTATTGATTTAATTTCATTCCTTACTAACAAGGCAGCCCTGCCCCTTCTGCCCATCTGTCTTTCAATAAGGTGTATATTCTTTGACATTTAGTCCCCAGCCCTGATCCACTTGCAGTCACGTCTCTGTGATACCCATAGTATTGTACCTGCCAATTTCAAACTGCAAGCTCATTTACCTTTCTTTCATTTAGTGTGGTCATTTAAGTACAACACCCTCTGACCTATGTTGACTGCCCCTCTTCTCATAGTTGCCCCTCGTGTGCTGTGCCTGAAGTTAGATCCCTAACCCTTTTCGTGCTCTCTGTCTTATTATTAATTTTTTTTTCTGGTAACTTTACTCTCTGCTGAGCCATCCCCACTTCTATTTTTTCCGTAATTTTCTACAACTGAACCTACCAGCCTCCAACCTCTCCCACCACCACCATCACCACCACATTTCATATAAAGCCCTATCCACAGTCTTTGCTATGTGATTCACCAGGACTCTGGTCCCAGCATGATTCAGGTGGAGACCATCCCATCAGAATAGCTCTCTCCTTCCTCAGTACTAGGGCCAATGTCCCATGAATTCTGCATCAATCTCTGAGCCGCATGTTACCTTTGTAATCATTTTGGCCCTGTGCCACTTTGTTTGTGGTTCAGGTAGTAATCTGGAGTTTATCATCATTTTTTGGTTCAGCTTTATAATTTAGCCCAACACTGTTCACATTTCCTCACCAGATCCTCTTTCCCCTTTCTCCCTTTGGCATTGGTCCCTATGTGGACCACAACAACTGGATCGTCCCCCTGCCAATCCAAGTTTCTCTGCCATCTAGATGAGATGCCCTGAACCCAGGCACCAGGCAGGCAACACAGCCTTTAGCAATCTCAATCCTGAGCACAGACCACAGCGTGTATTCCCTTGACTATTCTATCCCCAGTTGTAGCGACATTGCTCTTTTCTGCCCCTTTTCCATGGTGCTATGGTCAGTTGGCTCATTCTTTCTTCAGCCCACTTTCTCATCCACACAGAGACCAACAATCTCAAAACTGTTAAACAAGCTCAAGCGCTGAGGCTCCTTTACCACCACCACCACCTGAATCCCTCACTCCTCATCACAACCGCCTGTGATGTCCCTGACCTCTGACTGATTTGAAGCTGGTTAACCTAAGGGCTCTGACTTGCTCCTGAAACACAGTGCCCAGGTAATGGGGTTCACCAGCTCCCAGCATCTCTATTTTCATTACATACTTCTTAATTGTATTTTTAAAAAAATTTGGTCTGGTCTTTTAGATCTGGAGATGGTACACAGCAAGATCAGTTCTAGTCCTGAGATGATACTAACAAGCTTCTGATGAACTTGTTAGACTATTATCGTTTACAATGACATCACATCTGTTCAACTCTCCTTAATAATTAGAGTTTAGTGTTAATTTATTTGAAGTAAACTCTGAGTCAAATAATTATTAATACTCACTCATTAGCTATGCATTACATAAAGAAATCCTATCCGTAAAATTAATTAGCAGCATTCTGTAATCATCATTTAAGGAAGCCTTGAAATATTGAGAGCCACTCTGTTTTGCTTTTGAGCTATCTCCTTAATATACTTTTTTTTAATACTTTATCCTCAGAACACCCTGGTGTGCCAACATGAAGTTTCATTCCACTGACATGAACAACATTCCTGCTTCATTGAGTCAATGGACTGGAACTTCATGATGTTACAGAGGAGAAAGTTCAATTAAAATCCATAACTTGGTTGCTTGTAACCAACATGAAATAGCACCATAAAAGTGAGTTGGACAAAACTGACGGCGCAGAGATATCATCTTTGCAGAAATTTAGGATTAATTGGCACGTGAGTATAGCACCCTCTGTTTTAAGTACACACAATTCAAATTTTATTGGTGTGACTGCTGAATTATGTTGAGTCTAGATGCTGCATCAAGACCTATCCAGAAAAACATGCAGAAAAAAACAAAGACTTGCATTTTATAGTGCCTCCCTCAACCTTAAAACTTACCAATGCTCTTTACAGCCAATGAAGTATTTTAACAAAGTAGTTACTGTTATGAACTAGAAAACATAGTTGCCAATTTACACACAGCAAGCTCTCACAAATAGCAATGTAACAATGAGTAGGTAATCTTGATCAGTAGAAATTCACAAATTCTGAATTGGAGACAAGTGTGTTACCCACAACTGAAGATGAGCATTAAACATATTATTTATATACTGCTAGTATGGAATATTTTTATTTGATGAAACCAATGGTGACCCAGGTTCAGATCAGTGCTGTTATTTTTTGCTCAATGTAACAAGTGATGACATTTACACAATACTGAAAGAAAGTGGGTTTTATGTAAAAGTTTGAAAACCTGTCAGAAATCTGACATTTAGATTTTCCAGATGATGTTTCTGGATATTTCACTAATCACTCACTGATTTACATCCATTTATGTGGAATTAATTTGCCTGTGTCTGATGCACTTATCCATGATAATCTGGTAACTGCATGTTTCAGAATGTTAATACAAAATGTCTTACAGCTGTTTTGTCATACATTTTCCACAGAGGTTCCAACATCTTATCCAGGACAAGAGACATTTAGTAGGACAGTGCATTATTCTATGTCTCCAAAAAAATTTTAGTAAGCTAGTTGATTATGTGGGCTAAACAAATAGTCCAAGACCATGTGGAGTGTACTACGGAAGGAATATTGAATACCTGATGTAATTAGATTATAATGCCACTACAAGGTTCAGTTGATATCATAAACCATGAGAGGAAAAACTTGAGCAGTTTGACTGTTTCTTGAACCGTATCATTCAATCACAGATTCGGAACCATTCCAGGATTTGTAATGCAGCTTCACTGCTCTGTACATGGAACGATATAAACTGTTGCAGGATGCATTTTCTTGTCTTAAACTGGTCTAGAGGGTCTTAATGCCGTCTTCTTTTACGGTTGACCTATTATAATCATCTTAAGGCCAGTAATGTCTGTAATAACTGAGCAGACTAATGTTAGCGCAGGGCCACTACTATTTTGTGACAAGGATTAATTTAATACTTGGAGGATTACTGGAGCTAATGCCAACAATCTGTCACTGGCAAGACAATGGAAATATGAAAGAGATAAAGAAGAGTATCTGCTTATTTGATTTCTCATACTATAGTTAATGAACTAGGTCAAAACTGAATAAGAAAATTGAGAAGATTTTCTAGATTGTATACACATCAAGCTAAGGAGGGTTTAAACATGTGACTGAGAACAATAGACAACAAATGCAGCTGCCACTAGACAGATCTGATGCTCTCAGAAAGGAATTGTGATTGAAATATCCATGTTGCAACAAACAAAATTGGCTAGATGCAACAATTTCTGTTGAGCCCCATTCCTACATGGGCATAGCAATTTTTCATGATTAGCTAGAGTGCTAGTATGGCCATTTAGATAGCTTTTTGACTGTCTGAACCAAAAACAGTTCAGCCAGGTTACTTTCGTCCGCCAACAAGGCAAAAACAAGTTAACTCCAATAAAACCTGGTAAAAATAAATATGCAAAGATTATTAACAAAAAAAAAGTTAAGACTAGGCCATAATAGATATAACATAAATTCTAACATCCCAAATTTAGCATGATGCAAAATCAGACAAACTGCTAATGCTCGAGGATACCAAGAACTGCAGATGCTGGAGTCTGAGATAACACAGTATGGAGCTGGAGGAACTCAGCAGGTCAGGCAGCAATTGGAGGAACAGGAAAGTTAACGTTTTGGGTCAGGACCCTTCAGAACTGGGGAGGGGGAAAGGAGCTGATAAATAAATCGAGGGAGGAGGGGTGGGGCTGGTGGCCGGTGGGGGGGGGGGTAAGGTCGGTGGGATGGTGACAGGCGGATACAGGTAGGGGGTGTTAGGGGTTGGTCAGTTGGAAGGGTGGGGCAGATAGGTGGGGGAGAAGATGGACAGATTGTGTCAGGTCAAGGATGCAAGAGGGAGGATGGGTTAGCTCAGTTGGTTGAATGGCTGGGTTGTGATGTAGAGTGTTGCCAAAAGAGTGGGTTCAATAACCATACTGCTGAGGTTACCGTGAAGAACTTTCCTTCTTAATCTTACCCCCTGTGCCAGTTGTGATGACCCTCCGGTTAAACCACCAGGCTTCTGGTCCAGTAGGGCTGTGATGACTTTACCTTTATGTAGCAATTGGCACAGGGACTTGGACAGTTCCAAGGGAATGTCATATCCATCTCATCAATGTCACAATTCATTATTTGGTCAAATAGAACTTGAGTGTTGCTGATGAAAGATAAATTGTTGAAGCTTTTTGTCTTGCACTAATCAGGCAATTCACATTCACCAATTCAAGGGGGAAAGAACAACATTCCTACTGCCTGAGAGTGCTGGTTAGTTGGCCAGTACGCTCTGATTGATAGAGGTGTTGCCATGGAGAATGCACTAAATAATATTGATTGACAGTTAACAACCAGGCTTTGTCTTAATTTTATATCAGGCAGGATGTGATTGTCCAGGGCATTGCCCTGAGAGATGAAACTGCAAATGGCAGTAAACTATTTTGTTGAGCTAGAACCTTCGTTACACACATATATATATTCTGAAGAACGGTCACTGGACCCAAAACATTAACTCTGCTTTCTGTCCAGAGATGCTGACAGATCTGCTGAGTTTTGCCAACAATTTCTGACTTTGTTCCTGATTTCCAGCATCCGTAGGTCTTTGGATTTTTTTGTTACACCACTTTGAGAGCCTGACAGACAATTCTAAATTAATTGTTAATGTAACACTTTGCACATTCCAGATCATGTAGCAAATGCTTTTCATTTGCAGAATTATAGCTGAAGTTGGATACTGTTGTGAATTTTGCCACAAGGTATGTAAGTAAAGTCAGTACTTTGTTGTCACCAGCTGAAGGGATATGCTGGTTGGGATGACCTACCAGTAATGGAGCCTACAGCATATGTAACCCATCACACCTGCACTGAAATTCATATATACCGCATTACTCATACATTTGTGTGATAGGTAGAAGATCTTTTTGGCTTGATGACAGCATCCTGTTGGTGTTGCTACTGCAGAGCAGTAGAGTGAAGCACTTGAAGTTTTTAAGAAACTTTAGTCTTCATCTGAGGTAGTCTGTGTAGTTCTCTGGCCCAAGGGTAACCACTTTGCGGTGGTGGCTATCTTTAGTTCGCATGGTAAACAACAAGAAATGATCTGATCATGGCAACCGTTACATGACAGTTTAGTGAATTGTATCTCTTCTTTATTAAGGCTGGGAAACGGAGCTTACCAGATTCTGAAAAAGCAATCCTTGACATCTTGGAGCATGATCGGCAGGAAGCTCTGGAAGACAGACAAGACCTTGTCAACAAAATTTTCAATTTACAGGAAGAGAACAGACAGGCGGAAGAGCTGAGAGATAAGGTAAGGGCTCTGGAAGACATTTGGATTTGAAGCACTGACACAACTGAGAATTGTTTCCTTCACTTCCTTTCTCTGCCATACCTCTGCCTCCCCATTAAAATGCTGTGATTCAATGCGGTCAGTTTGTCACTGTTTTGAACAATCGGTGGCAAACTCCTCCCAGATGTTAAACATGAAGCTGCCGCACTTCAGAGAGAGTTTGAGTGTTTTTGTTCTCTCCTGCAACATTGGCCATTTAGGAGTTATGAAAATAGGACTCGGTCGGGGGGGACACATCGCAGCCTCTGTGTCCAGTGGCATCAAAGGTGATTTTTTTCAGGAGTCGCGTCTGAATGCACGCAGATAAAAGATACCAGAAGTGAGATGAGAGTGACACCCTTTGACAACAAGGCCACATTTAACCAAGTGTGGCATCGAGCAGCTTGAGCACAACAGTTGGTGTTGGGGGCAAACTCTCTGCTGCTCGAAATCATATCTGGCATATAGGAAGATGGTTATGTTTGTGTGGAAGTCAGTCATCTCAGCTCCAGGACATCTCTGTGGGAATTCCTCAGGGTAGTGTCCTCACCCCAACCAGCATCTTCATCAATGACCATCCCTCCATCATGAGCTGAGAAGTGGGGATGTTCAATGTGGGGACTGTGCAGTGTTCAACACCATTCCTGACTCCTCAGGTATAGAATCAGTCCATGTTCAAATGCAATAAGAGTTGGACAATATCCAGACTTGTGTTGACAAGAGGCAAGTAACATTCACAGTACATAAGTGCCAGGCTATGACCATCTCGTTTAAGACACCATCTAACCACTGGCCCTTGACATTTAATGATATTATCATCACTGAGTTCCCCAGTATCAGCAAACTAGGGATTACCATTGACCAGAAACTCAACTGGACTTTCCACATAAAGGTAAGAGCGATAAAAGCAGGACAGAGGCTATTAATACTGCAGCAGGTAACACACTTCCTGACTCCCAAAGCCTGTCCATCTCTTACAAATAAGGAGTGTGATGGAATACTCTCCACTTACCAGGATGAGTGCAACTCCAATTAATCAAGGAACTTGACACTGTCCAGAACAAAACTGCTGGCTTGATTGGCACTGTATGTACATACATCCATTCTCTCTATCACCAACGCTCTGTAGCAACAGTGTGTGCTCTCTGCAAGATGCACTGCAGAAATTCACCTCAGATCCTTAGACAGCACCTTTCAAATTCAAGGACAGCAGATGCCACCACAGTCAAGTTCCCCTCCAAGCCACTCACCAGCTTGACTGGGAAATACGTCACCATTCCTTGACTGTCACTGGGTCAAAATCCTGGAATTCCCTCCCTCAGGGCATTGTGGGTCAAGCCTACAGCATGTAGATTGCAGCAGTTCAAGAGGCGGCTCACCAGCATTTTCTCAAGGGCACATTGGGTCAGGCAATAAATGGTGGTCAGCCAGGCCCATATCTCATAACTGAGTAAAAATACAGAGCTGGCAAAAGAGGGGCATCAGTTTTATGCCCCTCACTGAATGTGGAGGACGTCAGAGAAATTGCTGACATAATAACATTGGAAAAATTCTGTGTTAATGCACAGTTCAGGTCACGTCAGAGCGCAGGGATGTGGTGACAACAGTTATCTTGCACTTTAGACTATTATCATAAGACTGGTGATGAAACTGGTACTGACACTGTGAACAGATCCACTGCAAGTTCAGAATGTATGAGCATCGAAGGTGGCTACACCACTTATACTTCCTAGAAGCATGCATTTTGTGGCTGGTAACATTGCATGTTGCTGTTGTTAAGACAATTTCACGAAGTCCAGCAATCCTATGAAGCCCCTGTGCATTGTTCTCTTCAGGGCTGGTTGGAACTGCAGATGCTGGAGAATCTGAGATAACAAGAATCTGAGATAAAATTTTCTGAAAAAGGGTCTCGGCCCAAAACATCAGCTTTCCTGTTCCTTTGATGCTGCTTGGCCTGCTGTGTTCATCCAGCTCTACACCTGTTATCTTTAGTGTTTGGTTCATTGCAATTTTCTTCACCAGCTATTGAAGTTCACCTGATTTATGTTAATTACTCTGCCTGACTGCAACACACCATAGTATCAAATAATTTGTGTTTGCAATCTAAGTGTCTTGACTGCTGAAAGTTGAATTATCACTGGTTGTGACTTGTGCATTGTTTCAGTATCTGGAGGAGAAAGAAGATTTGGAGTTAAAATGTTCAACGCTGGTTAAAGATTGTGAAATGTACAAGCATCGGATGAACACTATCATGTTTCAGCTGGAGGAAGTGGAAAAAGAGCGAGATCAGGTTTGGATGACAGTTCGATTCATTTACTTTTGAAAGGATACAAAATGCACCCAGTATGGATTGCATCTTCTTCAATATAAAATGTTTACCTGGCTTTGAGCGCAAATAATCCATCAGTTGCAAAAGTATGCAGGTAAACATCCATTTTTCAATGTTTAATGTATTTTGAGAGACAGCTCAACGAACCCTTTTTATTGTTTTGAAATATTGAAGAAAGTAGTGAATTTGATAATGTAATATATAGTGCTTTTGACTGAAAGCTGTTCACTAATGTTTGCCATTTGAAGTAAAGTAATTGATTGTAGCCTGTGTTTTGGTTTAAACACTGTTGTCAATGAAGACTTGTATTAATACAGCAATTCTGAAAATTTTAGAACATCCCAAAGTGCTTCATAGCCAATAAAGCCATTCTTGTATTGGAGGAAATGTGGCAACCAGTTTACACATAACAAACCCCCACAAACAGTGATGGCATTAAAAAAACTAGATAATTTGTTTTACTGATGTGAAATATTGCTGGGATGTACCCTCAGCTCCTTCCAAATAGTGCCAGAATCTTTGGCTTAATGTCACATCTGAAATATGGTACCTTTTAACAGTGCTGTTTTGGAGTATCAGTGTATAGTTTGTGCTCAAATTCTGGGAGTTTACTATGAACCTACAATCCTTTGATCCTTTGAGTGTCTCGTCACTTGAGCAGAATGACAAGCGTGAAAATAGAAAACATGTGAAGTGCTCACATGGTTGTCCCAAGGTGGTTTCCATCCAAATGGATTATGTTATTAAAACCTTTTGAAATTATTATGTAAACCAGAAGTATAATCCTGACACATTTTACAACATGCTGATGTAGTTTCAGAATGCCAGTCAATGACCTCAATGTCCTTTGAAGTGGCAAAAAGTGCAGCTTGCTGACCTGTACACTTTGTCCTCTGTTGAAAATGGCCTTTTTCTGTAAAGAGAAGATGAAGGTGCATTGAACAATGTGAAACACTTTGAGATCTTATAAACATTAGATAGGATGCAAAACCAGTGGTGGTACATCTATAGAAATGAGGTGAGATATGTAAAAGGCTCGTGTTTAGTCCACTACCACCATTTTCCTCCCACCACCATCGTTGAACTCTGTTCCACTCCCTCCTTTTGTCTATAGAAAATTTAAGACCTCATCAATATGTCTGTAATTGTGTGCGCTTTTTGTGTGTACTTTTTTCTTTTATCCCGCAATGCTGTTATACACACCTGATGGGTTTTCTTTTACTTTGATCAAATCACAGCCTTTATTTGCTTTTAGCTATTAACTGCCACCAGTTAATTGTTCACATAGTCAGTTAGATATATACATGCAAAGCCCGGTGAGGGCAGTACAAATCTTTCTTTTGTGTGATTTTTGATTAGTGCAGCTGAGGATGATTTAAACAAAATCTCCATTCTTTAGATTGTCTTCCTCTCCTGGCTCTCATAACTTCTTTTAAGAGATAAAAGAAAGAACTTGAATTTCCGCAATGTCATTGAGTGCAGACAGCACTGTAACTTAGGAAATTTGTGGTACATTAGGAGCCGAGACCTGAATCAATGTGGCTTAATTAAATGAAGATACTCGAGCAAACCCATCTGATAGCTGGAATTTGCACCAAGAGCATCATCATCTCTGCAGGGATCTGTCATTATGAGTCTTCTTGAGCCTGACAAAACGCTTCAATGACATAACTTATAACAGTAACCTGAATGTCTCCCCAAGTAGCTGTATTGATTTATTCAGACTTGCTGCTTCAGACAAGTTTGGTTACTGACCCGAGGCTACTGAGTTAGTGGAAGTCAATGCTGACTGAAGGCAAAATGCCAGGTAAGTTAATGGAGCTAGTTCTGGCTAACCTTTAGTGAACTTCAACATGAGCTAATGTGTAATCAATATGAAGTCATCACCTAAAAGGTTACAGGCGTAATTTTTCCCAATGATAATTTAAATAAATTAGTACTTTTTAAGTGACAAATTTCACAAAGTTCTCTACCTTTAAACATGAATATGTCAATGGGTGAATGCACTTGATAGCACAAGAACCTCTCAGGAGTTGTTCATTCAGCCCCCTTGAGCCTTCTCTGCCATACAGTTATTTATGATTGGTCTTTATCAGAATTGCATTCACCTGCCTTTGCTCCATATTCATTGATAGTCTTGACTCATGAAAATCTATTGGGCTCCGTTTTGAAAGCTTTAATTGTCCTAGAAAGGCATTAAACTGTACAATTCTATATTCAAACCATCTGCCTGCTGAGTTAATTCAATTTCAGTGAAATGAGGACATTGCCATTTGAGTCCATGTTCGTGAGTCAGGAATATTTTGTCCTCAATCCCATCATGGGACAAGCTGCAGTTGTGATGGTAGAAATGCCTACCATCCAGACCCAGAAAAAAAGTAGCTATTTGAATATAATGAAAGAGCCTGTTAATGGAAGAGAAAAGGGAAAATGTGGAGAAGAGAAAAAATGTAATAAAAAGACTTGCGACTCAAAAATCTATTACATTTTATTACAGTATAATGGCTAACTTTTATAGCCAAGGTATTTTAGAATATTCTGTCTGCTCCTCATTATACTGTAACCTTCCTCATTCACACAAGCGCTACGGGTTTGAAGATAATAATTTCTAACAGATTAAACCTACATTCCTTTTCACGTATCACAGCTCTTTCATAAAGAGCCTTTTATTACTTTGCCTGAAAGCTCTTATTAGCTTCAAAAGCCAGTAAATGCATTGTGGCGTGCAGTGTGCATGTGTATGTATTTCACACATTCTAATCATTGCACTTCTTCCAGGCATTCCGATCCCGAGATGAAGCCCAGACGCAGTTCTCACAATGCCTGATTGACAAAGATAAATATCGCAAACAGATCCGGGAACTAGAGGAGAAAAATGATGAGCTCCAAATTCAGATTGTCAGGAAAGAGGGGAAAATCGTGGCCTTGGAGTCGAAACTTCGGCGTATGTCCAAGGACACCTTGTCTGCAGACCAGGTGCGATTTTTAACTATCACATCCTTTCTTTATTCCATTAATCCTTCCTCCCACACCCCGATTTAATGACTCCATTGCTCACCTATTTGCAATTATATAGGAATTCCTGTGTATTTTGCTGGCCAAGTAACCATTAACTGCTTGTCTGTCATTGTCATTGTTCCTGTGACAAAATGGCACAACCATCTTCATTTGCTTCATTGATGACCTTCTCTCTAGCATAAGGTCAGAAATGGAGATGTTCGCTGATGATTGCACAATGTTCAGCTCCATTCGTTTCTCCTCTGAAACTAAAGCAGTCTATCTCTAAATGCATCAGGACCTGGACAATACCCAGGTTTGAGCTGACACGTGGTAAGTATCATTGACGCCACACACGTGCCAGGCAATGACCAACTTCAGCAAGAGAGAATCTATCCCTTGTCATTGGTATTCCCAGCATTAGATTCCCCCACTATTGCTATCTTGGGGTCACCATTTGTCAAGCTAGTCAGAAAATTACTGCAGATTGAAGAGCAGGTCAGAAGCTGGGAAATCCTGTAGCGAGTAACTCCCTTCCTGATTTCCCCAAATCTTGTCCATTAATTACAAGGCACCAATCAGGAGTGTGATGAAATATTCTCCATGTGTGGCTGTGTGCAATTCCAACTGACACCATCTGCTTAATTGGCAACACATCCACAAGCATTCAATCCTTCTACCAGTGACACTTAGTAGCAACAATGGCTACCATCTATATAAGATAGACTGTAGAAATTCACCAAGGCTTCTTCAACAGCACTTTCCAAACCCATGATCACTCGCATTGAAAATTACAGGGGCAGCAGTTACATGGGATCACCACCCCCTGCAATTTCACCTCCAAACCACTTAGCATGCAGACTAGGAAATATATCTCTGTTCCTTCAAGCTTTGGGTCAAAATCCGGGAATTACCTATTTGACAGCATTTTAGGCTTGCCTATAGCACATGGAATGCAGTGTTCAAGAAGGCACCTCACCACCACCTTTTCGAGGGCAACTAGGGATGGTCAAAAAAAAATGCTGGCCCTGCCAGCGATGCCCACATTCCATAAGTGAATAATAAAAAAAAACTAAAGATTGTGGTGAGCTGTCTTCTTGACTTGTTGCAGTCTGCGTAGTCTTGGTATACCTACAATGCTGTTCGGAAGGGAACTTGGGGATTTTGACCCAGTGACAGTGAAGGAATATATATTTCAGGATAGGAATGGAACTTGCAGATGGTGGCTGATGTAGAATTGGAAAAAAAAAATTACAGTCCCACACTTAGGTGATATCGTTTCAGGATCATTTTGCTTCATCATGTGCCTGACTTCCAAATGTTTGTATCAAATCACAGGACTCGGGATATCTTCATGATAAACTCTATGTGGTAACCTATAGTGTTGTTAAACTAAAAAAAAATAGAACTTGTTAGTGCTGTATTGTCCATTGTTTAATCTCTGCTTTAGTATTGGCTGACTTTTTATTTTGCTGCATTTTATTTTGAAAAGTTTTAGTTTTTGAGTCCTTTGTGAAGCTTCTCCTCATTTTACATCATGAATAAATTGGAGTGGGGACAGGTTCAATCATGGTTTTCAAAGAGAATTACATAACCTTGAAAGAGAAAAGAAATACAGGGCTTCAAGAATAAATGAGGGACTGGACCTAAATGACTAATTCATGGAGAGAGCCAGCAAACAACATGATGGGCTGGATGACTGTATGACTTCAGAACCGTATTTGTGCCTTCAGACGATTCATTTTCACTGTTGAAAGCCCGAGTAACCATTTTTGACAAGTGAAAACTTAATCTCAGTGAGTTCAAGAAAGGTCTTGCTTATCAAGCGGCAAGTAACTTTTAAACTGTTCTTTTTCTTGCATAGATGCATTGTCAGGTTAATGTGGGTCTTTCTGTTGTATGTCTCATGCCATGCCTGACTTTGAAGTGCTCAGGGCTGTCATTGGTGCAATGTGAACAAAAACTGATGAGCAAAGAAATTGCCTGTCATTTCTGCTTTCTAGTTGCCATGTGTTTTTCCATATTCTTCAGTCTTGGGTTGTGAGCATTATTGGCAGGGTTGACATTGTTAGTTGCTGTTGACAAGATGATGGTGAGCCACTGACTTGACCCCCAAGTCCACATGGTGAATGTCCTCCCACAATGCAGTTGGATAGCATGTTCTGGGATTTTACTGCACTGATTTTTAAAGGAGCACCTCTAAATTTAGGACGGCCAGCGGCTTGAAAAGAACTTGGAACAGCAGCTGTGAGACAAAACAAGCAGCTCCATTCAAGCATTGAAAATTGCAGGTTCGAAAGGGCCTCTTAGTACAACCTTTCCAAGTTGCTGCAGGCCACCCTGACAGAAATCGAACATAAAACCCATCAAGCCTGCCTATCATCCTGCGACAATTCCAACCCCACATTCTTCGATTCACTTGGTGCCCAAAAACATATTGATGTCAAAGAACTGTATGGCGTGGAAACTAATATTTTGATCCAACTTGTCTGCGCTGACTAGGCATTCTAATCTGACATTGTCCCATTTGCCAGCATTTGGCCCACATCCCTGTATACCCTTCTTATTCATATACGAATGCAAATGCCTTTTAAATGTTGTAATTGTATCAGCCTCAACCACTTCCTGTAGCAGCTCATACACATACCCCTCAGGTCTTTTTAAATCTTTCCTCTCTCTCCCATACTGTCTAGGTTTGGGCTCCCCTACCCTGGGAAAAAGACCTTGGCTATTCACCCTATCCGTGCCCGTCAGGATTTTATAAACCTCTCTCTGGTCACCCCTCCGCCTCCAACGCTCCAGGGGACAAAGCTCCAGCATATTGAGCCGCTCCCTATAACTCAAACCCTCCAGTCCCAGCAACATCCTTGTAAATCTTTTCTGTATGGTCTCAAGTTTCAAAACATTTTCCCTGTAGAAGGGAGACCAGAATTGAATGCACTATTCAAAAAGTGGCCTCACCAATGTCCCGTACAGCTGCAACTTGACATCCTACCTCAAAGTTCTGCCCAGTGAACACTTTCTTTACCACCCTGTCCACGTGTGACTCCACTTTCGAGGAACTATGCACCTGCATCCCGAGGTCTCTCTGTTCAGCAACACTCCCCAAGACCCTACCTTTAACTGTATAGGTCCTGCCCTGGTTTGCCACTCCTTGGCTCAGTGGCGCATGTGATCAAGGTCCTGTTGTACTCTGAGGTAACCTTCTTCAGTGTTCACTACACCTCCAATTTTGCTGTCATTTGCAAACTTACTAACCATGCCTCCTGTATTCACATCCAAATCATTTGTATAAATGACAAACAAAAGTGGACCCAGTATCAATCTTCATAGCACACTGTTGGTCATACTGCTCCAGTCTGAAAAGCAGTCCCCTACTACCACCCACTGTATCCTACCTTCAAGTCAATTTTAGTATCCAACTGGCTAACTCTCCCTAGATCCCATGTACTCTAACCTTACTACCCAGTCTACCATGATTGTTAAACGCTTTGTTGAAATCCATATAGATGTCTACCGTTCTGCCTTCTTCAATCTTTTATGTTACCTCTTCAAAAAGACTCAATCAAGTTATTGAGACAAAATTTCCCATGCACAAAGACAATTCCCTATTCAGTCCTTTCCTTTCCAAAAGCATGTAAATCCTATCCCTTAGAATCCCTTCCAACAGCTTTACCACCAGTGATGTCAGCCTCACAGGTCCCTGGCTTTTCCTTTTAGCATTTGTTTTAAATAATGGCGTCACATTAGCCAACCTCCAGTCTTCCAGGACCTCACCCGTGGCTGTCTTGATCTCGGTGTTGAATATACACGCTGACAAACATCTCACAGCTTCTTAGGTAGAGAATTCAAAAGACTCATCGCCCTAACGTTCTTACGGAAACTTGGCCAAGAGAAGGGCAGGACCGGCAGTTCCAAGTTCCAGCGTTTAGATAGAGATGGAAAAGGCACAGTCACGATAGGATTATACTCCAGGCTTCCCAACAGCCAGCAGGAGATAGAGGAACAGGTATATAAGCAGATTATGGAAAGATGTAAAAACAGGCCTATTGTAGTGGGTGATCCTTAACTTCACTGATATTGACTGGGACTCCCTTAGAGCCAGGGCTCAGGTGGGACAGAAATTGTTCAGTGCATCCAGGAGAGTTTCTTGGAACAATATGTTGTTAGCCCAGCTAGGGAGGTGGCTCTACTTGCACTGGGGAATGAGCCTGGCTGTGAAATAACTCCACAGAGCCCAATAACCTATCGCTAAGTCACCCTTAATTTACATGTAGTGAGTCCCTGACACTGATCCAGTTCTCAGAATGAAGGGAACCTCTCACATTCCTGTTTATATCTGTCAACCAGGGCTCCCTGATTGGGGCTATTTACCTGGTCCAATCAGAGATATCATTTTCTGTGAGGGCCACTTGGCTGATCTTACTACAGTCACTATATCCCTGCCGCTCTGAGTCCGAGGACGTTAGCTCGTTCTTTTTTATTTTGTAGCTCTTCCTGGGGCATTTTAGCGTCGGGTCAGGTTCCCACTCTGCCTCTGATACAGGCTACAGGTAATGCACAACAGCTCACCTCTTGTGTCTGGAGCATCTTGGAAGAAAATCATCCTCTCTTTCCAAATGGTAAAGGCATCAAGGTGGCATCGTCTGCCATATCCATCTCGAATTCCAATGTATCTTCAGTGCTTGACAGAGAAGGGGGAGAACCCATGAATTCTGGAACAGTCAGAAAGACCGTTGAGGAGCCAGGCATGTTTTTCTTCCGTTGCAAGTTTTGAGCTTTCATGTGGTCCACCTGTTTGACCAGGACTGTGGCACCTATCCGAACTTGATGTTTCACTGATCTGACCTCGCGTCAGCCGTGTCTCTTAGCCATGCACGGCCATTCCTGTGGTTCCTACACCAAACTTCATTCTCTGAAGTCGGCTGTCTCTTGCTTAATAGTGTCTTATGTCCAGCATTGGCATCCCTGGTGCCCTTTCACCACCCCCTCACCACCAACCCCCACCCCAGTCCGTGAAGATCAGATATAACCTGAATATTCTGCTATTAGCAACTCTGCAGGAGCTATCCCAGTAGTTGCATGAGGGATGGTCTTATAGTCAAATGGCAACCAGGATAGTTTGGTATCTAATGAAGCTGTAGGCTGTTTGCTTAAGCCTGCCTTCAAAGTTGGACTGCTCTTTCCGCCAACCCATTGGACGATTGCTGGTACAGAGCTGCCTGTGTGTGTCAAATTAACTTTAGGAAATGCTCAAATTCCCTGCTGGTAAATGATGGCCTGTTAGTTGTGACCATCACTTTGAGGTGTCCATGTATTATAAAAGGTGCCTGCAGTTTTTCAGCTTTCATGCCCGTGTTTGATAAATGAATGCTGTGCACATTCAGCTGCTTCGAGTGGGTGTCCACAGTGTCTTAAGAACAATGACCCTATGAAAGGACCTGCATTGTCCACGTGTTACCAAGTTGGGGGTTTACACGGCCATTTCCATGAGTGTGGGGGAGCTGCTGGCAGTAACTTCTGTCCTTACTGGTGCACTGAGCGCTGCCCCACCAACATAGAAATACCTGCATCCAACCCTGGCCACCACACAACTTCTTGCCAACATCTTCATTTTGGAAACTCCTTAATGAATCTGGTGGAGATCAGCCAGTATCTGGGGGTGATCTTTACTCGGGACAATCATTCTTGCTCCACTGGTTTAATTTTCCAATGACAAAGCCAGTTGTACTGCCTGTTTGAAGTCCAGTTGGGGTTCAGCTCGTAGGTGCTTTTGCATGGTTTTACCACTAATCCCACATACTAAACAGTGTCTCAGATCTCATTCAGGGTTAACCCAAAATCACATGTCTCTGCCAATTACCTTAACCCAGTCAAAAACGCTGATCGGGATTCCCCTGATTCTCGAATTGCTGAGTAAAACTGATCATGCCTCAGAATTAGAGAAGGTTCGGGGTCATAATATGCGTTCACAAAATCTGTCAATCTTTGAAAGGTTTTAGTATCAGGGCAAGTTAGGGCCCTAATAACAGAAAAAAGTGGTGGGTCCACAAGGTGTCAGCTGAATTATTCATTGCTTTTCAGCTGTTCTAATGTCATTTGCCCAGGGAAAAGAAAAATCATTCTTTCCACCTGCTAGACGCAATCTTTGGAAATTTCAAATACTGCAATGCAGAGATTTAAGGTGAGAGGTGGAAAATTTTAAGGGAGATATGAGAGTCAGTTTTTGCACAGAGGGTGATTGTTGCTTGGAACACACTGCTCAGGAAGTGGTAGGACCAGATACAATAGCAATGTTTAAGGCATTTGGACAGATAGGTAGGAAATAAAGGGACAAGGACCACGAGCAGGCAGGTGGAATTTGTTTCGAATGGCATCATGGTTGGCGCAGGCATGATGGGCTAAAGGGCCTGTTCCTGTACTGGTCTTATTGTGTTCTATGTTTCTCTTCATCTTTTTTCTAAATGACAAACCCTTTATCCTGAAACTGTGATCCTGCATTTTATATTGTTCAGCTTGGTGAAACAGCTTCTCAATGTCATCCCTGTCAAGCCTTTTCAGAATTTTACATGTTTCAAATATGTAATTCAGCTTTCTTCAGAGAGTATTGGTTCTTTTACTCAATCTTTCCTCATAGGAAAGCCCTGATATCCCAGAAATCAATGTAGTGAACCTTCATGGCATCTCAACTAAGGCCAGTATATTCTTCCTTGGCTAAGGAGACCAGACTGTATGCAGTAATCCATGCATAATCTCACCAAAGTTGTATGTAATTGTCAATACTTTCTTCCTTTTATACACTGATCTCTTGCAGAAAAAGCTGATATTGCATTTGGCTTTCCACTTGTATTTTGCACCTGAAGGTTAACCTTTTGAACAAGGACCCGTCAAATTCGTCTACAACTCAGTAGCTTTTCATGGCTCAAAACACATTCTGCTTTTCTAATCTCCCTGGATAATGTTGCACTTTCCCACGATAAGCTCCATTGTCACCCTCCTTGCCCCTTAAACAATCTATATTCCTTTTTAAATCTGCACACACAGTGCTGCTTATTTTCCATCCCGTTTTGTACGATCAGCAAACTTTGAAATAATAGTTATTTTAATCAACAGCTTAGCCCTGTTCTGATGTGGAGGTGCCGCTCTTTCTCGCTTGCGCGCGCACACACACACACACAAGCGTGCGCGCGCACACACACACACACACACACACAAGCACACAATTTGTAGACAGTCAATGTGGTGTTTTATAAATTTCTGCTTTAGAAATAAAATCAGTCTGACTCCAAACTAAAACACACAAAGATTCTAAACAAGGTCTCACACCTAACATGCATTGACCTAAAATGTCACCTCTACTTTACACTGGTAAAACCTTCAGTTCTCTTGGGGCATTGACTTGAAAGGAATTTGGGGATTTACATGTACATATTAATCAATTAAAACCTTCTAATAGATTAAAGATTTGACAACGTCTTAGGTTTGTTTAATATATCGTCATCAGTTGTATGACCCTTTGATCTTTTGCTTATAAATTCTGTGTTCTATGTGCTTCTTTCTGACTTCACCTGACGAAGGGACTACGCTCTGACAGTTTGTGCTTTCAAATAAACCTGTTGGACTATAACCCGGTGTTGTGTGATTTCTGACTCAGACCTGTTGTGACACACCTGTGGAGCATCTGGGACTTTCTATCCCAGAGGCATGGACACTACCGCTGCACCACAAGGTCCCCTCACATGGAGATAATACACTTGATCCCATCACCAAATTCTTTGCTTGTGGATTGTAAACAGCTGAGGCTTTAGCACTAATCCTGGCAACACTATACCACCCTGATAGCCCGAAAACTATTCTGAGTGTTAATCTATCCTTAATCCTTGCTGTAATGACCTCCAATTCAAGAAACCCTATAGTCTTGTGGGGCACTTTATTAAATTCTTTATGAAAATCCAAGTATGCTACAACCACAGATTGCCTTGGTAAATAAAGGGTTGTTACAGTGGCCAGGAACCTGTGACGGATTTATCAAGCGTACACTTGATCCACAGCTGGATGGGCTTTTGTGGTGCTGCAGCCATGTCCCTATCTCTGGGCCAGAAGGCCTGGGTTCAAGTCCCACCTGTCCCAGACATGTTGCAATTGGTCTGAAGAGTTTGATTAAAAATATCTTGGAAATGTATCACAATTCCTTCACTACCATTGGCTGAAAATCCTGGAGCTTCCTTCCTTCTGGCTTTGTGAATCTACCTCCAGGGTATGGACTGCAATAGTTCAAGGAAGCAGCTCATTACCACCTTCTCAATGGTAACTAGGAATGGGCAATAAATGCTGGCCCAGCTGCTGGTACTCGGGCCACGCAAATGAATAGATTTTAAAAAAGCGACCTGATGAATATACTGCTCGTGCCTTGCTATAACTGGTGTGTGCAGTCTACCAGGAGTGGGCTGGGCATCTTTACAGGCCCACATAAGACAAAGCAGGAAGCCCAAGAGTGGGGCGCAATTCATTCCATGGGTACCCTGCATGCATTGAGGGTGTCCCTGCCAAGATGCTGCTCTCTCCCTTCTTTCTGTGTCACCTGCCTGACAAAACCCATCTCTATTGCCTGCCTTGTGATCTGACTGGGACCTCTTCCTGTAGTACCAGTCACGCCCACTGCTCAGCTCTGATAATGCGACTTACAGCTGCTGGCCAATCAGATTGACCAGCAGCTCCCTTCATTGAAACCCCATCGACTGCTCCTCATATTCTGTTTTTTCATGTTTCCTGTTATTCATTCTTTAATACTTTGGCTCTGATATCCACCTTGTACTGATGTCAGGCTAATTTGTCTACAATTCACTAGCTTTCTCTATCTCTCATCTCGAACAAAGGGTTTTTTACATTTGAAGTACAGTCTCCCTCACTTCGACTCTGTTGCAGCCTACTGCTCATTTCAAGCTGGAAAGTCTTAGATTGACCCTCCGTTTAGAGAGTTGGCCCATCATTCCACTTTAGGCAACATGCTCACCCTTTGGCCATCCTGAAGAGAATCCAATGGATGACTGTGTTCCTCCCTCAGTACAGACTTCCGATCCACATTCCAGCCTGAAGGTGAGATTCAGAAACTTTCAGATGAATTCCAGCCCTTACCACAAATGTGCTGTTCCTCACAAACTCATACATGCAGACACCCTCCATTTCTTCTACCTCTGCTGTGCAATCAGTTCACTTGAATTGTTTATTGAGTAAAATAATGTATATAAACAGCAACTCGTTGCCCCTTTACACTGAATTTCCACTCCCAATAAATTCTGATGCTGCATAACACATTCAGTTCACCCCACAGAGATAGTAGGAACTGCAGATGCTGGAGAATCTGAGATAACAAGGTGTAGAGCTGGATGAACACAGCAGGCCAAGCAGCATCAGAGGAGTAGGAAGGCTGACGTTTCAAGTCTAGACCCTTCTTCAGAAAATGACCTTTGAAATGTGAATGCTTAAAATTCCATATACAGACCATAAAACAAATGAGACGCATTTGAAATTATCAGAGAGAAAAAAAACTCTTAAGAAGTGATGTCCGGAAAGGAAAATGTCAGCATTTTAGCCATTTTGACCAGAACTGAAAAGCCACAGATCTTTTCTGGAGAACAGTCCACAGGTCAGAATAAGATTGATCTAGGTGTAGTTGAGGATGGTAGATGTCACAGAGGGGTTGTAGATGTGCTCAGTGGATATGAGGGGATGACACGAGAGTGTGACATACCATGACAGCAGGTCTCCAGGTCAGAGTAACTACCATTAGTTGTAACAACAGCAATATTTATGTGTACAAGACATCAAGAACTGCTGATGCTGGAGTCAGAGATAACACAGTGTTGAGCTGGAGGAACACAGCAGGCCAGGCAGCATCAGAGGAGCAGGAAAGTTGACGTTTTGGTTCAGAACCCTCTTTGAGAAATGGGGAAGGGGAAGGAGGCTGGGAAATAAATAGAGAAAGAAGGGTTGGGGCTGGGGCAAGGTAGATGGGATGGTGACAGATTGATACAGGTAGGGGGTGGTTGGGATTATTCCATGGTAAATGTGGGGTGGATAGGTGGGTGAGAAGACAGACAGGTTGTGTCAGGTCAAGGAGGTTGAGATGAGAGGGAGGTGGGGAGATTTTGAATCTTGTAAAATCCGCATTTAGGCCATTGGGCTGGAGGTTCCCAAGGCAGAATTCTCACTGGCCTCTGCACATCAATAGGAGAATAGTTAGCATTATATTGGGTAGGTGCTGTGTGAAGAAAGTGCCCGTGTTGTAAGCTTGCTGTATTAAACTGCAAACTATGATGGAAAACCTATTGTTGTCAGCAGCTCTTCATGAATGAACCCCCTCCATTGGTTGGCATGACGGCCTTCTTCTGGCTGTCTTTTCATCTGTCGTGTAAATTGGCATTTGTGGGATTTTCTAAGATTCAGTCAAGGGCAAATATCATCGTTGGGAGTCTTGCTGATTTCCTGGTTTTGTCTCAGAGCTGCATAGAAATTATGCCTCAGAAATAGGCTTTCTAACCCAAATGGTCAGACCCATTACTTCAGCTTCACAAAAAGTTTCTTTCCATCTGAATTGTTCTAACCATATCTGCACGTACTTCTGTTCCTTTCTCCCTTGTGTATGTTCCCTTTCAATGTGACATTGCTGTTCATCTCCACTGTTTCTTGTGCTAAACTATTATCAGGCGATGCTCTCAAGCATTTTTTAAAAAACTGCTCAGTGTTTACAGATCATTGTTAACTATATAATTTCTGATTTTTCTGATCCACCACAATTTGTTTTTAGATTATCCTATCTGCCTCCTCCAACCTCAACCCCAACATTAACCACAAGGAGTTCATAAACTTTTTTGCTACCGAGATTGAGAACATTAATTCAGTTCCATCTGCTACTTCCCTCCCTCCGCCTAGGCCACTTCCTGTATATTTCCTTTGCCCAAATGCTGAATTTACATCTTTCTCCCTTTTCTGACTAGTTTGTGGGTGAGGTCTACCATTCTACTTTGCTGACTTAAATTCAAGCAAACTGCTGATGATTGACAATCTCTTCTAGGCTTCTATTTTTGTTGACATTATTAGTAGTCCTTTCAAGGTCTGGTTCTGAGCAGCTTTCCTTCAAATTTACGGTTACTATCCATCCATTAGAATTAAAGGTTTGATCCCTTCAAAGTTGCAAGTTATGTGCCAATGCTTGCCAAAGTCCTTAAATGCTGTGCTACTGCCCAGATCCATGCTCATGTCTCTGAACTTTGGTGTGTGAACCCCTGAAATAAGGTGTTCACCCATATATAAGGTAGTACCAGGCCTGCTCTGAACAAAGCCACAAGTTAGATCCTGTACAGCTATCAGAAAGGTAAACTATCTCTCCTCATTCTTCTCAACTGCTCTGTCTGCTGATGACCTGTCCCACTCTCCCACCCTACCACCCTTCATTTCCTACTACCTCACTTCCAGGTAATATGCTGACGTAAGAGATGGTTTCAGAGCAGGAAAATGTCAAATCCCATCTTATACAAAGCAGTTATTAGGATACAACCACCAGCATTTAAAAACAAAACACCTAATATGTTCCTAATGGAAATTGGTGATCCAAAAAACTCCAATTAGATGGAACCTGTATATATCAATGGACATCACATTAAAACTAAGCTTGATGCAGGAATGTGTGCCATTGTTTTATCAAATTAAATACTATGACTGAAGAAACAGAGTTACAGTTGTTAGAGATGAAGCTACATGATCCAGATGGCCTAACTCAGGCATGCTACAAATAACCCTGCATCACAAAGATATTTAAGAATATGCACATGATTTACAATCAATATTTCTCATTCTTGAGCCTTCGTACATGTCTAAATCTCAACAACTTTGTGAGAGCAGAAGGTGTTCAGTTTGTTCCAAGAGACAGTGAATAGTCAAGAGACACCAATTTATGTCCAATCCATTTAAAGAGAAGCCAGTCAGGGAACAACTGGACCAGGAGCAAATTGCTGTCTTTCAACAGGCAAGAGTTACTCAATAAGAGACATTCAGAAGACTAAGGGTTCTCTAGATAAAGATCATCTAGCCCTTGAATTTGTAAAGTCAGAGACTTGGGGGATGATGGATTAGTGGTAAATGTAACTATGTACATGAATGGACAAATATTAAGAATCAAAAGAAACATTGGTTGATGTATCATATAAGGTTATAGTTCTGAGAAGGTTAATGTTGGAGACAGCACTAATCTTTGATGATGATGATGTATAATCTTGGGTGGTGAAATTGGAAGAATAGCTCTGGATCTTGAGCGGAATGGTGTGTCATTTATATCTTGCAATGGTCTTAGTAGCAATGTTTAACTAGATAATGTAACTTGAGTGTCATCATGTAATGAACTACATCTTGTAGTTTAAGAAGACAGCTCTTGTTCGGACTCATTCGTCATTGTTCCTCTACCGATGTAAGCCAATTAGGATCTGAGACCCAACCAACAAGAGAGGAATGGTGGCAGTATTCTTGCACACTTGGATGCCACACCAACTACCTGCTAATAATGTGCAATCCACTCTCTATTACACTTGGTATGATCAATCCATGGCCAGATACCTGTCATTGATGTTAATGAGTTTTGATTGGTTAGCTAATGGAAAACAGGAAGTAGGTGTAGATGAGTCATTTTTGAATTGGCAAGATGTGATGATTTAAATACCAGAGGACCCGTGCTGAGACGTCAAATATTTACAATTCAAATCAATGACTTGGTGGAAGGGACCAACCCCTTCATAAGCCTCTTGACCTCTCTTTCCTCTTTTATGATTGAAACTGACTTCTTTGATCAAGCTTTTGGTCACTTGTGAAAGAAGCTAACGTAGTTCTAAAAATTGACAAAGGACGCATGTCAAAACTGTAATTGCTTTTAGACCACTTTGCACCTTAACAATTTGGAGAGAAGAAAGAAACAAAATGGTATTTTTAATGTATAACTAATACATGACCATCACTTCCCCAAAATGTTATGCCAACAGTGTTCTCCCATTTTGAATCCCAAATTAACTGCAGGTTACAAAGCTAATCTCCAGACTCCAGCTACTGTACACACCCCAGCCTTTCTCTTTTCATACAAATACTCAAGCTTCCTTCTGTGTTCCCAGCCAATGTTAGATACCTTGTCCTTCCTCCCTCTGCCTGTTCAAATTTGATTCATAGTAAAAGCGTTTAAAAGTAAGTGAATAAATTGGGGAAAAAAAGGAGAAGCAATTAAAACAGTTATGAGTTGGAGCTCAGGTTTAGCCAAAGAACTTTATGAAATCAAATTAGTTCTCCTGTTTCCAGTATTTGATTCATTAGTGATGGTGAGTCATTCAGTGAACAGTGCTCAGTGCCCTGAAAAGGTGCTCTGTGTGCCATAGCTTTACAAAATTGAATTAAATGTATTTTGAAATTGGTATTTCGGTTCCCTGCCTCCTCCTCTTCCCTTTGGCTGCACATTCAATTTGAGAACCTCTGCAGCTGCTGACAACAGTGACACCTCTGGTCAGTCAGTAAACAGCAAGCCAAGGATGCCCGAAACCAGTGAAATTAGATGTTAATATTAGAACTCATATGTTTTGCAGACTGTGCAGAACATAAAAATCTGTACAAATGACAGAGAAACATTAGTAGACCGTATGTGTCAGTTTGCATGTGTACACTTCATGTAATCTATAAGGTACATTTTTTAATCTTCAGTCTTCCAAATTTAATTGACACAAGCATGTGTCACAAATCTAAAAATTGTCAGAAATGATTAAAACGTTAAGCAGTGTTTTATTGTTGTTTTTATTACCAATGTGTACATCACAGTGCATGCAACTATTTTCTGAAGACATTCTGTGGATTTGATAGATCAATTCATGTTGTAACACGATTATAACCTATTTTTAATCATGGATTTTCCATGGCACCCCATCCACCAGAAGTCCACAGCAGCAACATTGTGGAACTTATATGCCATAAAAATTGTATATTTGTGTACCATGTAAGCATTTCCAGTGATACTAGTAAATCTCCCTAAGTGTGTCTCCACCCCGCCCGTCTCATTCCAGAACAGTTACGATATTTAAAAGACATGTGGCTGGGGACATGAATAGGAAAGGTTTAGAGGGATATGGACCATACACAGGTCAGTGAGACTAGTTCAGTTTCGGAAACTTGGTCAGCATGGGCAAGTTGGACTAAAGGGTCTGTTTCTGTGCTGTATGACTCTATAAAGGCAGCACAGAATAGGGCAGCAATACACAAGATGGGTGGTGGGCTGCCCAACAGTGAGCTCCTCACCCCCAGATTATCCTGACTCTGATCACCCCAAATGCCTGTCTGGCTGTGCCCAAGTTCCTGCACAAGTTGCTGAGGCTACCTTTGACTTACTGTTCCGGACACCACCCCCGCCACCACACCAAACCCCCACTGCCTTGAAACAAAACTTGGCCAAGGCCAACTGACTAACATGACAAATGTCTTTTCTTTGTATCTGCGCTAAACGGGCATCCCTGCCTGCCCTGGTTACAAGGCCGGGTAGGCATGCTTTGAGCATCCGGGTAGGCACAGTGAGTGAGCACATTGACTGACTGTGAACGAAGAGTCCAGATGTGCAGCAGCATTCTAAGAGGATTGGAGATGTGGCATGAGGGTTGTTGGAGGCTGGCACATAATGAATGCCAGTGTCCATGAATGTGAGATATGTGTAGCTGGAGCCCCTGAAGAGTGCCATGAGATGATGCTGCCCAGTGTCCAACATAGAGGTTGTTGGGAGCAAGCTGAATCTGATCTGTACCCGCTCTCTCTTTTCAAGTTTTCATGAGGTCTGTTTTGGTGAGTTTGGTAATAAAGAAGACTGGATATTAATGAGTGGAGTTGGGCCATTAACGAAGCTTTCGACAAGCAGTACATGTTTGCTGTTTGTGAAAAGCAGAAAAGGTGGTGCGAGTTGCTCCTGGCATTGAGATTGAGTTGTGTTGAATTTCACATTTGATTCTCAGACTCTTGTAAGATTCAGTTGGCGATATAATAGAATGCAGATTGTCTGGCTCAAAAATACCTGAAACTCATTATGGCTCTAATAACACTTTTTATGGAGTACGCAGTTGGAAAGTTAATGTCCAGATCTTAACAAAGTTAGCATTAAATCCGCCACTCTCACATTCACTCCTGCAAGTGATCTCTCATTTTCATTTCGAATCATCCGTGGAAACTTATATCACGTTTAAGGACAGTCCTGAATTATTCATAATTCATCCTGAAGTAAGGATTCATTTTGTATGTAACATAATGTTCTAATTCTCTCTGCCTTTTAATTTGGAGAAAATCACTTCATTTCTTCTGTAGTCTGAAGTAGAGTTCTGTAGCATGTATTTGAAGAACCAAAGAAAGGGTATAAGGATGATGAGCTTGATCTCTAAAAGAAAACCAATCCTTTCAGGAAGCACAGTTGAAGGTCCTTTCTCGAAAAGATAAATAGACTGCTCAGTGTCATGATTCATTAAAAAAGAGACTCACTTATACTCCTGATCATGATTCAGCAACCCTCACTGGAAACAGTGACTGTTTGCATTTATTTATATGTCACTCTGTATTTTCACATAGCTACGTGACTAAGAGCCTGCTGTACTATAGTGCTCTCCACGATCAAAGAATCGAGCGACGATCCTTATTTCTGATCAGAAATAAAAAGTGATTGGCTGAGTATTAGAGGACACCTCTATTTGTATGGAATAATTCTCCGGTGTATGGAAGGAGGTGAGAAAAGGGGAGACTTTATGGGAAAGATCTCCCAGAAAGAAAAATGCCCTTTCAGATTAATCTAATCCTCTTCTTTTTCTGTCTGCTTTTACAGAGCCTGCCACGGAACATTCCAGTCACTGTTATCTCTCAGACTTTGTGTCATTCCTGTCAGAAGAGGAACAGACAAGAGCAGGCGAGTTCGTCAACATCAGAGGAATCGCCCGAAGATAATGAATTTTTTGTGCAGGAGCCACGACTAAGACGGAGACCGAACCTTAAAGTTTATGGAATTGTATGTAACTATTAATTTGTAAGATTAGCAAAAGAAGGCTTGTGTCAAATTCCTATCCTTGTCATATAGAAGATCTTTGGTGGACATGTTGTAACTGAAGTGTTCGAAGGCCTCATTGTCGTAAAATATGAATTTTTTTTGAGTGATTTATCAACAGCAGGTACTGTGACTGACTCGTCTAACTGCTCCCTTACTCCCCACACAGCTGCTGCAACAGGCATTCACATTGTTTCATTGCAATTCTGGCTGAATGTCACCACACAGCACAATGCTGGCTTTAGTTTGTTTTGATTAGTGATCTGTCAAGAATATGTAATTGTGACTAACCTGTACTAGGCTCAAGAAAAAATATGAATTATCTAAAAATGAGACTGGACTACAGTACAATATCTTCTGGACATGGGAAGATGATCAGCAATGGTGTGATCTAAGCAACTTACTACTGTACTTAGGGCACAAAATCACAGAACTGTCACATCTCAGGAGGAAGGTTATTCATCCCTCCTGTCTAAACTGGCTCCCTAAGTGAGCATTTTGCCCACCGTCCTTTACTTTTGTGGGTTCGGTTAACAGTTAACTTTTTGGGTCTGGTGACCCTTCCTCTTTAATACTCTCCCTAGGCCACACGTTTTCTCTGGTGAAGCTCATGGGATGGACATCAGCTCCTGTGTTATTACTTATGTCAGTTTTCCCTGGTTCTTGTGAAAGAAAACACTGATTTCTGCTGGACTCTGCTCCATGCAGCAAGATTGAAATAGGAAACTTAGTACAATTTGTGTTCACAAACACACAGCCTGCAGCTCCAGGCTCCAGCTTGCTAAAGCTGGATTGTAGCCAGACACATACTCATTCATTTTAAGTTGCTGAAAGAAAATCAGACACTTTCATTTGTTCCTCTTACACCTAGCATGGGTCACTTTGACTTTGCACAATGATTTTTAAAAAAAAGCAATTTATATTGACTTTCAATGGATTTGATAATCAGGAGAGATCCAAAATGGACAATCTGAATTGATATTGCTTCTGTCTTTGTTACTGTAAGTCAAAATTACCTCTAATGCATTTATTTCAGTCATTATGTTTACGCTTACTGTTAGGTTCATTGTGTTTGATGTAAGAAAGCACAGTCATTTCAGTTATTCACGCATTGTGCCATTAATTTCCTTTCCAGAAGCATAAAAGCATAGTGCTTGTTGAATCTGCACCTGCGTGTGAGGAGCACCTGACCTCCAACCTAATCCCACTTACCAGTACTGGTGATGCACTTTTCTAACCTTTTCATGTTTATACTATTAACACTCTCTCATTTTCTTTTTAATCACATTAAAATCACATTTCCCCTATCATGCCTCTTATTCTTTTTTTTTTGTGCAATCTGTTCAATTCTAGTTTGGGCTATAGTGTCTGTACCGGAAATGCTAGCTCATCTGTTTTCTCAACAGCTGCTGACTGATCTGCTAAATGATTCCAGATTTTTCTGTTTATGTTGCAGCAGTTTTAGTTTCGTTTTCTGCAGCCTTCTCCTGACCAGACACTTCTGTTTTCCCAACCCTACTCTTATGATGAATTATGTGTCTGCCAGGATACTGCAGCCTTTGTTCTTATTTATACTGAAGTCTGAATCTCCATTACCTGTTTCTTTGCTAAGTTCAGAGATATTGGGAACTGCAGATGCTGGAGAATCCAAGACAACAAAATGTGAGGCTGGATGAACACAGCAGGCCAAGCAGCATCTCAGGAGCACATCTCTGATGAAGGGTCTAGGCCCGAAACGTCAGCTTTTGTGCTCCTGAGATGCTGCTTGGCCTGCTGTGTTCATCCAGCCTCACATTTTGTTGTCTTTGCTAAGTTCCACTGGTTACCTGGAGCTCAGTGAATTGTCTGAGCTTCGCTATAATCTTCAAACCCTTGAGTCTTTGCTTCTGCCTGACACAGCCATTTCTTTGGCTTGTGTTTTCCATGATGTGACTCCATTTCTCCACCACTGACTTATTTATATTTTCGTGTTCTTTCTTTTTATCAGCCAGATTTGTTTGAATGACTATGCATCCATATTTTGGAACTCCGTTTACAAATACCTCTCTCTCGCTCTCTCTCTCTAACTCTCTCTCTAACTCTCCCTCTCTCCCTCGCTCTCTCTCCGCCTCTCCCTCGTGCTCTCTCGCGCTTTCTGTGTCGCGCTCCATCCCTCCCTCTCGCTCTCCCTCCGCCCTCCTCTCTCTCTTTCTTTCTCTCTCTCTCCCCCCCCGCTCTCCCTCCTTCTCTCTCTCCCTCCTCCCTCCCGTGTGCTCCCCCTCTCCCCCCTCCCCTTCTTGCCCTCTCCCGCACTCCTCCTCTCCCGCACTCCTCCTCTCCCGCACTCCTCCTCTCCCGCACTCCTCCTCTCTCTCTTGCGCGTGCACGCGCTCTCTATTTCTCTCTCTCTCTCTCTCTCCCTCCCTCCCTCCCTCCCTCCCTCTCTCCCTCCCTCTCTCCCTCCCTCACTCCCTCCCTCACTCCCTCCCTCACTCCCTCACTCCCTCCCTCTCTCCCTCCCTCTCTCACTCCCTCACTCCCTCCCTCACTCCCTCACTCCCTCTCTCTCCCTCCCTCTCTTGTCCCCCCCTTGCTCACGCGCTCTCTCGCTCTCTGTCGCGCGCTCTCTCTCTCTCTCGCCCACCCTCCCGCTCTCTCGCGCTCTTGCTCTCTCTCTCTCCCCCCGCTGTCCGCCTCTCCCGCCCTCCTCCCTCTCTCTCGCTCCGTCCCTCTCTCTCGCTCCCTCCCTCTCTCTCTCTCTCTCTCTCGCTCCCTCCCTCTCGCTCCCTCCCTCTCTCTCTCGCTCCCTCCCTCCCTCCCTCTCGCTCCCTCCCTCCCTCCCTCTCGCTCCCTCCCTCCCTCCCCCTCGCTCCCTCTCGCTCCCTCCCTCCCTCTCGCTCCCTCCCTCCCCCTCTCTCGCTCCCTCCCTCTCTCGCTCCCTCCCTCCCCCTCTCTCGCTCCCTCCCTCCCCCTCTCTCGCTCCCTCCCTCCCTCTCGCTCGCGCCCTCCCTCCCTCTCGCTCGCGCCCTCCCTCCCTCTCGCTCGCGGACTCCCTCCCTCTCGCTCGCGCCTTCCCACCCTCTCGCTCGCGCCCTCCCACCCTCTCGCTCGCGCCCTCCCTCCCTCTCGCTCGCGGACTCCCTCCCTCTCGCTCGCGCCCTCCCTCCCTCTCGCTCGCGCCCTCCCTCCCTCTCGCTCGCGGACTCCCTCCCTCTCGCTCGCGGACTCCCTCCCTCTCGCTCGCGGACTCCCTCCCTCTCGCTCGCGCCCTCCCTCTCGCTCGCGCCCTCCCTCCCTCTCGCTCGCGCCCTCCCTCTCGCTCGCGCCCTCCCTCTCGCTCGCGCCCTCCCTCCCGCTCGCGCCCTCCCTCCCGCTCGCGCTCTCTCGCGCTCTCTCTTTCTTTCTCTCGCTCATGCTCTCGCGTGCTCTCTCTCCCTCTCTCTCGTGCTCGCCATCTCTCTCGCGCTCTCTATTTCTTTCTCACTCGCCCCCCCCCTCTCTCGCCCCCCCCCCTCTCTCGCCCCCCCCCTCTCTCGCCCCCCCCTCCCTCTCTCGCCGCCCCCTCTCGCCCCCCCCTCCCTCCCTCCCTCGCCCCCCCCTCCCTCCCTCCCTCACTCTCCCCCCCCCTCCCTCCCTCTCTCGCTCCCCCTCCCTCCCTCTCTCGCCCCCCCCTCCCTCCCTCCCTCGCTCCCCCCTCCCTCCCTCCCTCGCACCCCCCTCCCTCCCTCGCTCCCCCCCTCCCTCCCTCTCTCGCCCCCCCCTCCCTCCCTCCCTCTCTCCCTCCCTCGCCCCCCCCTCCCTCCCTCGCCCCCCCCCCTCGCCCCCCCCTCGCCCCCCCCCCCTCGCCCCCCCCCCCTCGCCCCCCCCCCTCGCCCCCCCCCCCCTCGCCCCCCCTCCCTCGCCCCTCCCTCGCCCCCCCTCCCTCGCCCCCCCTCCCTCGCCCCCCCTCCCTCGCCCCCCCCTCCCTCCCTTGCCCTTCCCTCCCTTGCCCTTCCCTCCCTTGCCCTTCCCTCCCTTGCCCCTCCCTCTCTCTCTCGCCCCCCCTCCCTCTCTCGCCCCCCCCCTCCCTCTCTCGCCCCCCCCTCTCTCCCCCCTCCCTCCCTCACTCGCCCCCCCTCCCTCCCTCTCTCGCCCCCCCCCTCGCCCCTCCCTCCCTCGCCCCCCCCTCCCTCTCTCGCCCCCCCCCCCTCCCTCGCCCCCCCCTCCCTCGCCCCTCCCTCCCTCGCCCCTCCCTCCCTCCCTCTCTCGCCCCATCCTCCCTCCCTCCCTCACTCGCCCCCCCTCCCTCCCTCCCTCTCTCGCCCCCCCCTCGCCCCCCCTCCCTCCCTCCCTCCCTCGCCCCTCCCTCCCTCTCTCGCCCCTCCCTCCCTCGCCCCTCCCTCTCTCGCCCCTCCCTCTCTCGCCCCTCCCTCTCTCGCCCCTCCCTCTCTCGCCCCTCCCTCTCTCGCCCCTCCCTCCCTCCCTCCCTCTCTCGCCCCCCCTCCCTCCCTCCCTCTCTCGCCCTCCCTCTCTCGCCCTCCCTCTCTCGCCCTCCCTCTCTCGCCCTCCCTCTCTCGCCCCCCCCTCTCTCGCCCCCCCTCTCTCGCCCCCCCCTCTCGCCCCCCCTCCCTCTCTCGCGCCCCCTCCCTCTCTCGCGCCCCCCTCCCTCTCTCGCCCCCCCTCCCTCTCTCGCCCCCCCCTCCCTCTCTCGCCCCCCCCCTCCCTCTCTCGCCCCCCCCCTCCCTCTCTCGCCCCCCACTCCCTCTCTCGCCCCCCACTCCCTCTCTCCGCCCCCCACTCCCTCTCTCGCCCCCCCTCCCTCTCTCGCCCCCCCTCCCTCTCTCGCCTCCCCCCTCCCTCTCTCGCCCCCCCCTCCCTCTCTCGCCCCCCCCTCCCTCTCTCGCCCCCCCCCTCCCTCTCTCGCCCCCCCCTCCGTCTCTCGCCCCCCCCTCCGTCTCTCGTCCCCCCCCCTCCGTCTCTCGTCCCCCCCCCTCCCTCTCTCGCACCCCCCTCCCTCCCCTCGCCCCCCCCCTCGCTCGCCCCTCCCTCCCTCCCCTCTCTCGCCCCCCCTCTCTCGCCCCCCTCTCTCGCCCCCCCCTCTCTCGCCCCCCTCTCTCGCCCCCCTCTCTCGCCCCCCCTCTCTCGCCCCCCTCTCTCGCCCCCCCCTCTCGCCCCCCCCCCTCTCGCCCCCCCCCTCTCGCCCCCCCCCCCTCTCGCCCCCCCCTCTCGCCCCTCCCTCTCTCGCTCGCCCCCCCCTCCCTCGCCCCCCCCCCTCTCGCCCCCCCCTCTCGCCCCTCCCTCTCTCGCTCGCCCCCCCCTCCCCTCGCCCCCCCCTCCCTCGCCCCTCCTCCCTCACCCCTCCCTCCCTCACCTCTCTCGCCCCCCCTCTCTCGCCCCCCTCTCTCGCCCCCCTCTCTCGCCCCCCTCTCTCGCCCCCCTCTCTCGCCCCTCCCTCTCTCGCCCTCCCTCTCTCGCCCTCCCTCTCTCGCCCCCCCCTCTCGCCCCCCCCTCTCGCCCGCCCCCCCTCTCGCCCCCCCCCCTCTCGCCCCCCCCCCCCCCTCTCGCCCCCCCCCTCTCTCGCCCCCCCCCTCTCTCGCCCCCCCTCTCGCCCCCCCCTCTCTCGCCCCCCCTCTCTCGCCCCCCCCCCTCTCGCCCCCCCCCCTCTCTCGCCCCCCCCCTCTCTCGCGCCCCCCCTCTCTCGCCCCCCCCCCTCTCTCGCCCCCCCCTCTCTCGCCCCCCCCCCTCTCTCGCCCCCCCCCTCTCTCGCCCCCCCCCTCTCTCTCGCCCCCCCCTCTCTCGCCCCCCCCTCCCTCTCTCGCCCCCCCCTCCCTCGCCCCCTCCCTCCCTCGCCCCCTCCCTCTCTCGCCCCCTCCCCTCTCTCGCCCCCCCCTCCCTCTCTCGCCCCCCCCTCCCTCTCTCGACCCCCCTCCCTCCCTCGCCCCCACTCCCTCCCTCGCCCCTCCCTCCCTCCCTCCCTCGCCCCTCCCTCCCTCCCTCCCTCGCCCCTCCCTCCCTCTCTCGCCCCCCCCCTCCTCGCCCCTCCCCTCCCTCCCTCTCTCGCCCACCCCTCCCTCTCTCGCCCCCCCCTCCCTCTCTCGCCCCCCCCCTCCCTCTCTCGCCCCCCCCCTCCCTCTCTCGCCCCCCCCCTCCCTCTCTCGCCCCCCCCTCCGTCTCTCGCGCCCCCCCCTCCGTCTCTCGCGCCCCCCCCCGTCTCTCGCCCCCCCTCCGTCTCTCGACCCCCCCTCCCTCCCTCGCCCCCACTCCCTCCCTCGCCCCTCCTCCCTCCCTCCCTCGCCCCTCCCTCCCTCTCTCGCCCCCCCCTCCCTCGCCCCTCCCTCCCTCCCTCTCTCGCCCACCCCTCCCTCTCTCGCCCCCCCCTCCCTCCCTCCTCCCTCGCCCCCCTCCCTCCCTCCCTCCCTCTCACGCCCCCCCCTCCCTCCCTCTCACGCCCCCCCCTCCCTCCCTCTCACGCCCCCCCCCCCCTCTCGCCCCCCCCTCTCGCCCCCCCCCCCCTCCCTCGCCGCCCCCTCCCCCCCCTCCCTCTCTCGCCGCCCCCAACTCCCTCGCCCCCCCCTCCCTCGCCCCCCCCCTCCCTCGCCCCCCCCTCCCTCGCCCCCCCCATCCCTCGCCCCCCCATCCCTCGCCCCCCCATCCCTCGCCCCCCCTCCTCGCCCCCCCTCCCTCGCCCCCCCCCCTCCCGCCCCCCCCTCCCTCGCCCCTCCCTCCCTCCCTCTCTTGCCCCCCCCTCTCTCGCCCCCCCTCTCTCGCCCCCCCCTCTCTCGCCCCCCCTCTCTCGCCCCCCCCTCTCTCGCCCCCCCCCCTCTCTCGCCCCCCCCTCCCTCTCTCGCCCCCCCCTCCCTCTCTCGCCCCCCCCCCTCCCTCTCTCGCCCCCCCCTCCCTCTCTCGCCCCCCCCCTCCCTCTCTCGCCCCCCCCTCCCTCTCTCGCCCCCCACTCCCTCTCTCGCCCCCCACTCCCTCTCTCGCCCCCCCTCCCTCTCTCGCCCCCCCTCCCTCTCTCGCCCCCCCCCCCTCTCGCCTCCCCCCTCCCTCTCTCGCCCCCCCTCCCTCTCTCGCCCCCCCTCCCTCTCTCGCCCACCCCCCTCTCCTCGCCCCCCCCCCCTCTTTCGCCCCCCCCCTCTCTCGCCCCCCCCCCTCTCTCGCCCCCCCCTCTCTCGCCCCCCCCTCTCTCGCCCCCCCCCTCTCTGCCCCCCCCCCCTCCCTCGCCCCCCCCTCCCTCTCTCGCCCCCCCCTCCCTCTCTCGCCCCCTCCCTCTCTCGCCCCCCCCTCCCTCTCTCGCCCCCCCCCTCCCTCTCTCGCCCCCCCCGCCCTCTCTCGGCCCCCCCCCCCTCTCGCCCCCCCCCTCCCTCTCGCCCCCCCCTCCCTCTCTCGCCCCCCCCTCCCTCTCTCGCCCCCCCTCCCTCTCTCGCCCCCCCCCCTCCCTCTCTCGCCCCCCCTCCCTCTCTCGCCCCCCCTCCCTCTCTCGCCCCCCCCTCCCTCTCTCGCCCCCCCCTCCCTCTCTCGCCCCCCCCTCCCTCTCTCGCCCCCCCTCCCTCTCTCGCCCCCCCTCCCTCTCTCGCCCCCCCTCCCTCTCTCGCCCCCCCCTCCGTCTCTCGCGCCCCCCCCCCGTCTCTCGCCCCCCCCTCCGTCTCTCGACCCCCCCTCCCTCCCTCGCCCCCACTCCCTCCCTCGCCCCTCCCTCCCTCCCTCCCTCGCCCCTCCCTCCCTCTCTCGCCCCCCCCCCTCCCTCGCCCCTCCCTCCCTCCCTCTCTCGCCCACCCCCTCCCCTCTCTCGCCCCCCCTCCCTCCCTCCCTCCCTCGCCCCCCCTCCCTCCCTCCCTCCCTC